>NW_026045908.1:9696969-10000000 GCF_023898315.1 Schistocerca nitens | reverse complement strand
GTGCCTTTTATATTCAATTCCGATGTGATTACTGTGTTTCATCGTCAATGTGAAGGTCCAAGGGATACAGTAAACCTGCACTGGTGCATCGGAATCCAATACTGGTCTCCCAGGAGCCGCCCAAAGCACAAACTCTGAGAAGATTCACTCTTCTTGTACTTAAGTCGGCATTGTGCCTTTTATATTCAATTCCGATGTGATTACTGTGTTTCATCGTCAATGTGAAGGTCCAAGGGATACAGTAAACCTGCACTGGTGCATCGGAATCCAATACTGGTCTCCCAGGAGCCGCCCAAAGCACAAACTCTGAGAAGATTCACTCTTCTTGTACTTAAGTCGGCACTGTGCCTTTTATATTCAATTCCGATGTGATTACTGTGTTTCATCGTCAATGTGAAGGTCCAAGGGATACAGTAAACCTGCACTGGTGCATCGGAATCCAATACTGGTCTCCCAGGAGCCGCCCAAAGCACAAACTCTGAGAAGATTCACTCTTCTTGTACTTAAGTCGGCATTGTGCCTTTTATATTCAATTCCGATGTGATTACTGTGTTTCATCGTCAATGTGAAGGTCCAAGGGATACAGTAAACCTGCACTGGTGCATCGGAATCCAATACTGGTCTCCCAGGAGCCGCCCAAAGCACAAACTCTGAGAAGATTCACTCTTCTTGTACTTAAGTCGGCACTGTGCCTTTTATATTCAATTCCGATGCGATTTCTGTGTTTCATCGTCAATGTGAAGGTCCAAGGGATACAGTAAACCTGCACTGGTGCATCGGAATCCAATACTGGTCTCCCAGGAGCCGCCCAAAGCACAAACTCTGAGAAGATTCACTCTTCTTGTACTTAAGTCGGCATTGTGCCTTTTATATTCAATTCCGATGTGATTACTGTGTTTCATCGTCAATGTGAAGGTCCAAGGGATACAGTAAACCTGCACTGGTGCATCGGAATCCAATACTGGTCTCCCAGGAGCCGCCCAAAGCACAAACTCTGAGAAGATTCACTCTTCTTGTACTTAAGTCGGCACTGTGCCTTTTATATTCAATTCCGATGCGATTTCTGTGTTTCATCGTCAATGTGAAGGTCCAAGGGATACAGTAAACCTGCACTGGTGCATCGGAATCCAATACTGGTCTCCCAGGAGCCGCCCAAAGCACAAACTCTGAGAAGATTCACTCTTCTTGTACTTAAGTCGGCATTGTGCCTTTTATATTCAATTCCGATGTGATTACTGTGTTTCATCGTCAATGTGAAGGTCCAAGGGATACAGTAAACCTGCACTGGTGCATCGGAATCCAATACTGGTCTCCCAGGAGCCGCCCAAAGCACAAACTCTGAGAAGATTCACTCTTCTTGTACTTAAGTCGGCATTGTGCCTTTTATATTCAATTCCGATGTGATTACTGTGTTTCATCGTCAATGTGAAGGTCCAAGGGATACAGTAAACCTGCACTGGTGCATCGGAATCCAATACTGGTCTCCCAGGAGCCGCCCAAAGCACAAACTCTGAGAAGATTCACTCTTCTTGTACTTAAGTCGGCACTGTGCCTTTTATATTCAATTCCGATGTGATTACTGTGTTTCATCGTCAATGTGAAGGTCCAAGGGATACAGTAAACCTGCACTGGTGCATCGGAATCCAATACTGGTCTCCCAGGAGCCGCCCAAAGCACAAACTCTGAGAAGATTCACTCTTCTTGTACTTAAGTCGGCATTGTGCCTTTTATATTCAATTCCGATGTGATTACTGTGTTTCATCGTCAATGTGAAGGTCCAAGGGATACAGTAAACCTGCACTGGTGCATCGGAATCCAATACTGGTCTCCCAGGAGCCGCCCAAAGCACAAACTCTCAGAAGATTCACTCTTCTTGTACTTAAGTCGGCATTGTGCCTTTTATATTCAATTCCGATGCGATTTCTGTGTTTCATTGTCAATGTGAAGGTCCAAGGGATACAGTAAACCTGCACTGGTGCATCGGAATCCAATACTGGTCTCCCAGGAGCCGCCCAAAGCACAAACTCTGAGAAGATTCACTCTTCTTGTACTTAAGTCGGCATTGTGCCTTTTATATTCAATTCCGATGTGATTACTGTGTTTCATCGTCAATGTGAAGGTCCAAGGGATACAGTAAACCTGCACTGGTGCATCGGAATCCAATACTGGTCTCCCAGGAGCCGCCCAAAGCACAAACTCTGAGAAGATTCACTCTTCTTGTACTTAAGTCGGCACTGTGCCTTTTATATTCAATTCCGATGTGATTACTGTGTTTCATCGTCAATGTGAAGGTCCAAGGGATACAGTAAACCTGCACTGGTGCATCGGAATCCAATACTGGTCTCCCAGGAGCCGCCCAAAGCACAAACTCTGAGAAGATTCACTCTTCTTGTACTTAAGTCGGCACTGTGCCTTTTATATTCAATTCCGATGTGATTACTGTGTTTCATCGTCAATGTGAAGGTCCAAGGGATACAGTAAACCTGCACTGGTGCATCGGAATCCAATACTGGTCTCCCAGGAGCCGCCCAAAGCACAAACTCTGAGAAGATTCACTCTTCTTGTACTTAAGTCGGCACTGTGCCTTTTATATTCAATTCCGATGTGATTACTGTGTTTCATCGTCAATGTGAAGGTCCAAGGGATACAGTAAACCTGCACTGGTGCATCGGAATCCAATACTGGTCTCCCAGGAGCCGCCCAAAGCACAAACTCTGAGAAGATTCACTCTTCTTGTACTTAAGTCGGCACTGTGCCTTTTATATTCAATTCCGATGTGATTACTGTGTTTCATCGTCAATGTGAAGGTCCAAGGGATACAGTAAACCTGCACTGGTGCATCGGAATCCAATACTGGTCTCCCAGGAGCCGCCCAAAGCACAAACTCTGAGAAGATTCACTCTTCTTGTACTTAAGTCGGCACTGTGCCTTTTATATTCAATTCCGATGTGATTACTGTGTTTCATCGTCAATGTGAAGGTCCAAGGGATACAGTAAACCTGCACTGGTGCATCGGAATCCAATACTGGTCTCCCAGGAGCCGCCCAAAGCACAAACTCTGAGAAGATTCACTCTTCTTGTACTTAAGTCGGCACTGTGCCTTTTATATTCAATTCCGATGTGATTACTGTGTTTCATCGTCAATGTGAAGGTCCAAGGGATACAGTAAACCTGCACTGGTGCATCGGAATCCAATACTGGTCTCCCAGGAGCCGCCCAAAGCACAAACTCTGAGAAGATTCACTCTTCTTGTACTTAAGTCGGCACTGTGCCTTTTATATTCAATTCCGATGTGATTACTGTGTTTCATCGTCAATGTGAAGGTCCAAGGGATACAGTAAACCTGCACTGGTGCATCGGAATCCAATACTGGTCTCCCAGGAGCCGCCCAAAGCACAAACTCTGAGAAGATTCACTCTTCTTGTACTTAAGTCGGCACTGTGCCTTTTATATTCAATTCCGATGTGATTACTGTGTTTCATCGTCAATGTGAAGGTCCAAGGGATACAGTAAACCTGCACTGGTGCATCGGAATCCAATACTGGTCTCCCAGGAGCCGCCCAAAGCACAAACTCTGAGAAGATTCACTCTTCTTGTACTTAAGTCGGCACTGTGCCTTTTATATTCAATTCCGATGTGATTACTGTGTTTCATCGTCAATGTGAAGGTCCAAGGGATACAGTAAACCTGCACTGGTGCATCGGAATCCAATACTGGTCTCCCAGGAGCCGCCCAAAGCACAAACTCTGAGAAGATTCACTCTTCTTGTACTTAAGTCGGCACTGTGCCTTTTATATTCAATTCCGATGTGATTACTGTGTTTCATCGTCAATGTGAAGGTCCAAGGGATACAGTAAACCTGCACTGGTGCATCGGAATCCAATACTGGTCTCCCAGGAGCCGCCCAAAGCACAAACTCTGAGAAGATTCACTCTTCTTGTACTTAAGTCGGCACTGTGCCTTTTATATTCAATTCCGATGTGATTACTGTGTTTCATCGTCAATGTGAAGGTCCAAGGGATACAGTAAACCTGCACTGGTGCATCGGAATCCAATACTGGTCTCCCAGGAGCCGCCCAAAGCACAAACTCTGAGAAGATTCACTCTTCTTGTACTTAAGTCGGCACTGTGCCTTTTATATTCAATTCCGATGTGATTACTGTGTTTCATCGTCAATGTGAAGGTCCAAGGGATACAGTAAACCTGCACTGGTGCATCGGAATCCAATACTGGTCTCCCAGGAGCCGCCCAAAGCACAAACTCTGAGAAGATTCACTCTTCTTGTACTTAAGTCGGCACTGTGCCTTTTATATTCAATTCCGATGTGATTACTGTGTTTCATCGTCAATGTGAAGGTCCAAGGGATACAGTAAACCTGCACTGGTGCATCGGAATCCAATACTGGTCTCCCAGGAGCCGCCCAAAGCACAAACTCTGAGAAGATTCACTCTTCTTGTACTTAAGTCGGCACTGTGCCTTTTATATTCAATTCCGATGTGATTACTGTGTTTCATCGTCAATGTGAAGGTCCAAGGGATACAGTAAACCTGCACTGGTGCATCGGAATCCAATACTGGTCTCCCAGGAGCCGCCCAAAGCACAAACTCTGAGAAGATTCACTCTTCTTGTACTTAAGTCGGCACTGTGCCTTTTATATTCAATTCCGATGTGATTACTGTGTTTCATCGTCAATGTGAAGGTCCAAGGGATACAGTAAACCTGCACTGGTGCATCGGAATCCAATACTGGTCTCCCAGGAGCCGCCCAAAGCACAAACTCTGAGAAGATTCACTCTTCTTGTACTTAAGTCGGCACTGTGCCTTTTATATTCAATTCCGATGTGATTACTGTGTTTCATCGTCAATGTGAAGGTCCAAGGGATACAGTAAACCTGCACTGGTGCATCGGAATCCAATACTGGTCTCCCAGGAGCCGCCCAAAGCACAAACTCTGAGAAGATTCACTCTTCTTGTACTTAAGTCGGCACTGTGCCTTTTATATTCAATTCCGATGTGATTACTGTGTTTCATCGTCAATGTGAAGGTCCAAGGGATACAGTAAACCTGCACTGGTGCATCGGAATCCAATACTGGTCTCCCAGGAGCCGCCCAAAGCACAAACTCTGAGAAGATTCACTCTTCTTGTACTTAAGTCGGCACTGTGCCTTTTATATTCAATTCCGATGTGATTACTGTGTTTCATCGTCAATGTGAAGGTCCAAGGGATACAGTAAACCTGCACTGGTGCATCGGAATCCAATACTGGTCTCCCAGGAGCCGCCCAAAGCACAAACTCTGAGAAGATTCACTCTTCTTGTACTTAAGTCGGCACTGTGCCTTTTATATTCAATTCCGATGTGATTACTGTGTTTCATCGTCAATGTGAAGGTCCAAGGGATACAGTAAACCTGCACTGGTGCATCGGAATCCAATACTGGTCTCCCAGGAGCCGCCCAAAGCACAAACTCTGAGAAGATTCACTCTTCTTGTACTTAAGTCGGCACTGTGCCTTTTATATTCAATTCCGATGTGATTACTGTGTTTCATCGTCAATGTGAAGGTCCAAGGGATACAGTAAACCTGCACTGGTGCATCGGAATCCAATACTGGTCTCCCAGGAGCCGCCCAAAGCACAAACTCTGAGAAGATTCACTCTTCTTGTACTTAAGTCGGCACTGTGCCTTTTATATTCAATTCCGATGTGATTACTGTGTTTCATCGTCAATGTGAAGGTCCAAGGGATACAGTAAACCTGCACTGGTGCATCGGAATCCAATACTGGTCTCCCAGGAGCCGCCCAAAGCACAAACTCTGAGAAGATTCACTCTTCTTGTACTTAAGTCGGCACTGTGCCTTTTATATTCAATTCCGATGTGATTACTGTGTTTCATCGTCAATGTGAAGGTCCAAGGGATACAGTAAACCTGCACTGGTGCATCGGAATCCAATACTGGTCTCCCAGGAGCCGCCCAAAGCACAAACTCTGAGAAGATTCACTCTTCTTGTACTTAAGTCGGCACTGTGCCTTTTATATTCAATTCCGATGTGATTACTGTGTTTCATCGTCAATGTGAAGGTCCAAGGGATACAGTAAACCTGCACTGGTGCATCGGAATCCAATACTGGTCTCCCAGGAGCCGCCCAAAGCACAAACTCTGAGAAGATTCACTCTTCTTGTACTTAAGTCGGCACTGTGCCTTTTATATTCAATTCCGATGTGATTACTGTGTTTCATCGTCAATGTGAAGGTCCAAGGGATACAGTAAACCTGCACTGGTGCATCGGAATCCAATACTGGTCTCCCAGGAGCCGCCCAAAGCACAAACTCTGAGAAGATTCACTCTTCTTGTACTTAAGTCGGCATTGTGCCTTTTATATTCAATTCCGATGTGATTACTGTGTTTCATCGTCAATGTGAAGGTCCAAGGGATACAGTAAACCTGCACTGGTGCATCGGAATCCAATACTGGTCTCCCAGGAGCCGCCCAAAGCACAAACTCTGAGAAGATTCACTCTTCTTGTACTTAAGTCGGCACTGTGCCTTTTATATTCAATTCCGATGTGATTACTGTGTTTCATCGTCAATGTGAAGGTCCAAGGGATACAGTAAACCTGCACTGGTGCATCGGAATCCAATACTGGTCTCCCAGGAGCCGCCCAAAGCACAAACTCTGAGAAGATTCACTCTTCTTGTACTTAAGTCGGCACTGTGCCTTTTATATTCAATTCCGATGTGATTACTGTGTTTCATCGTCAATGTGAAGGTCCAAGGGATACAGTAAACCTGCACTGGTGCATCGGAATCCAATACTGGTCTCCCAGGAGCCGCCCAAAGCACAAACTCTGAGAAGATTCACTCTTCTTGTACTTAAGTCGGCACTGTGCCTTTTATATTCAATTCCGATGTGATTACTGTGTTTCATCGTCAATGTGAAGGTCCAAGGGATACAGTAAACCTGCACTGGTGCATCGGAATCCAATACTGGTCTCCCAGGAGCCGCCCAAAGCACAAACTCTGAGAAGATTCACTCTTCTTGTACTTAAGTCGGCATTGTGCCTTTTATATTCAATTCCGATGTGATTACTGTGTTTCATCGTCAATGTGAAGGTCCAAGGGATACAGTAAACCTGCACTGGTGCATCGGAATCCAATACTGGTCTCCCAGGAGCCGCCCAAAGCACAAACTCTGAGAAGATTCACTCTTCTTGTACTTAAGTCGGCACTGTGCCTTTTATATTCAATTCCGATGTGATTACTGTGTTTCATCGTCAATGTGAAGGTCCAAGGGATACAGTAAACCTGCACTGGTGCATCGGAATCCAATACTGGTCTCCCAGGAGCCGCCCAAAGCACAAACTCTGAGAAGATTCACTCTTCTTGTACTTAAGTCGGCACTGTGCCTTTTATATTCAATTCCGATGTGATTACTGTGTTTCATCGTCAATGTGAAGGTCCAAGGGATACAGTAAACCTGCACTGGTGCATCGGAATCCAATACTGGTCTCCCAGGAGCCGCCCAAAGCACAAACTCTGAGAAGATTCACTCTTCTTGTACTTAAGTCGGCACTGTGCCTTTTATATTCAATTCCGATGTGATTACTGTGTTTCATCGTCAATGTGAAGGTCCAAGGGATACAGTAAACCTGCACTGGTGCATCGGAATCCAATACTGGTCTCCCAGGAGCCGCCCAAAGCACAAACTCTGAGAAGATTCACTCTTCTTGTACTTAAGTCGGCACTGTGCCTTTTATATTCAATTCCGATGTGATTACTGTGTTTCATCGTCAATGTGAAGGTCCAAGGGATACAGTAAACCTGCACTGGTGCATCGGAATCCAATACTGGTCTCCCAGGAGCCGCCCAAAGCACAAACTCTGAGAAGATTCACTCTTCTTGTACTTAAGTCGGCACTGTGCCTTTTATATTCAATTCCGATGTGATTACTGTGTTTCATCGTCAATGTGAAGGTCCAAGGGATACAGTAAACCTGCACTGGTGCATCGGAATCCAATACTGGTCTCCCAGGAGCCGCCCAAAGCACAAACTCTGAGAAGATTCACTCTTCTTGTACTTAAGTCGGCACTGTGCCTTTTATATTCAATTCCGATGTGATTACTGTGTTTCATCGTCAATGTGAAGGTCCAAGGGATACAGTAAACCTGCACTGGTGCATCGGAATCCAATACTGGTCTCCCAGGAGCCGCCCAAAGCACAAACTCTGAGAAGATTCACTCTTCTTGTACTTAAGTCGGCACTGTGCCTTTTATATTCAATTCCGATGTGATTACTGTGTTTCATCGTCAGTGTGAAGGTCCAAGGGATACAGTAAACCTGCACTGGTGCATCGGAATCCAATACTGGTCTCCCAGGAGCCGCCCAAAGCACAAACTCTGAGAAGATTCACTCTTCTTGTACTTAAGTCGGCACTGTGCCTTTTATATTCAATTCCGGTGTGATTACTGTGTTTCATCGTCAATGTGAAGGTCCAAGGGATACAGTAAACCTGCACTGGTGCATCGGAATCCAATACTGGTCTCCCAGGAGCCGCCCAAAGCACAAACTCTGAGAAGATTCACTCTTCTTGTACTTAAGTCGGCACTTTGCCTTTTATATTCAATTCCGATGCGATTTCTGTGTTTCATCGTCAATGTGAAGGTCCAAGGGATACAGTAAACCTGCACTGGTGCATCGGAATCCAATACTGGTCTCCCAGGAGCCGCCCAAAGCACAAACTCTGAGAAGATTCACTCTTCTTGTACTTAAGTCGGCACTGTGCCTTTTATATTCAATTCCGATGTGATTACTGTGTTTCATCGTCAATGTGAAGGTCCAAGGGATACAGTAAACCTGCACTGGTGCATCGGAATCCAATACTGGTCTCCCAGGAGCCGCCCAAAGCACAAACTCTGAGAAGATTCACTCTTCTTGTACTTAAGTCGGCACTTTGCCTTTTATATTCAATTCCGATGCGATTTCTGTGTTTCATCGTCAATGTGAAGGTCCAAGGGATACAGTAAACCTGCACTGGTGCATCGGAATCCAATACTGGTCTCCCAGGAGCCGCCCAAAGCACAAACTCTGAGAAGATTCACTCTTCTTGTACTTAAGTCGGCACTGTGCCTTTTATATTCAATTCCGATGTGATTACTGTGTTTCATCGTCAATGTGAAGGTCCAAGGGATACAGTAAACCTGCACTGGTGCATCGGAATCCAATACTGGTCTCCCAGGAGCCGCCCAAAGCACAAACTCTGAGAAGATTCACTCTTCTTGTACTTAAGTCGGCACTGTGCCTTTTATATTCAATTCCGGTGTGATTACTGTGTTTCATCGTCAATGTGAAGGTCCAAGGGATACAGTAAACCTGCACTGGTGCATCGGAATCCAATACTGGTCTCCCAGGAGCCGCCCAAAGCACAAACTCTGAGAAGATTCACTCTTCTTGTACTTAAGTCGGCACTGTGCCTTTTATATTCAATTCCGATGTGATTACTGTGTTTCATCGTCAATGTGAAGGTCCAAGGGATACAGTAAACCTGCACTGGTGCATCGGAATCCAATACTGGTCTCCCAGGAGCCGCCCAAAGCACAAACTCTGAGAAGATTCACTCTTCTTGTACTTAAGTCGGCACTGTGCCTTTTATATTCAATTCCGATGCGATTTCTGTGTTTCATTGTCAATGTGAAGGTCCAAGGGATACAGTAAACCTGCACTGGTGCATCGGAATCCAATACTGGTCTCCCAGGAGCCGCCCAAAGCACAAACTCTCAGAAGATTCACTCTTCTTGTACTTAAGTCGGCATTGTGCCTTTTATATTCAATTCCGATGCGATTTCTGTGTTTCATTGTCAATGTGAAGGTCCAAGGGATACAGTAAACCTGCACTGGTGCATCGGAATCCAATACTGGTCTCCCAGGAGCCGCCCAAAGCACAAACTCTGAGAAGATTCACTCTTCTTGTACTTAAGTCGGCACTGTGCCTTTTATATTCAATTCCGGTGTGATTACTGTGTTTCATTGTCAATGTGAAGGTCCAAGGGATACAGTAAACCTGCACTGGTGCATCGGAATCCAATACTGGTCTCCCAGGAGCCGCCCAAAGCACAAACTCTGAGAAGATTCACTCTTCTTGTACTTAAGTCGGCACTGTGCCTTTTATATTCAATTCCGATGCGATTTCTGTGTTTCATTGTCAATGTGAAGGTCCAAGGGATACAGTAAACCTGCACTGGTGCATCGGAATCCAATACTGGTCTCCCAGGAGCCGCCCAAAGCACAAACTCTCAGAAGATTCACTCTTCTTGTACTTAAGTCGGCATTGTGCCTTTTATATTCAATTCCGATGCGATTTCTGTGTTTCATTGTCAATGTGAAGGTCCAAGGGATACAGTAAACCTGCACTGGTGCATCGGAATCCAATACTGGTCTCCCAGGAGCCGCCCAAAGCACAAACTCTCAGAAGATTCACTCTTCTTGTACTTAAGTCGGCATTGTGCCTTTTATATTCAATTCCGATGCGATTTCTGTGTTTCATTGTCAATGTGAAGGTCCAAGGGATACAGTAAACCTGCACTGGTGCATCGGAATCCAATACTGGTCTCCCAGGAGCCGCCCAAAGCACAAACTCTCAGAAGATTCACTCTTCTTGTACTTAAGTCGGCATTGTGCCTTTTATATTCAATTCCGATGCGATTTCTGTGTTTCATTGTCAATGTGAAGGTCCAAGGGATACAGTAAACCTGCACTGGTGCATCGGAATCCAATACTGGTCTCCCAGGAGCCGCCCAAAGCACAAACTCTCAGAAGATTCACTCTTCTTGTACTTAAGTCGGCATTGTGCCTTTTATATTCAATTCCGATGCGATTTCTGTGTTTCATTGTCAATGTGAAGGTCCAAGGGATACAGTAAACCTGCACTGGTGCATCGGAATCCAATACTGGTCTCCCAGGAGCCGCCCAAAGCACAAACTCTCAGAAGATTCACTCTTCTTGTACTTAAGTCGGCATTGTGCCTTTTATATTCAATTCCGATGCGATTTCTGTGTTTCATTGTCAATGTGAAGGTCCAAGGGATACAGTAAACCTGCACTGGTGCATCGGAATCCAATACTGGTCTCCCAGGAGCCGCCCAAAGCACAAACTCTGAGAAGATTCACTTTTCTTGTACTTAAGTCGGCACTGTGCCTTTTATATTCAATTCCGGTGTGATTACTGTGTTTCATTGTCAATGTGAAGGTCCAAGGGATACAGTAAACCTGCACTGGTGCATCGGAATCCAATACTGGTCTCCCAGGAGCCGCCCAAAGCACAAACTCTGAGAAGATTCACTCTTCTTGTACTTAAGTCGGCACTGTGCCTTTTATATTCAATTCCGATGCGATTTCTGTGTTTCATTGTCAATGTGAAGGTCCAAGGGATACAGTAAACCTGCACTGGTGCATCGGAATCCAATACTGGTCTCCCAGGAGCCGCCCAAAGCACAAACTCTCAGAAGATTCACTCTTCTTGTACTTAAGTCGGCATTGTGCCTTTTATATTCAATTCCGATGCGATTTCTGTGTTTCATTGTCAATGTGAAGGTCCAAGGGATACAGTAAACCTGCACTGGTGCATCGGAATCCAATACTGGTCTCCCAGGAGCCGCCCAAAGCACAAACTCTGAGAAGATTCACTCTTCTTGTACTTAAGTCGGCACTGTGCCTTTTATATTCAATTCCGGTGTGATTACTGTGTTTCATTGTCAATGTGAAGGTCCAAGGGATACAGTAAACCTGCACTGGTGCATCGGAATCCAATACTGGTCTCCCAGGAGCCGCCCAAAGCACAAACTCTGAGAAGATTCACTCTTCTTGTACTTAAGTCGGCACTGTGCCTTTTATATTCAATTCCGATGCGATTTCTGTGTTTCATTGTCAATGTGAAGGTCCAAGGGATACAGTAAACCTGCACTGGTGCATCGGAATCCAATACTGGTCTCCCAGGAGCCGCCCAAAGCACAAACTCTCAGAAGATTCACTCTTCTTGTACTTAAGTCGGCATTGTGCCTTTTATATTCAATTCCGATGCGATTTCTGTGTTTCATTGTCAATGTGAAGGTCCAAGGGATACAGTAAACCTGCACTGGTGCATCGGAATCCAATACTGGTCTCCCAGGAGCCGCCCAAAGCACAAACTCTCAGAAGATTCACTCTTCTTGTACTTAAGTCGGCATTGTGCCTTTTATATTCAATTCCGATGCGATTTCTGTGTTTCATTGTCAATGTGAAGGTCCAAGGGATACAGTAAACCTGCACTGGTGCATCGGAATCCAATACTGGTCTCCCAGGAGCCGCCCAAAGCACAAACTCTGAGAAGATTCACTCTTCTTGTACTTAAGTCGGCACTGTGCCTTTTATATTCAATTCCGATGCGATTTCTGTGTTTCATTGTCAATGTGAAGGTCCAAGGGATACAGTAAACCTGCACTGGTGCATCGGAATCCAATACTGGTCTCCCAGGAGCCGCCCAAAGCACAAACTCTGAGAAGATTCACTCTTCTTGTACTTAAGTCGGCACTGTGCCTTTTATATTCAATTCCGATGCGATTTCTGTGTTTCATTGTCAATGTGAAGGTCCAAGGGATACAGTAAACCTGCACTGGTGCATCGGAATCCAATACTGGTCTCCCAGGAGCCGCCCAAAGCACAAACTCTCAGAAGATTCACTCTTCTTGTACTTAAGTCGGCATTGTGCCTTTTATATTCAATTCCGATGCGATTTCTGTGTTTCATTGTCAATGTGAAGGTCCAAGGGATACAGTAAACCTGCACTGGTGCATCGGAATCCAATACTGGTCTCCCAGGAGCCGCCCAAAGCACAAACTCTGAGAAGATTCACTCTTCTTGTACTTAAGTCGGCACTGTGCCTTTTATATTCAATTCCGGTGTGATTACTGTGTTTCATCGTCAATGTGAAGGTCCAAGGGATACAGTAAACCTGCACTGGTGCATCGGAATCCAATACTGGTCTCCCAGGAGCCGCCCAAAGCACAAACTCTGAGAAGATTCACTCTTCTTGTACTTAAGTCGGCACTGTGCCTTTTATATTCAATTCCGATGTGATTACTGTGTTTCATCGTCAATGTGAAGGTCCAAGGGATACAGTAAACCTGCACTGGTGCATCGGAATCCAATACTGGTCTCCCAGGAGCCGCCCAAAGCACAAACTCTGAGAAGATTCACTCTTCTTGTACTTAAGTCGGCACTGTGCCTTTTATATTCAATTCCGATGCGATTTCTGTGTTTCATTGTCAATGTGAAGGTCCAAGGGATACAGTAAACCTGCACTGGTGCATCGGAATCCAATACTGGTCTCCCAGGAGCCGCCCAAAGCACAAACTCTCAGAAGATTCACTCTTCTTGTACTTAAGTCGGCATTGTGCCTTTTATATTCAATTCCGATGCGATTTCTGTGTTTCATTGTCAATGTGAAGGTCCAAGGGATACAGTAAACCTGCACTGGTGCATCGGAATCCAATACTGGTCTCCCAGGAGCCGCCCAAAGCACAAACTCTGAGAAGATTCACTCTTCTTGTACTTAAGTCGGCACTGTGCCTTTTATATTCAATTCCGATGTGAGTACTGTGTTTCATCGTCAATGTGAAGGTCCAAGGGATACAGTAAACCTGCACTGGTGCATCGGAATCCAATACTGGTCTCCCAGGAGCCGCCCAAAGCACAAACTCTGAGAAGATTCACTCTTCTTGTACTTAAGTCGGCACTTTGCCTTTTATATTCAATTCCGATGCGATTTCTGTGTTTCATCGTCAATGTGAAGGTCCAAGGGATACAGTAAACCTGCACTGGTGCATCGGAATCCAATACTGGTCTCCCAGGAGCCGCCCAAAGCACAAACTCTGAGAAGATTCACTCTTCTTGTACTTAAGTCGGCACTTTGCCTTTTATATTCAATTCCGATGCGATTTCTGTGTTTCATCGTCAATGTGAAGGTCCAAGGGATACAGTAAACCTGCACTGGTGCATCGGAATCCAATACTGGTCTCCCAGGAGCCGCCCAAAGCACAAACTCTGAGAAGATTCACTCTTCTTGTACTTAAGTCGGCACTTTGCCTTTTATATTCAATTCCGATGCGATTTCTGTGTTTCATCGTCAATATGAAGGTCCAAGGGATACAGTAAACCTGCACTGGTGCATCGTAATCCAATACTGGTCTCCCAGGAGCCGCCCAAAGCACAAACTCTGAGAAGATTCACTCTTCTTGTACTTAAGTCGGCACTTTGCCTTTTATATTCAATTCCGATGCGATTTCTGTGTTTCATCGTCAATGTGAAGGTCCAAGGGATACAGTAAACCTGCACTGGTGCATCGGAATCCAATACTGGTCTCCCAGGAGCCGCCCAAAGCACAAACTCTGAGAAGATTCACTCTTCTTGTACTTAAGTCGGCATTGTGCCTTTTATATTCAATTCCGATGCGATTTCTGTGTTTCATTGTCAATGTGAAGGTCCAAGGGATACAGTAAACCTGCACTGGTGCATCGGAATCCAATACTGGTCTCCCAGGAGCCGCCCAAAGCACAAACTCTCAGAAGATTCACTCTTCTTGTACTTAAGTCGGCATTGTGCCTTTTATATTCAATTCCGATGCGATTTCTGTGTTTCATTGTCAATGTGAAGGTCCAAGGGATACAGTAAACCTGCACTGGTGCATCGGAATCCAATACTGGTCTCCCAGGAGCCGCCCAAAGCACAAACTCTGAGAAGATTCACTCTTCTTGTACTTAAGTCGGCACTGTGCCTTTTATATTCAATTCCGATGTGATTACTGTGTTTCATCGTCAATGTGAAGGTCCAAGGGATACAGTAAACCTGCACTGGTGCATCGGAATCCAATACTGGTCTCCCAGGAGCCGCCCAAAGCACAAACTCTGAGAAGATTCACTCTTCTTGTACTTAAGTCGGCATTGTGCCTTTTATATTCAATTCCGATGTGATTACTGTGTTTCATCGTCAATGTGAAGGTCCAAGGGATACAGTAAACCTGCACTGGTGCATCGGAATCCAATACTGGTCTCCCAGGAGCCGCCCAAAGCACAAACTCTGAGAAGATTCACTCTTCTTGTACTTAAGTCGGCACTGTGCCTTTTATATTCAATTCCGATGGGAGTACTGTGTTTCATCGTCAATGTGAAGGTCCAAGGGATACAGTAAACCTGCACTGGTGCATCGGAATCCAATACTGGTCTCCCAGGAGCCGCCCAAAGCACAAACTCTGAGAAGATTCACTCTTCTTGTACTTAAGTCGGCACTGTGCCTTTTATATTCAATTCCGATGCGATTTCTGTGTTTCATCGTCAATGTGAAGGTCCAAGGGATACAGTAAACCTGCACTGGTGCATCGGAATCCAATACTGGTCTCCCAGGAGCCGCCCAAAGCACAAACTCTGAGAAGATTCACTCTTCTTGTACTTAAGTCGGCATTGTGCCTTTTATATTCAATTCCGATGTGATTACTGTGTTTCATCGTCAATGTGAAGGTCCAAGGGATACAGTAAACCTGCACTGGTGCATCGGAATCCAATACTGGTCTCCCAGGAGCCGCCCAAAGCACAAACTCTGAGAAGATTCACTCTTCTTGTACTTAAGTCGGCATTGTGCCTTTTATATTCAATTCCGATGTGATTACTGTGTTTCATCGTCAATGTGAAGGTCCAAGGGATACAGTAAACCTGCACTGGTGCATCGGAATCCAATACTGGTCTCCCAGGAGCCGCCCAAAGCACAAACTCTGAGAAGATTCACTCTTCTTGTACTTAAGTCGGCACTTTGCCTTTTATATTCAATTCCGATGCGATTTCTGTGTTTCATCGTCAATGTGAAGGTCCAAGGGATACAGTAAACCTGCACTGGTGCATCGTAATCCAATACTGGTCTCCCAGGAGCCGCCCAAAGCACAAACTCTGAGAAGATTCACTCTTCTTGTACTTAAGTCGGCATTGTGCCTTTTATATTCAATTCCGATGTGATTACTGTGTTTCATCGTCAATGTGAAGGTCCAAGGGATACAGTAAACCTGCACTGGTGCATCGGAATCCAATACTGGTCTCCCAGGAGCGGCCCAAAACACAAACTCTGAGAAGATTCACTCTTCTTGTACTAAAGTTGGCATTGTGCCTTTTATATTCAATTCCGATGCGATTTCTGTGTTTCATCGTCAATGTGAAGGTCCAAGGGATACAGTAAACCTGCACTGGTGCATCGGAATCCAATACTGGTCTCCCAGGAGCCGCCCAAAGCACAAACTCTGAGAAGATTCACTCTTCTTGTACTTAAGTCGGCACTGTGCCTTTTATATTCAATTCCGATGCGATTTCTGTGTTTCATCGTCAATGTGAAGGTCCAAGGGATACAGTAAACCTGCACTGGTGCATCGGAATCCAATACTGGTCTCCCAGGAGCCGCCCAAAGCACAAACTCTGAGAAGATTCACTCTTCTGTACTTAAGTCGGCACTGTGCCTTTTATATTCAATTCCGATGCGATTTCTGTGTTTCATCGTCAATGTGAAGGTTCAAGGGATACAGTAAACCTGCACTGGTGCATCGGAATCCAATACTGGTCTCCCAGGAGCTAACCCAAAGTACAAACTCTGAGAAGATTCACTATTCTTGTACTTAAGTCGGCCATGTGCCTTTTATATTCAATTCCGATGCGATTTCTGTGTTTCATCGTCAATGTGAAGGTCCTAGGCATACAGTAAACCTGCACTGGTGCATCGGAATCCAATACTGGTCTCCCAGGAGCCGCCCAAAGCACAAACTCTGAGAAGATTCACTCTTCTTGTACTTAAGTCGGCACTGTGTCTTTTATATTCAATTCCGATGCGATTTCTGTGTTTCTTCGTCAATGTGAAGATCCAAGGGATACAGTAAACCTGCACTGGTGTATCGTAATCCAATACTGGTCTCCCAGGAGCCGCCCAAAGCACAAACTCTGAGAAGATTCACTCTTCTTGTACTTAAGTCGGCACTGTGCCTTTTATATTCAATTCCGATGCGATTTCTGTGTTTCATCGTCAATGTGAAGGTCCAAGGGATACAGTAAACCTGCACTGGTGCATCGGAATCCAATACTGGTCTCCCAGGAGCTAACCCAAAGTACAAACTCTGAGAAGATTCACTATTCTTGTACTTAAGTCGGCCATGTGCCTTTTATATTCAATTCCGATGCGATTTCTGTGTTTCATCGTCAATGTGAAGGTCCTAGGCATACAGTAAACCTGCACTGGTGCATCGGAATCCAATACTGGTCTCCCAGGAGCCGCCCAAAGCACAAACTCTGAGAAGATTCACTCTTCTTGTACTTAAGTCGGCACTGTGCCTTTTATATTAAATTCCGATGCGATTTCTGTGTTTCATCGTCAATGTGAAGGTCCAAGGGATACAGTAAACCTGCACTGGTGCATGGGAATCCAATACTGGTCTCCCAGGAGCCGCCCAAAGCACAAACTCTGAGAAGATTCACTCTTCCGTACTTAAGTCGGCACTGTGCCTTTTATATTCAATTCCGATGCGATTTCTGTGTTTCATCGTCAATGTGAAGGTCCAAGGGATACAGTAAACCTGCACTGGTGCATCGGAATCCAATACTGGTCTCCCAGGAGCCGCCCAAAGCACAAACTCTGAGAAGATTCACTCTTCTTGTACTTAAGTCGGCATTGTGCCTTTTATATTCAATTCCGATGCGATTTCTGTGTTTCATCGTCAATGTGAAGGTCCAAGGGATACAGTAAACCTGCACTGGTGCATCGGAATCCAATACTGGTCTCCCAGGAGCCGCCCAAAGCACTAACTCGGAGAAGATACACTCTTCTTGTACTTAAGTCGGCACTGTGCCTTTTATATTCAATTCCGATGCGATTTCTGTGTTTCATCGTCAATGTGAAGGTCCAAGGGATACAGTAAACCTGCACTGGTGCATCGGAATCCAATACTGGTCTCCCAGGAGCCGCCCAAAGCACAAACACAAACTCTGAGAAGATTCACTCTTCTTGAACTTAAGTCGGCACTGTGTCTTTTATATACTATTCCGATGCGATTTCTGTGTTTCATTGTCAATGTGAAGGTCCAAGGGATACAGTAAACCTGCACTGGTGCATCGGAATCCAATACTGGTCTCCCAGGATCCGCTCAAAGCACAAACTCTTAGGAGACTCACTCTTCTCTTACTTAAGTCGGCATTGTGCCTTTTATATTCAATTCCGATGCGATTTCTGTGTTTCATTGTCAATGGGAAGGTCCAAGGGATACAGTAAACCTGCACTGGTGCATCGGAATCCAATACTGGTCTCTCAGGAGCCGCCCAAAGCACAAACTCTGAGAAGATTCGCTCTTCTTGTACTTAAGTCGAAACTGTGCCTTTTATATTCAATTCCGATGCGATTTCTGTGTTTCATCGTCAATGTGAAGGTCCAAGGGATACAGTAAACCTGCACTGGTGCATCAGAATCCAATACTGGTCTCCCAGGAGCCGCCCAAAGCACAAACTCTGAGAAGATTCACTCTTCTTGTACTTAAGTCGGCACTGTGCCTGTTATATTCAATTCCGGTGCGATTTCTGTGTTTCATCGTCAATGTGAAGGTCCAAGGGATACCGTAAACCTGCACTGGTGCATCGGAATCCAATACTGGTCTCCCAGGAGCCGCTCAAACCACAAACTCTTAGGAGACTCACTCTTCTTGTACTTAAGTCGGCACTGTGTCTTTTATATTCAATTCCGATGCGATTTCTGTGTTTCATTGTCAATGTGATGGTCCAAGGGATACAGTAAACCTGCACTGGTGCATCGGAATCCAATACTGGTCTCCCAGGAGCGGCCCAAAACACAAACTCTGAGAAGATTAGCTCTTCTTGTACTTAAGTCGGCACTGTGCCTTTTATATTCAATTCCGATGCGATTTCTGTGTTTCATCGTCAATGTGAAGGTCCGAGGGATACAGTAAACCTGCACTGGTGCATCGGAATCCAATACTGGTCTCCCAGGAGCCGCCCAAAGCACAAACTCTGAGAAGATTCACTCTTCTTGTACTTAAGTCGGCACT
This sequence comes from Schistocerca nitens, assembly GCF_023898315.1. Taxonomy (NCBI): domain Eukaryota; kingdom Metazoa; phylum Arthropoda; class Insecta; order Orthoptera; family Acrididae; genus Schistocerca; species Schistocerca nitens. The sequence continues at coordinate 9,980,902 of NW_026045908.1, read as the reverse complement.
GTGCCTTTTATATTCAATTCCGATGCGATTTCTGTGTTTCATCGTCAATGTGAAGGTCCAAGGGATACAGTAAACCTGCACTGGTGCATCGGAATCCAATACTGGTCTCCCAGGAGCGGCCCAAAACACAAACTCTGAGAAGATTCACTCTTCTTGTACTAAAGTTGGCATTGTGCCTTTTATATTCAATTCCGATGCGATTTCTGTGTTTCATCGTCAATGTGAAGGTCCAAGGGATACAGTAAACCTGCACTGGTGCATCGGAATCCAATACTGGTCTCCCAGGAGCCGCCCAAAGCACAAACTCTGAGAAGATTCACTCTTCTTGTACTTAAGTCGGCACTGTGCCTTTTATATTCAATTCCGATGCGATTTCTGTGTTTCATCGTCAATGTGAAGGTCCAAGGGATACAGTAAACCTGCACTGGTGCATCGGAATCCAATACTGGTCTCCCAGGAGCCGCCCAAAGCACAAACTCTGAGAAGATTCACTCTTCTGCACTTAAGTCGGCACTGTGCCTTTTATATTCAATTCCGATGCGATTTCTGTGTTTCATCGTCAATGTGAAGATCCAAGGGATACAGTAAACCTGCACTGGTGCATCGGAATCCAATACTGGTCTCCCAGGAGCTAACCCAAAGTACAAACTTTGAGAAGATTCACTATTCTTGTACTTAAGTCGGCCATGTGCCTTTTATATTCAATTCCGATGCGATTTCTGTGTTTCATCGTCAATGTGAAGGTCCTAGGCATACAGTAAACCTGCACTGGTGCATCGGAATCCAATACTGGTCTCCCAGGAGCCGCCCAAAGCACAAACTCTGAGAAGATTCACTCTTCTTGTACTTAAGTCGGCACTGTGCCTTTTATATTAAATTCCGATGCGATTTCTGTGTTTCATCGTCAATGTGAAGGTCCAAGGGATACAGTAAACCTGCACTGGTGCATGGGAATCCAATACTGGTCTCCCAGGAGCCGCCCAAAGCACAAACTCTGAGAAGATTCACTCTTCTGTACTTAAGTCGGCACTGTGCCTTTTATATTCAATTCCGATGCGATTTCTGTGTTTCATCGTCAATGTGAAGGTCCAAGGGATACAGTAAACCTGCACTGGTGCATCGGAATCCAATACTGGTCTCCCAGGAGCCGCCCAAAGCACAAACTCTGAGAAGATTCACTCTTCTTGTACTTAAGTCGGCATTGTGCCTTTTATATTCAATTCCGATGCGATTTCTGTGTTTCATCGTCAATGTGAAGGTCCAAGGGATACAGTAAACCTGCACTGGTGCATCGGAATCCAATACTGGTCTCCCAGGAGCCGCCCAAAGCACAAACTCTGAGAAGATACACTCTTCTTGTACTTAAGTCGGCACTGTGCCTTTTATATTCAATTCCGATGCGATTTCTGTGTTTCATCGTCAATGTGAAGGTCCAAGGGATACAGTAAACCTGCACTGGTGCATCGGAATCCAATACTGGTCTCCCAGGAGCCGCCCAAAGTACAAACTCTGAGAAGATTCACTATTCTTGTACTTAAGTCGGCATTGTGCCTTTTATATTCAATTCCGATGCGATTTCTGTGTTTCATCGTCAATGTGAAGGTCCTAGGCATACAGTAAACCTGCACTGGTGCATCGGAATCCAATACTGGTCTCCCAGGAGCCGCCCAAAGCACAAACTCTGAGAAGATTCACTATTCTTGTACTTAAGTCGGCACTGTGCCTTTTATATTAAATTCCGATGCGATTTCTGTGTTTCTTCGTCAATGTGAAGATCCAAGGGATACAGTAAACCTGCACTGGTGTATCGTAATCCAATACTGGTCTCCCAGGAGCCGCCCAAAGCACAAACTCTGAGAAGATTCACTCTTCTTGTACTTAAGTCGGCACTGTGTCTTTTATATTCAATTCCGATGCGATTTCTGTGTTTCATCGTCAATGTGAAGTCCAAGGGATACAGTAAACCTGCACTGGTGCATCGGAATCCAATACTGGTCTCCCAGGAGCGGCCCAAAACACAAACTCTGAGAAGATTCACTCTTCTTGTACTTAAGTCGGCACTGTGCCCTTTATATTCAATTCCGATGCGATTTCTGTGTTTCATCGTCAATGTGAAGGTCCGAGGGATACAGTAAACCTGCACTGGTGCATCGGAATCCAATACTGGTCTCCCAGGAGCCGCCCAAAGCACAAACTCTGAGAAGATTCACTCTTCTTGTACTTAAGTCGGCACTGTGCCTTTTATATTCAATTCCGATGCGATTTGTGTGTTTCATCGTCAATGTGAAGGTCCAAGGGATACAGTAAACCTGCACTGGTGCATCGGAATCCAATACTGGTCTCCCAGGAGCGGCCCAAAACACAAACTCTGAGAAGATTCACTCTTCTTGTACTAAAGTTGGCATTGTGCCTTTTATATACAATTCCGATGCGATTTCTGTGTTTCATCGTCAATGTGAAGGTCCAAGGGATACAGTAAACCTGCACTGGTGCATCGGAATCCAATACTGGTCTCCCAGGAGCCGCCCAAAGCACAAACACTGAGAAGATTCACTCTTCTTGTACTTAAGTTGGCACTGTGCCTTTTATATTCAATTCCGATGCGGTTTCTGTGTTTCATCGTCAATGTGAAGGTCCAAGGGATACAGTAAACCTGCGCTGGTGCATCGGAATCCAATACTGGTCTCCCAGGAGCCGCCCAAAGCACAAACTCTGAGAAGATTCACTCTTCTGTACTTAAGTCGGCACTGTGCCTTTTATATTCAATTCCGATGCGATTTCTGTGTTTCATCGTCAATGTGAAGGTCCAAGGGATACAGTAAACCTGCACTGGTGCATCGGAATCCAATACTGGTCTCCCAGGAGCCGCCCAAAGCACAAACTCTGAGAAGATTCACTCTTCTTGTACTTAAGTCGGCATTGTGCCTTTTATATTCAATTCCGATGCGATTTCTGTGTTTCATCGTCAATGTGAAGGTCCAAGGGATACAGTAAACCTGCACTGGTGCATCGGAATCCAATACTGGTCTCCCAGGAGCCGCCCAAAGCACAAAATCTGAGAAGATTCACTCTTCTTGTACTTAAGTCGGCACTGTGTCTTTTATATTCAATTCCGATGCGATTTCTGTGTTTCATTGTCAATGTGAAGGTCCAAGGGATACAGTAAACCTGCACTGGAGCATCGGAGTCCAATACTGGTCTCCCAGGAGACGCTCAAACCACAAACTCTTAGACTAACTCTTCTTGTACTTAAGTCGGCATTGTGCCTTTTATATTCAATTACGATGCGATTTCTGTGTTTCATCGTCAATGTGAAGGTCCAAGGGATACAGTAAACCTGCACTGGTGCATCGGAATCCAATACTGGTCTCCCAGGAGCCGCCCAAAGCACAAAATCTGAGAAGATTCACTCTTCTTGTACTTAAGTCGGCACTGTGCCTTTTATATTCAATTCCGATGCGATTTCCGTGTTTCATCGTCAATGTGAAGGTCCAAGGGATACAGTAAACCTGCACTGGTGCATCGGAATCCAATACTGGTCTCCCAGGAGCCGCCCAAAGCACAAAATCTGAGAAGATTCACTCTTCTTGTACTTAAGTCGGCACTGTGCATTTTATATTCAATCCCGATGCGATTTCTGTGTTTCATCGTCAATGTGAAGGTCCAAGGGATACAGTAAACCTGCACTGGTGCATCGTAATCCAATACTGGTCTCCCAGGAGCCGCCCAAAGCACAAACTCTGAGAAGATTCACTCTTCTTGTACTTAAGTCGGCACTGTGTCTTTTATATACTATTCCGATGCGATTTCTGTGTTTCATTGTCAATGTGAAGGTCCAAGGGATACAGTAAACCTGCACTGGTGCATCGGAATCCAATACTGGTCTCCCAGGATCCGCTCAAAGCACAAACTCTTAGGAGACTCACTCTTCTCTTACTTAAGTCGGCATTGTGCCTTTTATATTCAATTCCGATGCGATTTCTGTGTTTCATTGTCAATGGGAAGGTCCAAGGGATACAGTAAACCTGCACTGGTGCATCGGAATCCAATACTGGTCTCTCAGGAGCCGCCCAAAGCACAAACTCTGAGAAGATTCGCTCTTCTTGTACTTAAGTCGAAACTGTGCCTTTTATATTCAATTCCGATGCGATTTCTGTGTTTCATAGTCAATGTGAAGGTCCAAGGGATACAGTAAACCTGCACTGGTGCATCAGAATCCAATACTGGTCTCCCAGGAGCCGCCCAAAGCACAAACTCTGAGAAGATTCACTCTTCTTGTACTTAAGTCGGCACTGTGCCTTTTATATTCAATTCCGGTGCGATTTCTGTGTTTCATCGTCAATGTGAAGGTCCAAGGGATACCGTAAACCTGCACTGGTGCATCGGAATCCAATACTGGTCTCCCAGGAGCCGCTCAAACCACAAACTCTTAGGAGACTCACTCTTCTTGTACTTAAGTCGGCACTGTGTCTTTTATATTCAATTCCGATGCGATTTCTGTGTTTCATTGTCAATGTGATGGTCCAAGGGATACAGTAAACCTGCACTGGTGCATCGGAATCCAATACTGGTCTCCCAGGAGCCGCCCAAAGCACAAAATCTGAGAAGATTCACTCTTCTTGTACTTAAGTCAGCACTGTGTCTTTTATATTCAATTCCGATGCGATTTCTGTGTTTCATTGTCAATGGGAAGGTCCAAGGGATACAGTAAACCTGCACTGGTGCATCGGAATCCAATACTGGTCTCCCAGGATCCGCTCAAAGCACAAACTCTTAGGAGACTCACTCTTCTTGTACTTAAGTCGGCATTGTGCCTTTTATATTCAATTCCGATGTGATTTCTGTGTTTCATTGTCAATGTGAAGGTCCAAGGGATACAGTAAACCTGCACTGGTGCATCGGAATCCAATACTGGTCTCAAAGGATACGCTCAAAGCACAAACTCTTAGGAGACTCACTCTTCTTGTACTTAAGTCGGCATTGTGCCTTTTATATTCAATTGCGATGCGATTTCTGTGTTTCATTGTCAATGTGAAGGTCCAAGGGATACAGTAAACCCGCACTGGTGCATAGAAATCCAATACTGGTCTCCCAGGAGCCGCCCAAAGCACAAACTCTGAGAAGATTCGCTCTTCTTGTACTTAAGTCGGCACTGTGCCTTTTATATTCAATTCCGATGCGATTTCTGTGTTTCATCGTCAATGTGAAGGTCCAAGGGATACAGTAAACCTGCACTGGTGCATCAGAATCCAATACTGGTCTCCCAGGAGCAGCCCAAAGCACAAACTCTGAGAAGATTCACTCTTCTTGTACTTAAGTCGGCACTGTGCCTTCTATATTCAATTCCGATGCGATTTCTGTGTTTCATCGTCAATGTGAAGGTCCAAGGGATACAGTAAACCTGCACTGGTGCATCGGAATCCAATACTGGTCTCCCAGGAGCCGCTCAAACCACAAACTCTTAGGGGACTCACTCTTCTTGTACTTAAGTCGGCACTGTGTCTTTTATATTCAATTCCGATGCGATTTCTGTGTTTCATTGTCAATGTGAAGGTCCAAGGGATACAGTAAACCTGCACTGGTGCATCGGAATCCAATACTGGTCTCCCAGGAGCCGCCCAAAGCACAAACTCTGAGAAGATTCACTCTTCTTGTACTTAAGTCGGCATTGTGCCTTTTATATTCAATTCCGATGTGATTTCTGTGATTCATCGTCAATGTGAAGGTCCAAGGGATACAGTAAACCTGCACTGGTGCATCGGAATCGAATACTGGTCTCCCAGGAGCCGCCCAAAGCACAAACTCTGAGAAGATTCACTCTTCTTGTACTTAAGTCGGCACTGTGTCTTTATATTCAATTCCGATGCGATTTCAGTGTTTCATTGTCAATGTGAAGGTCCAAGGGATACAGTAAACCTGCACTGGTGCATCGGAATCCAATACTGGTCTCCCAGGATCCGCTCAAAGCACAAACTCTTAGGAGACACTCTTCTTGTACTTAAGTCGGCATTGTGCCTTTTATATTCAATTCCGATGTGATTTCTGTGTTTCATTGTCAATGTGAAGGTCCAAGGGATACAGTAAACCTGCACTGGTGCATCGGAATCCAATACTGGTCTCCCAGGTGCCGCTCAAAGCACAAACTCGGAGAAGATTCACTCTTCTTGTACTTAAGTCGGCACTGTGTCTTTTATATTCAATTCCGATGCGGTTTCTGTGTTTCATCGTCAATGTGAAGGTCCAAGGTATACAGTAAACCTGCACTGGTGCATCGGAATCCAATACTGGTCTCCCAGGAGCCGCTCAAACCACAAACTCTTAGGAGACTCACTCTTCTTGTACTTAAGTCGGCACTGTGTCTTTTATATTCAATTCCGATGCGATTTCTGTGTTTCATTGTCAATGTGAAGGTCCAAGGGATACAGTAAACCTGCACTGGTGCATCGGAATCCAATACTGGTCTCCCAGGATCCGCTCAAAGCACAAACTCTTAGGAGACTCACTCTTCTCTTACTTAAGTCGGCATTGTGCCTTTTATATTCAATTCCGATGCGATTTCTGTGTTTCATTGTCAATGGGAAGGTCCAAGGGATACAGTAAACCTGCACTGGTGCATCGGAATCCAATACTGGTCTCTCAGGAGCCGCCCAAAGCACAAACTCTGAGAAGATTCACTCTTCTTGTACTTAAGTCGGCACTGTGCCTTTTATATTCAATTCCGATGCGATTTCTGTGTTTCATCGTCAATGTGAAGGTCCAAGGGATACAGTAAACCTGCACTGGTGCATCATAATCCAATACTGGTCTCCCAGGAGCCGCCCAAAACACAAACTCTGAGAAGATTCACTCTTCTTGTACTTAAGTCGGCATTGTGCCTTTTATATTCAATTCCGATGCGATTTCTGTGTTTCATTGTCAATGTGAAGGTCCAAGGGATACAGTAAACCTGCACTGGTGCATCGGAATCCAATACTGGTCTCCCAGGAGCCGCCCAAAGCACAAACTCTGAGAAGATTCACTCTTCTTGTACTTAAGTCGGCACTGTGCCTTTTATATTCAATTCCGATGCGATTTCTGTGTTTCATCGTCAATGTGAAGGTCCAAGGGATACAGTAAACCTGCACTGGTGCATCATAATCCAATACTGGTCTCCCAGGAGCCGCCCAAAACACAAACTCTGAGAAGATTCACTCTTCTTGTACTTAAGTCGGCACTGTGTCTTTTATATACTATTCCGGTGCGATTTCAGTGTTTCATTGTCAATGTGAAGGTCCAAGGGATACAGTAAACCTGCACTGGTGCATCGGAATCCAATACTGGTCTCTCAGGAGCCGCCCAAAGCACAAACTCTGAGAAGATTCGCTCTTCTTGTACTTAAGTCGAAACTGTGCCTTTTATATTCAATTCCGATGCGATTTCTGTGTTTCATCGTCAATGTGAAGGTCCAAGGGATACAGTAAACCTGCACTGGTGCATCAGAATCAAATACTGGTCTCCCAGGAGCCGCCCAAAGCACAAACTCTGAGAAGATTCACTCTTCTTGTACTTAAGTCGGCACTGTGCCTTTTATATTCAACTCCGGTGCGATTTCTGTGTTTCATCGTCAATGTGAAGGTCCAAGGGATACTGTAAACCTGCACTGGTGCATCGGAATCCAATACTGGTCTCCCAGGAGCCGCTCAAACCACAAACTCTTAGGAGACTCACTCTTCTTGTACTTAAGTCGGCACTGTGTCTTTTATATTCAATTCCGATGCGATTTCTGTGTTTCATTGTCAATGTGATGGTCCAAGGGATACAGTAAACCTGCACTGGAGCATCGGAATCCAATACTGTCTCCCAGGAGCCGCCCAAAGCACAAAATCTGAGAAGATTCACTCTTCTTGTACTTAAGTCGGCACTGTGTCTTTTATATTCAATTCCGATGCGATTTCTGTGTTTCATTGTCAATGTGAAGGTCCAAGGGATACAGTAAACCTGCACTGGTGCATCGGAATCCAATGCTGGTCTCCCAGGATCCGCTCAAAGCACAAACTCTTAGGAGACTCACTCTTCTTGTACTTAAGTCGGCATTGTGCCTTTTATATTCAATTCCGATGTGATTTCTGTGTTTCATTGTCAATGTGAAGGTCCACGGGATAAAGTAAACCTGCACTGGTGCATCGGAATCCAATACTGGTCTCCCAGGATACGCTCAAAGCACAAACTCTTAGGAGACTCACTCTTCTCTTACTTAAGTCGGCATTGTGCCTTTTATATTCAATTCCGATGCGATTTCTGTGTTTCATTGTCAATGTGAAGGTCCAAGAGATACAGTAAACCCGCACTGGTGTATCGAAATCCAATACTGGTCTCCCAGGAGCCGCCCAAAGCACAAACTCTGAGAAGATTCGCTCTTCTTGTACTTAAGTCGGCACTGTGCCTTTTATATTCAATTCCGATGCGATTTCTGTATTTCATCGTCAATGTGAAGGTCCAAGGGATACAGTAAACCTACACTGGTGCATCAGAATCCAATACTGGTCCCCCAGGAGCAGCCCAAAGCACAAACTCTGAGAAGATTCACTCTTCTTGTACTTAAGTCGGCACTGTGCCTTCTATATTCAATTCCGATGCGATTTCTGTGTTTCATCGTCAATGTGAAGGTCCAAGGGATACAGTAAACCTGCACTGGTGCATCGGAATCCAATACTGGTCTCCCAGGAGCCGCTCAAACCACAAACTCTTAGGAGACTCACTCTTCTTGTACTTAAGTCGGCACTGTGTCTTTTATATTCAATTCCGATGCGATATCTGTGTTTCATTGTCAATGTGAAGGTCCAAGGGATACAGTAAACCTGCACTGGTGCATCGGAATCCAATACTGGTCTCCCAGGAGCCGCCCAAAGAACAAACTCTGAGAAGATTCACTCTTCTTGTACTTAAGTCGGCATTGTGCCTTTTATATTCAATTCCGATGTGATTTCTGTGATTCATCGTCAATGTGAAGGTCCAAGGGATACAGTAAACCTGCACTGGTGCATCGGAATCCAATACTGGTCTCCCAGGAGCCGCCCAAAGCACAAACTCTGAGAAGATTCACTCTTCTTGTACTGAAGTCGGCACTGTGTCTTTATATTCAATTCCGATGCGATTTCAGTGTTTCATTGTCAATGTGAAGGTCCAAGGGATACAGTAAACCTGCACTGGTGCATCGGAATCCAATACTGGTCTCCCAGGATCCGCTGAAAGCACAAACTCTTAGGAGACACTCTTCTTGTACTTAAGTCGGCATTGTGCCTTTTATATTCAATTCCGATGTGATTTCTGTGTTTCATTGTCAATGTGAAGGTCCAAGGGATACAGCAAACCTGCACTGGTGCATCGGAATCCAATACTGGTCTCCCAGGAGTCGCTCAAAGCACAAACTCTGAGAAGATTCACTCTTCTTGTACTTAAGTCGGCACTGTGTCTTTTATATTCAATTCCGATGCGATTTCTGTGTTTCATCGTCAATGTGAAGGTCCAAGGTATACAGTAAACCTGCACTGGTGCATCGGAATCCAATACTGGTCTCCCAGGAGCCGCTCAAACCACAAACTCTTAGGAGACTCACTCTTCTTGTACTTAAGTCGGCACTGTGTCTTTTATATTCAATTCCGATGCGATTTCTGTGTTTCATTGTCAATGTGAAGGTCCAAGGGATACAGTAAACCTGCACTGGTGCATCGGAATCCAATACTGGTCTCCCAGGAGCCGCCCAAAGCACAAACTCTGAGAAGATTCACTCTTCTTGTACTTAAGTCGGCATTGTGCCTTTTATATTCAATTCCGATGTGATTTCTGTGTTTCATCGTCAATGTGAAAGTCCAAGGGATACAGTAAACCTGCACTGGTGCATCGGAATCCAATACTGGTCTCCCAGGAGCCGCCCAAAGCACAAAATCTGAGAAGATTCACTCTTCTTGTACTTAAGTCGGCACTGTGTCTTTTATATTCAATTCCGATGCGATTTCTGTGTTTCATTGTCAATGTGAAGGTCCAAGGGATACAGTAAACCTGCACTGGTGCATCGGAATCCAATACTGGTCTCCCAGGAGCCGCTCAAAGCACAAACTCTTAGGAGACTCACTCTTCTTGTACTTAAGTCGGCATTGTGCCTTTTATATTCAATTCCGATGTGATTTCTGTGTTTCATTGTCAATGTGAAGGTCCAAGGGATACAGTAAACTTGCACTGGTGCATCGGAATCCAATACTGGTCTCCCAGGATCCGCTCAAAGCACAAACTCTTAGGAGACTCACTCTTCTCTTACTTAAGTCGGCATTGTGCCTTTTATTTTCAATACCGATGCGATTTCTGTGTTTCATCGTCAATGTGAAGGTCCAAGGGATACAGTAAACCTGCACTGGTGCATCGAAATCCAATACTGGTCTCCCAGGAGCCGCCCAAAGCACTAACTCTGAGAAGATTCGCTCTTCTTGTACTTAAGTCGGCACTGTGCCTTTTATATTCAATTCCGATGCGATTTCTGTGTTTCATCGTCAATGTGAAGGTCCAAGGGATACAGTAAACCTGCACTGGTGCATCAGAATCCAAAACTGGTCTCCCAGGAGCCGCCCAAAGCACAAACTCTGAGAAGATTCACTCTTCTTGTACTTAAGTCGGCACTGTGCCTTTTATATTCAATTCCGATGTGATTTCTGTGTTTCATCGTCAATGTGAAGGTCCAAGGGATACAGTAAACCTGCACTGGTGCATCGGAATCCAATACTGGTCTCCCAGGAGCCGCCCAAAGCACAAAATCTGAGAAGATTCACTCTTCTTGTACTTAAGTCGGCACTGTGTCTTTTATATTCAATTCCGATGCGATTTCTGTGTTTCATTGTCAATGTGAAGGTCCAAGGGATACAGTAAACCTGCACTGGTGCATCGGAATCCAATACTGGTCTCCCAGGAGCCGCCCAAAGCACAAACTCTGAGAAGATTCACTCCTCTTGTACTTAAGTCGGCATTGTGCCTTTTATATTCAATTCCGATGTGATTTCTGTGATTCATCGTCAATGTGAAGGTCCAAGGGATACAGTAAACCTGCACTGGTGCATCGGAATCCAATACTGGTCTCCCAGGAGCCGCCCAAAGCACAAACTCTGAGAAGATTCACTCTTCTTGTACTTAAGTCGGCACTGTGTCTTTATATTCAATTCCGATGCGATTTCTGTGTTTCATCGTCAATGTGAAGGTCCAAGGTATACAGTAAGCCTGCACTGGTGCATCGGAATCCAATACTGGTCTCCCAGGAGCCGCTCAAACCACAAACACTTAGGAGACTCACTCTTCTTGTACTTAAGTCGGCACTGTGTCTTTTATATTCAATTTCGATGCGATTTCTGTGTTTCATTGTCAATGTGAAGGTCCAAGGGATACAGTAAACCTGCACTGGTGCATCGGAATCCAATACTGGTCTCCCAGGAGCCGCTCAAAGCACAAACTCTTAGGAGACTCACTCTTCTTGTACTTAAGTCGGCATTGTGCCTTTGATATTCAATTCCGATGTGATTTCTGTGTTTCATTGTCAATGTGAAGGTACAAGGGATACAGTAAACCTGCACTGGTGCATCGGAATCCAATACTGGTCTCCCAGGAGCCGCTCAAAGCACAAACTCTGAGAAGATTCACTCTTCTTGTACTTAAGTCGGCACTGTGTCTTTTATATTCAATTCCGATGCGATTTCTGTGTTTCATCGTCAATGTGAAGGTCCAAGGTATACAGTAAACCTGCACTGGTGCATCGGAATCCAATACTGGTCTCCCAGGAGCCGCTCAAACCACAAACTCTTAGGAGACTCACTCTTCTTGTACTTAAGTCGGCACTGTGTCTTTTATATTCAATTCCGATGCGATTTCTGTGTTTCATTGTCAATGTGAAGGTCCAAGGGATACAGTAAACCTGCACTGGTGCATCGGAATCCAATACTGGTCTCCCAGGAGCCGCCCAAAGCACAAACTCTGAGAAGATTCACTCCTCTTGTCCTTAAGTCGGCATTGTGCCTTTTATATTCAATTCCGATGTGATTTCTGTGATTCATCGTCAATGTGAAGGTCCAAGGGATACAGTAAACCTGCACTGGTGCATCGGAATCCAATACTGGTCTCCCAGGAGCCGCCCAAAGCACAAACTCTGAGAAGATTCACTCTTCTTGTACTTAAGTCGGCACTGTGTCTTTATATTCAATTCCGATGCGATTTCTGTGTTTCATCGTCAATGTGAAGGTCCAAGGTATACAGTAAACCTGCACTGGTGCATCGGAATCCAATACTGGTCTCCCAGGAGCCGCTCAAACCACAAACTCTTAGGAGACTCACTCTTCTTGTACTTAAGTCGGCACTGTGTCTTTTATATTCAATTCCGATGCGATTTCTGTGTTTCATTGTCAATGTGAAGGTCCAAGGGATACAGTAAACCTGCACTGGTGCATCGGAATCCAATACTGGTCTCCCAGGAGCCGCTCAAAGCACAAACTCTTAGGAGACTCACTCTTCTTGTACTTAAGTCGGCATTGTGCCTTTTATATTCAATTCCGATGTGATTTCTGTGTTTCATTGTCAATGTGAAGGTCCAAGGGATACAGTAAACCTGCACTGGTGCATCGGAATCCAATACTGGTCTCCCAGGAGCCGCTCAAAGCACAAACTCTGAGAAGATTCACTCTTCTTGTACTTAAGTCGGCACTGTGTCTTTTATATTCAATTCCGATGCGATTTCTGTGTTTCATCGTCAATGTGAAGGTCCAAGGTATACAGTAAACCTGCACTGGTGCATCGGAATCCAATACTGGTCTCCCAGGAGCCGCTCAAACCACAAACTCTTAGGAGACTCACTCTTCTTGTACTTAAGTCGGCACTGTGTCTTTTATATTCAATTCCGATGCGATTTCTGTGTTTCATTGTCAATGTGAAGGTCCAAGGGATACAGTAAACCTGCACTGGTGCATCGGAATCCAATACTGGTCTCCCAGGAGCCGCCCAAAAGCACAAACTCTGAGAAGATTCACTCTTCTTGTACTTAAGTCGGCATTGTGCCTTTTATATTCAATTCCGATGTGATTTCTGTGTTTCATCGTCAATGTGAAGGTCCAAGGGATACAGTAAACCTGCACTGGTGCATCGGAATCCAATACTGGTCTCCCAGGAGCCGCCCAAAGCACAAAATCTGAGAAGATTCACTCTTCTTGTACTTAAGTCGTACACTGTGCCTTTTATATTCAGTTCCGATGCGATTTCTGTGTTTCATCGTCAATGTGAAGGTCCAAGGGATACAGTAAACCTGCACTGGTGCATCGGAATCCAATACTGGTCTCCCAGGAGCCGCTCAAACCACAAACTCTTAGGAGACTCACTCTTCTTGTACTTAAGTCGGCATTGTGTCTTTTATATTCAATTCCGATGCGATTTCTGTGTTTCATTGTCAATGTGAAGGTCCAAGGGATACAGTAAACCTGCACTGGTGCATCGGAATCCAATACTGGTCTCCCAGGAGCCGCCCAAAGCACAAACTCTGAGAAGATTCACTCTTCTTGTAAAGTCGGCATTGTGCCTTTTATATTCAATTCCGATGTGATTTCTGTGTTACATCGTCAATGTGAAGGTCCAAGGGATACAGTAAACCTGCACTGGTGCATCGGAATCCAATACTGGTCTCCCAGGAGCCGCCCAAAGCACAAAATCTGAGAAGATTCACTCTTCTTGTACTTAAGTCGGCACTGTGTCTTTTATATTCAATTCCGATGCGATTTCTGTGTTTCATTGTCAATGTGAAGGTCCAAGGGATACAGTAAACCTGCACTGGTGCATCGGAATCCAATACTGGTCTCCCAGGAGACGCTCAAAGCACAAACTCTTAGGAGACTCACTCTTCTTGTACTTAAGTCGGCATTGTGCCTTTTATATTCAATTCCGATGTGATTTCTGTGTTTCATTGTCAATGTGAAGGTCCAAGGGATACAGTAAACCTGCACTGGTGCATCGGAATCCAATACTGGTCTCCCAGGAGCCGCTCAAAGCATAAACTCTGAGAAGATTCACTCTTCTTGTACTTAAGTCGGCACTGTGTCTTTCATATTCAATTCCGATGCGATTTCTGTGTTTCATCGTCAATGAGAAGGTCCAAGGTATACAGTAAACCTGCACTGGTGCATCGGAATCCAATACTGGTCTCCCAGGAGCCGCTCAAACCACAAACTCTTAGGAGACTCACTCTTCTTGTACTTAAGTCGGCACTGTGTCTTTTATATTCAATTCCGATGCGATTTCTGTGTTTCATTGTCAATGTGAAGGTCCAAGGGATACAGTAAACCTGCACTGGTGCATCGGAATCCAATACTGGTCTCCCAGGAGCCGCCCAAAGCACAAACTCTGAGAAGATTCACTCTTCTTGTACTTAAGTCGGCATTGTGCCTTTTATATTCAATTCCGATGTGATTTCTGTGCTTCATCGTCAATGTGAAGGTCCAAGGGATACAGTAAACCTGCACTGGTGCATCGGAATCCAATACTGGTCTCCCAGGAGCCGCCCAAAGCACAAAATCTGAGAAGATTCACTCTTCTTGTACTTAAGACGGCACTGTGTCTTTTATATTCAATTCCGATGCGATTTCTGTGTTTCATTGTCAATGTGAAGGTCCAAGGGATACAGTAAACCTGCACTGGTGCATCGGAATCCAATACTGGTCTCCCAGGATCCGCTCAAAGCACAAACTCTTAGGAGACTCACTCTTCTCTTACTTAAGTCGGCATTGTGCCTTTTATATTCAATTCCGATGTGATTTCTGTGTTTCATTGTCAATGTGAAGGTCCAAGGGATACAGTAAACCTGCACTGGTGCATCGGAATCCAATACTGGTCTCCCAGGATCCGCTCAAAGCACAAACTCTTAGGAGACTCACTCTTCTCTTACTTAAGTCGGCATTGTGCCTTTTATATTCAATTCCGATGCGATTTCTGTGTTTCATTGTCAATGTGAAGGTCCAAGGGATACAGTAAACCTGCACTGGTGCATCAGAATCCAATACTGGTCTCCCAGGAGCCGCCCAAAGCACAAACTCTGAGAAGATTCACTCTTCTTGTACTTAAGTCGTACACTGTGCCTTTTATATTCAGTTCCGATGCGATTTCTGTGTTTCATCGTCAATGTGAAGGTCCAAGGGATACAGTAAACCTGCACTGGTACATCGGAATCCAATACTGGTCTCCCAGGAGCCGCTCAAACCGCAAACTCTTAGGAGACTCACTCTTCTAGTACTTAAGTCGTCACTGTGTCTTTTATATTCAATTTTGATACGATTTCTGTGCTTCATTGTTAATGTGAAGGTTCAAGGGATACAGTAAACCTGCACTGGTGCATCGGAATCGAATACTGGTCTCCCAGGAGCCGCTCAAAGCACAAACTCTGAGAAGATTCGCTCTTCTTGTACTTAAGTCGGCATTGTGCCTTTTATATTCAATTCCGATGCGATTTCTGTGTTTCATCGTCAATGTGAAGGTCCAAGGGATACAGTAAACCTGCACTGGTGCATCGTAATCCAATACTGGTCTCCCAGGAGCCGCCCAAAACACAAACTCTGAGAAGATTCACTCTTCTTGTACTTAAGTCGGCACTGTGTCTTTTATATACTATTCCGGTGCGATTTCTGTGTTTCATTGTCAATGTGAAGGTCCAAGGGATACAGTAAACCTGCACTGGTGCATCGGAATCCAATACTGGTCTCCCAGGAGCCGCCCAAAGCACAAAATCTGAGAAGATTCACTCTTCTTGTACTTAAGTCGGCACTGTGTCTTTTATATTCAATTCCGATGCGATTTCTGTGTTTCATTGTCAATGTGAAGGTCCAAGGGATACAGTAAACCTGCACTGGTGCATCGGAATCCAATACTGGTCTCCCAGGATCCGCTCAAAGCACAAACTCTTAGGAGACTCACTCTTCTCTTACTTAAGTCGGCATTGTGCCTTTTATATTCAATTCCGATGTGATTTCTGTGTTTCATTGTCAATGTGAAGGTCCAAGGGATACAGTAAACCTGCACTGGTGCATCGGAATCCAATACTGGTCTCCCAGAATCCGCTCAAAGCACAAACTCTTAGGAGACTCACTCTTCTCTTACTTAAGTCGGCATTGTGCCTTTTATATTCAATTCCGATGCGATTTCTGTGTTTCATTGTCAATGTGAAGGTCCAAGGGATACAGTAAACCTGCACTGGTGCATCAGAATCCAATACTGGTCTCCCAGGAGCCGCCCAAAGCACAAACTCTGAGAAGATTCACTCTTCTTGTACTTAAGTCGTACACTGTGCCTTTTATATTCAGTTCCGATGCGATTTCTGTGTTTCATCGTCAATGTGAAGGTCCAAGGGATACAGTAAACCTGCACTGGTACATCGGAATCCAATACTGGTCTCCCAGGAGCCGCTCAAACCGCAAACTCTTAGGAGACTCACTCTTCTAGTACTTAAGTCGTCACTGTGTCTTTTATATTCAATTTTGATACGATTTCTGTGCTTCATTGTTAATGTGAAGGTTCAAGGGATACAGTAAACCTGCACTGGTGCATCGGAATCGAATACTGGTCTCCCAGGAGCCGCTCAAAGCACAAACTCTGAGAAGATTCGCTCTTCTTGTACTTAAGTCGGCATTGTGCCTTTTATATTCAATTCCGATGCGATTTCTGTGTTTCATCGTCAATGTGAAGGTCCAAGGGATACAGTAAACCTGCACTGGTGCATCGTAATCCAATACTGGTCTCCCAGGAGCCGCCCAAAACACAAACTCTGAGAAGATTCACTCTTCTTGTACTTAAGTCGGCACTGTGTCTTTTATATACTATTCCGGTGCGATTTCTGTGTTTCATTGTCAATGTGAAGGTCCAAGGGATACAGTAAACCTGCACTGGTGCATCGGAATCCAATACTGGTCTCCCAGGATCCGCTCAAAGCACAAACTCTTAGGAGACTCACTCTTCTCTTACTTATGTCGGCATTGTGCCTTTTATATTCAATTCCGATGCGATTTCTGTGTTTCATTGTCAATGGGAAGGTCCAAGGGATACAGTAAACCTGCACTGGTGCATCGGAATCCAATACTGGTCTCTCAGGAGCCGCCCAAAGCACAAACTCTGAGAAGATTCGCTCTTCTTGTACTTAAGTCGAAACTGTGCCTTTTATATTCAATTCCGATGCGATTTCTGTGTTTCATCGTCAATGTGAAGGTCCAAGGGATACAGTAAACCTGCACTGGTGCATCAGAATCAAATACTGGTCTCCCAGGAGCCGCCCAAAGCACAAACTCTGAGAAGATTCACTCTTCTTGTACTTAAGTCGGCACTGTGTCTTTTATATTCAATTCCGGTGCGATTTCTGTGTTTCATCGTCAATGTGAAGGTCCAAGGGATACTGTAAACCTGCACTGGTGCATCGGAATCCAATACTGGTCTCCCAGGAGCCACTCAAACCACAAACTCTTAGGAGACTCACTCTTCTTGTACTTAAGTCGGCACTGTGTCTCTTATATTCAATTCCGATGCGATTTCTGTGTTTCATTGTCAATGTGATGGTCCAAGGGATACAGTAAACCTGCACTGGTGCATCGGAATCCAATACTGTCTCCCAGGAGCCGCCAAAGCACAAAATCTGAGAAGATTCACTCTTCTTGTACTTAAGTCGGCACTGTGTCTTTTATATTCAATTCCGATGCGATTTCTGTGTTTAATTGTCAATGTGAAGGTCCAAGGGATACAGTAAACCTGCACTGGTGCATCGGAATCCAATGCTGGTCTCCCAGGATCCGCTCAAAGCACAAACTCTTAGGAGACTCACTCTTCTTGTACTTAAGTCGGCATTGTGCCTTTTATATTCAATTCCGATGTGATTTCTGTGTTTCATTGTCAATGTGAAGGTCCACGGGATACAGTAAACCTGCACTGGTGCATCGGAATCCAATACTGGTCTCCCAGGATACGCTCAAAGCACAAACTCTTAGGAGACTCACTCTTCTCTTACTTAAGTCGGCATTGTGCCTTTTATATTCAATTCCGATGCGATTTCTGTGTTTCATTGTCAATTTGAAGGTCCAAGAGATACAGTAAACCCGCACTGGTGTATCGAAATCCAATACTGGTCTCCCAGGAGCCGCCCAAAGCACAAACTCTGAGAAGATTCGCTCTTCTTGTACTTAAGTCGGCACTGTGCCTTTTATATTCAATTCCGATGCGATTTCTGTATTTCATCGTCAATGTGAAGGTCCAAGGGATACAGTAAACCTGCACTGGTGCATCAGAATCCAATACTGGTCTCCCAGGAGCAGCCCAAAGCACAAACTCTGAGAAGATTCACTCTTCTTGTACTTAAGTCGGCACTGTGCCTTCTATATTCAATTCCGATGCGATTTCTGTGTTTCATCGTCAATGTGAAGGTCCAAGGGATACAGTAAACCTGCACTGGTGCATCGGAATCCAATACTGGTCTCCCAGGAGCCGCTCAAACCACAAACTCTTAGGAGACTCACTCTTCTTGTACTTAAGTCGGCACTGTGTCTTTTATATTCAATTCCGATGCGATTTCTGTGTTTCATTGTCAATGTGAAGGTCCAAGGGATACAGTAAACCTGCACTGGTGCATCGGAATCCAATACTGGTCTCCCAGGAGCCGCCCAAAGAACAAACTCTGAGAAGATTCACTCTTCTTGTACTTAAGTCGGCATTGTGCCTTTTATATTCAATTCCGATGTGATTTCTGTGATTCATCGTCAATGTGAAGGTCCAAGGGATACAGTAAACCTGCACTGGTGCATCGGAATCCAATACTGGTCTCCCAGGAGCCGCCCAAAGCACAAACTCTGAGAAGATTCACTCTTCTTGTACTTAAGTCGGCACTGTGTCTTTATATTCAATTCCGATGCGATTTCAGTGTTTCATTGTCAATGTGAAGGTCCAAGGGATACAGCAAACCTGCACTGGTGCATCGGAATCCAATACTGGTCTCCCAGGAGCCGCTCAAACCACAAACTCTTAGGAGACTCACTCTTCTTGTACTTAAGTCGGCACTGTGTCTTTTATATTCAATTCCGATGCGATTTCTGTGTTTCATTGTCAATGAGAAGGTCCAAGGGATACAGTAAACCTGCACTGGTGCATCGGAATCCAATACTGGTCTCCCAGGAGCCGCCCAAAGCACAAACTCTGAGAAGATTCACTCTTCTTGTACTTAAGTCGGCATTGTGCCTTTTATATTCAATTCCGATGTGATTTCTGTGTTTCATCGTCAATGTGAAGGTCCAAGGGATACAGTAAACCTGCACTGGTGCATCGGAATCCAATACTGGTCTCCCAGGAGCCGCCCAAAGCACAAAATCTGAGAAGATTCACTCTTCTTGTACTTAAGTCGGCACTGTGTCTTTTATATTCAATTCCGATGCGATTTCTGTGTTTCATTGTCAATGTGAAGGTCCAAGGGATACAGTAAACCTGCACTGGTGCATCGGAATCCAATACTGGTCTCCCAGGAGCCGCTCAAAGCACAAACTCTTAGGAGACTCACTCTTCTTGTACTTAAGTCGGCATTGTGCCTTTTATATTCAATTCCGATGTGATTTCTGTGTTTCATTGTCAATGTGAAGGTCCAAGGGATACAGTAAACTTGCACTGGTGCATCGGAATCCAATACTGGTCTCCCAGGATCCGCTCAAAGCACAAACTCTTAGGAGACTCACTCTTCTCTTACTTAAGTCGGCATTGTGCCTTTTATTTTCAATACCGATGCGATTTCTGTGTTTCATCGTCAATGTGAAGGTCCAAGGGATACAGTAAACCTGCACTGGTGCATCGAAATCCAATACTGGTCTCCCAGGAGCCGCCCAAAGCACTAACTCTGAGAAGATTCGCTCTTCTTGTACTTAAGTCGGCACTGTGCCTTTTATATTCAATTCCGATGCGATTTCTGTGTTTCATCGTCAATGTGAAGGTCCAAGGGATACAGTAAACCTGCACTGGTGCATCAGAATCCAAAACTGGTCTCCCAGGAGCCGCCCAAAGCACAAACTCTGAGAAGATTCACTCTTCTTGTACTTAAGTCGGCACTGTGCCTTCTATATTCAATTCCGATGCGATTTCTGTGTTTCATCGTTAATGTGAAGGTCCAAGGGATACAGTAAACCTGCACTGGTGCATCGGAATCCAATACTGGTCTCCCAGGAGCCGCCCAAAGCACAAACTCTTAGGAGACTCACTCTTCTTGTACTTAAGTCGGCACTGTGTCTTTTATATTCAATTCCGATGCGATTTCTGTGTTTCATTGTCAATGTGATGGTCCAAGGGATACAGTAAACCTGCACTGGTGCATCGGAATCCAATACTGTCTCCCAGGAGCCGCCCAAAGCACAAAATCTGAGAAGATTCACTCTTCTTGTACTTAAGTCGGCACTGTGTCTTTTATATTCAATTCCGATGCGATTTCTGTGTTTCATTGTCAATGTGAAGGTCCAAGGGATACAGTAAACCTGCACTGGTGCATCGGAATCCAATGCTGGTCTCCCAGGATCCGCTCAAAGCACAAACTCTTAGGAGACTCACTCTTCTTGTACTTAAGTCGGCATTGTGCCTTTTATATTCAATTCCGATGTGATTTCTGTGTTTCATTGTCAATGTGAAGGTCCACGGGATACAGTAAACCTGCACTGGTGCATCGGAATCCAATACTGGTCTCCCAGGATACGCTCAAAGCACAAACTCTTAGGAGACTCACTCTTCTCTTACTTAAGTCGGCATTGTGCCTTTTATATTCAATTCCGATGCGATTTCTGTGTTTCATTGTCAATGTGAAGGTCCAAGAGATACAGTAAACCCGCACTGGTGTATCGAAATCCAATACTGGTCTCCCAGGAGCCGCCCAAAGCACAAACTCTGAGAAGATTCGCTCTTCTTGTACTTAAGTCGGCACTGTGCCTTTTATATTCAATTCCGATGCGATTTCTGTATTTCATCGTCAATGTGAAGGTCCAAGGGATACAGTAAACCTGCACTGGTGCATCAGAATCCAATACTGGTCTCCCAGGAGCAGCCCAAAGCACAAACTCTGAGAAGATTCACTCTTCTTGTACTTAAGTCGGCACTGTGCCTTCTATATTCAATTCCGATGCGATTTCTGTGTTTCATCGTCAATGTGAAGGTCCAAGGGATACAGTAAACCTGCACTGGTGCATCGGAATCCAATACTGGTCTCCCAGGAGCCGCTCAAACCACAAACTCTTAGGAGACTCACTCTTCTTGTACTTAAGTCGGCACTGTGTCTTTTATATTCAATTCCGATGCGATTTCTGTGTTTCATTGTCAATGTGAAGGTCCAAGGGATACAGTAAACCTGCACTGGTGCATCGGAATCCAATACTGGTCTCCCAGGAGCCGCCCAAAGAACAAACTCTGAGAAGATTCACTCTTCTTGTACTTAAGTCGGCATTGTGCCTTTTATATTCAATTCCGATGTGATTTCTGTGATTCATCGTCAATGTGAAGGTCCAAGGGATACAGTAAACCTGCACTGGTGCATCGGAATCCAATACTGGTCTCCCAGGAGCCGCCTAAAGCACAAACTCTGAGAAGATTCACTCTTCTTGTACTTAAGTCGGCACTGTGTCTTTATATTCAATTCCGATGCGATTTCAGTGTTTCATTGTCAATGTGAAGGTCCAAGGGATACAGTAAACCTGCACTGGTGCATCGGAATCCAATACTGGTCTCCCAGGAGCCGCTCAAACCACAAACTCTTAGGAGACTCACTCTTCTTGTACTTAAGTCGGCACTGTGTCTTTTATATTCAATTCCGATGCGATTTCTGTGTTTCATTGTCAATGTGAAGGTCCAAGGGATACAGTAAACCTGCACTGGTGCATCGGAATCCAATACTGGTCTCCCAGGAGCCGCCCAAAGCACAAACTCTGAGAAGATTCACTCTTCTTGTACTTAAGTCGGCATTGTGCCTTTTATATTCAATTCCGATGTGATTTCTGTGTTTCATCGTCAATGTGAAGGTCCAAGGGATACAGTAAACCTGCACTGGTGCATCGGAATCCAATACTGGTCTCCCAGGAGCCGCCCAAAGCACAAAATCTGAGAAGATTCACTCTTCTTGTACTTAAGTCGGCACTGTGTCTTTTATATTCAATTCCGATGCGATTTCTGTGTTTCATTGTCAATGTGAAGGTCCAAGGGATACAGTAAACCTGCACTGGTGCATCGGAATCCAATACTGGTCTCCCAGGAGCCGCTCAAAGCACAAACTCTTAGGAGACTCACTCTTCTTGTACTTAAGTCGGCATTGTGCCTTTTATATTCAATTCCGATGTGATTTCTGTGTTTCATTGTCAATGTGAAGGTCCAAGGGATACAGTAAACTTGCACTGGTGCATCGGAATCCAATACTGGTCTCCCAGGATCCGCTCAAAGCACAAACTCTTAGGAGACTCACTCTTCTCTTACTTAAGTCGGCATTGTGCCTTTTATTTTCAATACCGATGCGATTTCTGTGTTTCATCGTCAATGTGAAGGTCCAAGGGATACAGTAAACCTGCACTGGTGCATCGAAATCCAATACTGGTCTCCCAGGAGCCGCCCAAAGCACTAACTCTGAGAAGATTCGCTCTTCTTGTACTTAAGTCGGCACTGTGCCTTTTATATTCAATTCCGATGCGATTTCTGTGTTTCATCGTCAATGTGAAGGTCCAAGGGATACAGTAAACCTGCACTGGTGCATCAGAATCCAAAACTGGTCTCCCAGGAGCCGCCCAAAGCACAAACTCTGAGAAGATTCACTCTTCTTGTACTTAAGTCGGCACTGTGCCTTCTATATTCAATTCCGATGCGATTTCTGTGTTTCATCGTTAATGTGAAGGTCCAAGGGATACAGTAAACCTGCACTGGTGCATCGGAATCCAATACTGGTCTCCCAGGAGCCGCTCAAACCACAAACTCTTAGGAGACTCACTCTTCTTGTACTTAAGTCGGCACTGTGTCTTTTATATTCAATTCCGATGCGATTTCTGTGTTTCATTGTCAATATGAAGGTCCAAGGGATACAGTAAACCTGCACTGGTGCATCGGAATCCAATACTGGTCTCCCAGGATCCGCTCAAAGCACAAACTCTTAGGAGACTCACTCTTCTTGTACTTAAGTCGGCATTGTGCCTTTTATATTCAATTCCGATGTGATTTCTGTGTTTCATTGTCAATGTGAAGGTCCAAGGGATACAGTAAACCTGCACTGGTGCATCGGAATCCAATACTGGTCTCCCAGGAGCCGCTCAAAGCACAAACTCTGAGAAGATTCACTCTTCTTGTACTTAAGTCGGCACTGTGTCTTTTATATTCAATTCCGATGCGATTTCTGTGTTTCATCGTCAATGTGAAGGTCCAAGGTATACAGTAAACCTGCACTGGTGCATCGGAATCCAATACTGGTCTCCCAGGAGCCGCTCAAACCACAAACTCTTAGGAGACTCACTCTTCTTGTACTTAAGTCGGCACTGTGTCTTTTATATTCAATTCCGATGCGATTTCTGTTTTTCATTGTCAATGTGAAGGTCCAAGGGATACAGTAAACCTGCACTGGTGCATCGGAATCCAATACTGGTCTCCCAGGAGCCGCCCAAAGCACAAACTCTGAGAAGATTCACTCTTCTTGTACTTAAGTCGGCATTGTGCCTTTTATATTCAATTCCGATGTGATTTCTGTGTTTCATCGTCAATGTGAAGGTCCAAGGGATACAGTAAACCTGCACTGGTGCATCGGAATCCAATACTGGTCTCCCAGGAGCCGCCCAAAGCACAAAATCTGAGAAGATTCACTCTTCTTGTACTTAAGTCGGCACTGTGTCTTTTATATTCAATTCCGATGCGATTTCTGTGTTTCATTGTCAATGTGAAGGTCCAAGGGATACAGTAAACCTGCACTGGTGCATCAGAATCCAATACTGGTCTCCCAGGAGCCGCCCAAAGCACAAACTCTGAGAAGATTCACTCTTCTTGTACTTAAGTCGTACACTGTGCCTTTTATATTCAGTTCCGATGCGATTTCTGTGTTTCATCGTCAATGTGAAGGTCCAAGGGATACAGTAAACCTGCACTGGTGCATCGGAATCCAATACTGGTCTCCCAGGAGCCGCTCAAACCACAAACTCTTAGGAGACTCACTCTTCTTGTACTTAAGTCGGCATTGTGTCTTTTATATTCAATTCCGATGCGATTTCTGTGTTTCATTGTCAATGTGAAGGTCCAAGGGATACAGTAAACCTGCACTGGTGCATCGGAATCCAATACTGGTCTCCCAGGAGCCGCCCAAAGCACAAACTCGGAGAAGATTCACTCTTCTTGTACTTAAGTCGGCATTGTGCCTTTTATATTCAATTCCGATGTGATTTCTGTGTTTCATCGTCAATGTGAAGGTCCAAGGGATACAGTAAACCTGCACTGGTGCATCGGAATCCAATACTGGTCTCCCAGGAGCCGCCCAAAGCACAAAATCTGAGAAGATTCACTCTTCTTGTACTTAAGTCGGCACTGTGTCTTTTATATTCAATTCCGATGCGATTTCTGTGTTTCATTGTCAATGTGAAGGTCCAAGGGATACAGTAAACCTGCACTGGTGCATCGGAATCCAATACTGGTCTCCCAGGAGCCGCTCAAAGCACAAACTCTTAGGAGACTCACTCTTCTTGTACTTAAGTCGGCATTGTGCCTTTTATATTCAATTCCGATGTGATTTCTGTGTTTCATTGTCAATGTGAAGGTCCAAGGGATACAGTAAACCTGCACTGGTGCATCGGAATCCAATACTGGTCTCCCAGGAGACGCTCAAAGCACAAACTCTGAGAAGATTCACTCTTCTTGTACTTAAGTCGGCACTGTGTCTTTCATATTCAATTCCGATGCGATTTCTGTGTTTCATCGTCAATGAGAAGGTCCAAGGTATACAGTAAACCTGCACTGGTGCATCGGAATCCAATACTGGTCTCCCAGGAGCCGCTCAAACCACAAACTCTTAGGAGACTCACTCTTCTTGTACTTAAGTCGGCACTGTGTCTTTTATATTCAATTCCGATGCGATTTCTGTGTTTCATTGTCAATGTGAAGGTCCAAGGGATACAGTAAACCTGCACTGGTGCATCGGAATCCAATACTGGTCTCCCAGGAGCCGCCCAAAGCACAAACTCTGAGAAGATTCACTCTTCTTGTACTTAAGTCGGCATTGTGCCTTTTATATTCAATTCCGATGTGATTTCTGTGTTTCATCGTCAATGTGAAGGTCCAAGGGATACAGTAAACCTGCACTGGTGCATCGGAATCCAATACTGGTCTCCCAGGAGCCGCCCAAAGCACAAAATCTGAGAAGATTCACTCTTCTTGTACTTAAGTCGGCACTGTGTCTTTTATATTCAATTCCGATGCGATTTCTGTGTTTCATTGTCAATGTGAAGGTCCAAGGGATACAGTAAACCTGCACTGGTGCATCGGAATCCAATACTGGTCTCCCAGGATCCGCTCAAAGCACAAACTCTTAGGAGACTCACTCTTCTTGTACTTAAGTCGGCATTGTGCCTTTTATATTCAATTCCGATGTGATTTCTGTGTTTCATTGTCAATGTGAAGGTCCAAGGGATACAGTAAACCTGCACTGGTGCATCGGAATCCAATACTGGTCTCCCAGGATCCGCTCAAAGCACAAACTCTTAGGAGACTCACTCTTCTCTTACTTAAGTCGGCATTGTGCCTTTTATATTCAATTCCGATGCGATTTCTGTGTTTCATTGTCAATGTGAAGGTCCAAGGGATACAGTAAACCTGCACTGGTGCATCAGAATCCAATACTGGTCTCCCAGGAGCCGCCCAAAGCACAAACTCTGAGAAGATTCACTCTTCTTGTACTTAAGTCGTACACTGTGCCTTTTATATTCAGTTCCGATGCGATTTCTGTGTTTCATCGTCAATGTGAAGGTCCAAGGGATACAGTAAACCTGCACTGGTGCATCGGAATCCAATACTGGTCTCCCAGGAGCCGCTCAAACCGCAAACTCTTAGGAGACTCACTCTTCTAGTACTTAAGTCGGCACTGTGTCTTTTATATTCAATTTTGATACGATTTCTGTGCTTCATTGTTAATGTGAAGGTTCAAGGGATACAGTAAACCTGCACTGGTGCATCGGAATCGAATACTGGTCTCCCAGGAGCCGCTCAAAGCACAAACTCTGAGAAGATTCGCTCTTCTTGTACTTAAGTCGGCACTGTGCCTTTTATATTCAATTCCGATGCGATTTCTGTGTTTCATCGTCAATGTGAAGGTCCAAGGGATACAGTAAACCTGCACTGGTGCATCGGAATCCAATACTGGTCTCCCAGGAGCCGCCCAAAGCACAAAATCTGAGAAGATTCACTCTTCTTGTACTTAAGTCGGCACTGTGTCTTTTATATTCAATTCCGATGCGATTTCTGTGTTTCATTGTGAATGTGAAGGTCCAAGGGATACAGTAAACCTGCACTGGTGCATCGGAATCCAATACTGGTCTCCCAGGATCCGCTCAAAGCACAAACTCTTAGGAGACTCACTCTTCTTGTACTTAAGTCGGCATTGTGCCTTTTATATTCAATTCCGATGTGATTTCTGTGTTTCATTGTCAATGTGAAGGTCCAAGGGATACAGTAAACCTGCACTGGTGCATCGGAATCCAATACTGGTCTCCCAGGATCAGCTCAAAGCACAAACTCTTAGGAGACTCACTCTTCTCTTACTTAAGTCGGCATTGTGCCTTTTATATTCAATTCCGATGCGATTTCTGTGTTTCATTGTCAATGTGAAGGTCCAAGGGATACAGTAAACCTGCACTGGTGCATCAGAATCCAATACTGGTCTCCCAGGAGCCGCCCAAAGCACAAACTCTGAGAAGATTCACTCTTCTTGTACTTAAGTCGTACACTGTGCCTTTTATATTCAGTTCCGATGCGATTTCTGTGTTTCATCGTCAATGTGAAGGTCCAAGGGATACAGTAAACCTGCACTGGTGCATCGGAATCCAATACTGGTCTCCCAGGAGCAGCCCAAAGCACAAAATCTGAGAAGATTCACTCTTCTTGTACTTAAGTCGGCACTGTGTCTTTTATATTCAATTCCGATGCGATTTCTGTGTTTCATCGTCAATGTGAAGGTCCAAGGTATACAGTAAACCTGCACTGGTGCATCGGAATCCAATACTGGTCTCCCAGGAGCCGCTGAAACCACAAACTCTTAGGAGACTCACTCTTCTTGTACTTAAGTCGGCACTGTGTCTTTTATATTCAATTCCGATGCGATTTCTGTGTTTCATTGTCAATGTGAAGGTCCAAGGGATACAGTAAACCTGCACTGGTGCATCGGAATCCAATACTGGTCTCCCAGGAGCCGCCCAAAGCACAAACTCTGAGAAGATTCACTCTTCTTGTACTTAAGTCGGCATTGTGCCTTTTATATTCAATTCCGATGTGATTTCTGTGTTTCATCGTCAATGTGAAGGTCCAAGGGATACAGTAAACCTGCACTGGTGCATCGGAATCCAATACTGGTCTCCCAGGAGCCGCCCAAAGCACAAAATCTGAGAATATTCACTCTTCTTGTACTTAAGTCGGCACTGTGTCTTTTATATTCAATTCCGATGCGATTTCTGTGTTTCATTGTCAATGTGAAGGTCCAAGGGATACAGTAAACCTGCACTGGTGCATCGGAATCCAATACTGGTCTCCCAGGATCCGCTCAAAGCACAAACTCTTAGGAGACTCACTCTTCTTGTACTTAAGTCGGCATTGTGCCTTTTATATTCAATTCCGATGTGATTTCTGTGTTTCATTGTCAATGTGAAGGTCCAAGGGATACAGTTAACCTGCACTGGTGCATCGGAATCCAATACTGGTCCCCCAGGATCCGCTCAAAGCACAAACTCTTAGGAGACTCACTCTTCTCTTACTTAAGTCGGCATTGTGCCTTTTATATTCAATTCCGATGCGATTTCTGTGTTTCATTGTCAATGTGAAGGTCCAAGGGGTTACAGTAAACCTGCACTGGTGCATCGGAATCCAATACTGGTCTCCCAGGAGCCGCCCAAAGCACAAACTCTGAGAAGATTCACTCTTCTTGTACTTAAGTCGGCACTGTGTCTTTATATTCAATTCCGATGCGATTTCAGTGTTTCATTGTCAATGTGAAGGTCCAAGGGATACAGTAAACCTGCACTGGTGCATCGGAATCCAATACTGGTCTCCCAGGATCCGCTCAAAGCACAAACTCTTAGGAGACTCACTCTTCTTGTACTTAAGTCGGCATTGTGCCTTTTATATTCAATTCCGATGTGATTTCTGTGTTTCATTGTCAATGTGAAGGTCCAAGGGATACAGTAAACCTGCACTGGTGCATCGGAATCCAATACTGGTCTCCCAGGAGCCGCTCAAAGCACAAATTCTGAGAAGATTCACTCTTCTTGTACTTAAGTCGGCACTGTGTCTTTTATATTCAATTCCGATGCGATTTCTGTGTTTCATCGTCAATGTGAAGGTCCAAGGTATACAGTAAACCTGCACTGGTGCATCGGAATCCAATACTGGTCTCCCAGGATCCGCTCAAAGCACAAACTCTTAGGAGACTCACTCTTCTTGTACTTAAGTCGGCATTGTGCCTTTTATATTCAATTCCGATGTGATTTCTGTGTTTCATTGTCAATGTGAAGGTCCAAGGGATACAGTAAACCTGCACTGGTGCATCGGAATCCAATACTGGTCTCAGAGGATCCGCTCAAAGCACAAACTCTTAGGAGACTCACTCTTCTCTTACTTAAGTCGGCATTGTGCTTTTTATATTCAATTCCGATGCGATTTCTGTGTTTCATCGTCAATGTGAAGGTCCAAGGGATACAGTAAACCTGCACTGGTGCATCGAAATCCAATACTGGTCTCCCAGGAGCCGCCCAAAGCACAAACTCTGAGAAGATTCGCTCTTCTTGTTCTTAAGTCGGCACTGTGCCTTTTATATTCAATTCCGATGCGATTTCTGTGTTTCATCGTCAATGTGAAGGTCCAAGGGATACAGTAAACCTGCACTGGTGCATCAGAATCCAAAACTGGTCTCCCAGGAGCCGCCCAAAGCACAAACTCTGAGAAGATTCACTCTTCTTGTACTTAAGTCGGCACTGTGACTTCTATATTCAATTCCGATGCGATTTCTGTGTTTCATCGTTAATGTGAAGGTCCAAGGGATACAGTAAACCTGCACTGGTGCATCGGAATCCAATACTGGTCTCCCAGGAGCTGCTCAAACCACAAACTCTTAGGAGACTCACTCTTCTTGTACTTAAGTCGGCACTGTGTCTTTTATATTCAATTCCGATGCGATTTCTGTGTTTCATTGTCAATGTGAAGGTCCAAGGGATACAGTAAACCTGCACTGGTGCATCGGAATCCAATACTGGTCTCCCAGGAGCCGCCCAAAGCACAAACTCTGAGAAGATTCACTCTTCTTGTACTTAAGTCGGCATTGTGCCTTTTATATTCAATTCCGATGTGATTTCTGTGATTCATCGTCAATGTGAATGTCCAAGGGATACAGTAAACCTGCACTGGTGCATCGGAATCCAATACTGGTCTCCCAGGAGCCGCCCAAAGCACAAACTCTGAGAAGATTCACTCTTCTTGTACTTAAGTCGGCACTGTGTCTTTATATTCAATTCCGATGCGATTTCAGTGTTTCATTGTCAATGTGAAGGTCCAAGGGATACAGTAAACCTGCACTGGTGCATCGGAATCCAATACTGGTCTCCCAGGATCCGCTCAAAGCACAAACTCTTAGGAGACTCACTCTTCTTGTACTTAAGTCGGCATTGTGCCTTTTATATTCAATTCCGATGTGATTTCTGTGTTTCATTGTCAATGTGAAGGTCCAAGGGATACAGTAAACCTGCACCGGTGCATCGGAATCCAATACTGGTCTCCCAGGAGCCGCTCAAAGCACAAACTCTGAGAAGATTCACTCTTCTTGTACTTAAGTCGGCACTGTGTCTTTTATATTCAATTGCGATGCGATTTCTGTGTTTCATCGTCAATGTGAAGGTCCAAGGTATACAGTAAACCTGCACTGGTGCATCGGAATCCAATACTGGTCTCCCAGGAGACGCTCAAACCACAAACTCTTAGGAGACTCACTCTTCTTGTACTTAAGTCGGCACTGTGTCTTTTATATTCAATTCCGATGCGATTTCTGTGTTTCATTGTCAATGTGAAGGTCCAAGGGATACAGTAAACCTGCACTGGTGCATCGGAATCCAATACTGGTCTCCCAGGAGCCGCCCAAAGCACAAACTCTGAGAAGATTCACTCTTCTTGTACTTAAGTCGGCATTGTGCCTTTTATATTCGATTCCGATGTGATTTCTGTGTTTCATCGTCAATGTGAAGGTCCAAGGGATACAGTAAACCTGCACTGGTGCATCGGAATCCAATACTGGTTTCCCAGGAGCCGCCCAAAGCACAAAATCTGAGAAGATTCACTCTTCTTGTACTTAAGTCGGCACTGTGTCTTTTATATTCAATTCCGATGCGATTTCTGTGTTTCATCGTCAATGTGAAGGTCCAAGGGATACAGTGAACCTGCACTGGTGCATCAGAATCCAAAACTGGTCTCCCAGGAGCCGCCCAAAGCACAAACTCTGAGAAGATTCACTCTTCTTGTACTTAAGTCGGCACTGTGACTTCTATATTCTATTCCGATGCGATTTCTGTGTTTCATCGTTAATGTGAAGGTCCAAGGGATACAGTAAACCTGCACTGGTGCATCGGAATCCAATACTGGTCTCCCAGGATCCGCTCAAACCACAAACTCTTAGGAGACTCACTCTTCTTGTACTTAAGTCGGCACTGTGTCTTTTATATTCAATTCCGATGCGATTTCTGTGTTTCATTGTCAATGTGAAGGTCCAAGGGATACAGTAAACCTGCACTGGTGCATCGGAATCCAATACTGGTCTCCCAGGAGCCGCCCAAAGCACAAACTCTGAGAAGATTCACTCTTCTTGTACTTAAGTCGGCATTGTGCCTTTTATATTCAATTCCGATGTGATTTCTGTGATTCATCGTCAATGTGAAGGTCCAAGGGATACAGTAAACCTGCACTGGTGCATCGGAATCCAATACTGGTCTCCCAGGAGCCGCCCAAAGCACAAACTCTGAGTAGATTCACTCTTCTTGTACTTAAGTCGGCACTGTGTCTTTATATTCAATTCCGATGCGATTTCAGTGTTTCATTGTCAGTGTGAAGGTCCAAGGGATACAGTAAACCTGCACTGGTGCATCGGAATCCAATACTGGTCTCCCAGGATCCGCTCAAAGCACAAACTCTTAGGAGACTCACTCTTCTTGTACTTAAGTCGGCATTGTGCCTTTTATATTCAATTCCGATGTGATTTC
Organism: Schistocerca nitens; assembly: GCF_023898315.1. NCBI lineage: Eukaryota > Metazoa > Arthropoda > Insecta > Orthoptera > Acrididae > Schistocerca > Schistocerca nitens. The sequence continues at coordinate 9,949,412 of NW_026045908.1, read as the reverse complement.
TGTGTTTCATTGTCAATGTGAAGGTCCAAGGGATACAGTAAACCTGCACTGGTGCATCGGAATCCAATACTGGTCTCCCAGGAGCCGCTCAAAGCACAAACTCTGAGAAGATTCACTCTTCTTGTACTTAAGTCGGCACTGTGTCTTTTATATTCAATTCCGATGCGATTTCTGTGTTTCATCGTCAGTGTGAAGGTCCAAGGTATACAGTAAACCTGCACTGGTGCATCGGAATCCAATACTGGTCTCCCAGGAGCCGCTCAAACCACAAACTCTTAGGAGACACACTCTTCTTGTACTTAAGTCGGCACTGTGTCTTTTATATTCAATTCCGATGCGATTTCTGTGTTTCATTGTCAATGTGAAGGTCCAAGGGATTCAGTAAACCTGCACTGGTGCATCGGAATCCAATACTGGTCTCCCAGGAGCCGCCCAAAGCACAAACTCTGAGAAGATTCACTCTTCTTGTACTTAAGTCGGCATTGTGCCTTTGATATTCAATTCCGATGTGATTTCTGTGTTTCATCGTCAATGTGAAGGTCCAAGGGATACAGTAAACCTGCACTGGTGCATCGGAATCCAATACTGGTCTCCCAGGAGCCGCCCAAAGCACAAAATCTGAGAAGATTCACTCTTCTTGTACTTAAGTCGGCATTGTGCCTTTTATATTCAATTCCGATGTGATTTCTGTGTTTCATCGTCAATGTGAAGGTCCAAGGGATACAGTAAACCTGCACTGGTGCATCGGAATCCAATACTGGTCTCCCAGGAGCCGCCCAAAGCACAAAATCTGAGAAGATTCACTCTTCTTGTACTTAAGTCGGCACTGTGTCTTTTATATTCAATTCCGATGCGATTTCTGTGTTTCATTGTCAATGTGAAGGTCCAAGGGATACAGTAAACCTGCACTGGTGCATCGGAATCCAATACTGGTCTCCCAGGATCCGCTCAAAACACAAACTCTTAGGAGACTCACTCTTCTTGTACTTAAGTCGGCATTGTGCCTTTTATATTCAATTCCGATGTGATTTCTGTGTTTCATTGTCAATGTGAAGGTCCAAGGGATACAGTAAACCTGCACTGGTGGATCGGAATCCAATACTGGTCTCCCAGGAGCCGCTCAAAGCACAAACTCTGAGAAGATTCACTCTTCTTGTACTTAAGTCGGCACTGTGTCTTTTATATTCAATTCCGATGCGATTTCTGTGTTTCATCGTCAATGTGAAGGTCCAAGGTATACAGTAAACCTGCACTGGTGCATCGGAATCCAATACTGGTCTCCCAGGAGCCGCACAAAGCACAAAATCTGAGAAGATTCACTCTTCTTGTACTTAAGTCGGCACTGTGTCTTTTATATTCAATTCCGATGCGATTTCTGTGTTTCATTGTCAATGTGAAGGTCCAAGGGATACAGTAAACCTGCACTGGTGCATCGGAATCCAATACTGGTCTCCCAGGATCCGCTCAAAGCACAAACTCCTAGGAGACTCACTCTTCTTGTACTTAAGTCGGCATTGTGCCTTTTATATTCAATTCCGATGTGATTTCTGTGTTTCATTGTCAATGTGAAGGTCCAAGGGATACAGTAAACCTGCACTGGTGCATCGGAATCCAATACTGGTCTCCCAGGATCCGCTCAAAGCACAAACTCTTAGGAGACTCACTCTTCTCTTACTTAAGTCGGCATTGTGCCTTTTATATTCAATTCCGATGCGATTTCTGTGTTTCATTGTCAATGGGAAGGTCCAAGGGATACAGTAAACCTGCACTGGTGCATCGAAATCCAATACTGGTCTCCCAGGAGCCGCCCAAAGCACAAACTCTGAGAAGATTCGCTCTTCTTGTACTTAAGTCGGCACTGTGCCTTTTATATTCAATTCCGATGCGATTTCTGTGTTTCTTCGTCAATGTGAAGGTCCAAGGGATACAGTAAACCTGCACTGGTGCATCAGAATCCAATACTGGGCTCCCAGGAGCCGCCCAAAGCACAAACTCTGAGAAGATTCACTCTTCTTGTACTTAAGTCGGCACTGTGCCTTTTATATTCAATTCCGATGCGATTTCTGTGTTTCATCGTCAATGTGAAGGTCCAAGGGATACAGTAACCCTGCACGGGTGCATCGGAATCCAATACTGGTCTCCCAGGAGGCGCTCAAACCACAAACTCTTAGGAGACTCACTCTTCTTGTACTTAAGTCGGCACTGTGTCTTTTATATTCAATTCCGATGCGATTTCTGTGTTTCATTGTCAATGTGAAAGTCCAAGGGATACAGTAAACCTGCACTGGTGCATCGGAATCCAATACTGGTCTCCCAGGAGCCGCTCAAACCACAAACTCTTAGACTCACTCTTCTTGTACTTAAGTCGGCATTGTGCCTTTTATATTCAATTCCGATGCGATTTCTGTGTTTCATCGTCAATTTGAAGGTCCAAGGGATACAGTAAACCTGCACTGGTGCATCGGAATCCAATACTGGTCTCCCAGGAGCCGCCCAATGCACAAACTCTGAGAAGATTCACTCTTCTTGTACTTAAGTCGGCACTGTGCCTTTTATATTCAATTCCGATGCGATTTCTGTGTTTCATCGTCAATGTGAAGGTCCAAGGGACACAGTAAACCTGCACTGGTGCATCGGAATACAATACTGGTCTCCCAGGAGCCGCCCAAAGAACAAACTCTAAGAAGATTCATTCTTCTTGTACTTAAGTCGGCACTGTGTCTTTTATATTCAATTCCGATGCGATTTCTGTGTCTCATTCTCAATGTGAAGGTCCAAGGGATACAGTAAACCTGCACTGGTGCATCGGAATCCAATACTGGTCTCCCAGTAGCCCCTCAAACCACAAACTCTTAGGAGACTCACTCTTCTTGTACTTAAGTCGGCACTGTGTCTTTTATATTCAATTCCGATGCGATTTCTGTGTTTCATTGTCAATGTGAAGGTCCAAGGGATACAGTAAACCTGCACTGGTGCATCGGAATCCAATACTGGTCTCCCAGGATCCGCTCAAATCACAAACTCTTAGGAGACTCACTCTTCTTGTACTTAATTCGGCATTGTGCCTTTTATATTCCATTCGGATGCGATTTCTGTGTTTCATCGTCAATGTGAAGGTCCAAGGCATACTGTAAACCTGCACTGGTGCATCGGAATCCAACACTGGTCTCCCAGGAGCCGCTCAAAGCACAAACTCTGAGAAGATTCGCTCTTCTTGTACTTAAGTCGGCACTGTGCCTTTTATATTCAATTCCGATGCGATTTCTGTGTTTCATCGTCAATGTGAAGGTCCAAGGGATACAGTAAACCTGCACTGGTGCATCAGAATCCAATACTGGTCTCCCAGGAGCCGCCCAAAGCACAAACTCTAAGAAGATTCACTCTTCTTGTACTTAAGTCGGCATTGTGCCTTTTATATTCAATTCCGATGCGATTTCTGTGTTTCATCGTCAATGTGAAGGTCCAAGGGATACAGTAACCCTGCACTGGTGCATCGGAATCCAATACTGGTCTCCCAGTAGCCCCTCAAACCACAAACTCTTAGGAGACTCACTCTTCTTGTACTTAAGTCGGCACTGTGTCTTTTATATTCAATTCCGATGCGATTTCTGTGTTTCATTGTCAATGTGAAGGTCCAAGGGATACAGTAAACCTGCACTGGTGCATCGGAATCCAATACTGGTCTCCCAGGAGCCGCTCAAACCACAAACCCTTAGACTCACTCTTCTTGTACTTAAGTCGGCATTGTGCCTTTTATATTCAATTCCGATGCGATTTCTGTGCTTCATCGTCAATGTGAAGGTCCAAGGGATACAGTAAACCTGCACTGGTGCATCGGAATCCAATACTGGTCTCCCAGGAGCCGCCCAAAGCACAAAATCTGAGAAGATTCACTCTTCTTGTACTTAAGTCGGCACTGTGCCTTTTATATTCAATTCCGATGCGATTTCTGTGTTTCATCGTCAATGTGAAGGTCCAAGGGATACAGTAAACCTGCACTGGTGCATCGTAATCCAATACTGGTCTCCCAGGAGCCGCCCAAAGCACAAACTCTGAGAAGATTCACTCTTCTTGTACTTAAGTCGGCACTGTGTCTTTTATATACTATTCAGATGCGATTTCTGTGTTTCATTGTCAATGTGAAGGTCCAAGGGATACAGTAAACCTGCACTGGTGCATCGGAATCCAATACTGGTCTCCCAGGATCCGCTCAAAGCACAAACTCTTAGGAGACTCACTCTTCTCTTACTTAAGCCGGCATTGTGCCTTTTATATTCAATTCCGATGCGATTTCTGTGTTTCATTGTCAATGTGAAGGTCCAAGGGATACTGTAAACTTGCACTGGTGCATCGGAATCCAATACTGGTCTCCCAGGAGCCGCCCAAAGCACAAACTCTGAGAAGATTCGCTCTTCTTGTACTTAAGTCGAAACTGTGCCTTTTATATTCAATTCCGATGCGATTTCTGTGTTTCATCGTCAATGTGAAGGTCCAAGGGATACAGTAAACCTGCACTGGTGCATCAGAATCCAATACTGGTCTCCCAGGAGCCACCCAAAGCACAAACTCTGAGAAGATTCACTCTTCTTGTACTTAAGTCGGCACTGTGCCTTTTATATTCAATTCCGGTGCGATTTCTGTGTTTCATCGTCAATGTGAAGGTCCAAGGGATACCGTAAACCTGCACTGGTGCATCGGAATCCAATACTGGTCTCCCAGGAGCCGCTCAAACAACAAACTCTTAGGAGACTCACTCTTCTTGTACTTAAGTCGGCACTGTGTCTTTTATATTCAATTCCGATGCGATTTCTGTGTTTCATTGTCAATGTGAAGGTCCAAGGGATACAGTAAACCTGCACTGGTGCATCGGAATCCAATACTGGTCTCCCAGGAGCCGCCCAAAGCACAAACTCTGAGAAGATTCACTCTTCTTGTACTTAAGTCGGCATTGTGCCTTTTATATTCAATTCCGATGTGATTTCTGTGTTTCATCGTCAATGTGAAGGTCCAAGGGATACAGTAAACCTGCACTGGTGCATCGGAATCCAATACTGGTCTCCCAGGAGCCGCCCAAAGCACAAACTCTGAGAAGATTCACACTTCTTGTACTTAAGTCGGCACTGTGTCTTTTATATTCAATTCCGATGCGATTTCTGTGTTTCATTGTCAATGTGAAGGTCCAAGGGATACTGTAAACCTGCACTGGTGCATCGGAATCCAATACTGGTCTCCCAGGATCCGCTCAAAGCACAAACTCTTAGGAGACTCACTCTTCTTGTACTTAAGTCGGCATTGTGCCTTTTATATTCAATTCCGATGTGATTTCTGTGTTTCATTGTCAATGTGAAGGTCCAAGGGATACAGTAAACCTGCACTGGTGCATCGGAATCCAATACTGGTCTCCCAGGAGCCGCTCAAAGCACAAACTCTGAGAAGATTCACTCTTCTTGTACTTAAGTCGGCACTGTGTCTCTTATATTCAATTCCGATGCGATTTCTGTGTTTCATCGTCAATGTGAAGGTCCAAGGGACACAGTAAACCTGCACTGGTGCATCGGAATACAATACTGGTCTCCCAGGAGCCGCCCAAAGAACAAACTCTGAGAAGATTCATTCTTCTTGTACTTAAGTCGGCACTGTGTCTTTTATATTCAATTCCGATGCGATTTCTGTGTCTCATTCTCAATGTGTAGGTCCAAGGGATACAGTAAACCTGCACTGGTGCATCGGAATCCAATACTGGTCTCCCAGGATCCGCTCAAATCACAAACTCTTAGGAGACTCACTCTTCTTGTACTTAATTCGGCATTGTGCCTTTTATATTCCATTCGGATGCGATTTCTGTGTTTCATCGTCAATGTGAAGGTCCAAGGCATACTGTAAACCTGCACTGGTGCATCGGAATCCAACACTGGTCTCCCAGGAGCCGGTCAAAGCACAAACTCTGAGAAGATTCGCTCTTCTTGTACTTAAGTCGGCACTGTGCCTTTTATATTCAATTCCGATGCGATTTCTGTGTTTCATCGTCAATGTGAAGGTCCAAGGGATACAGTAAACCTGCACTGGTGCATCAGAATCCAATACTGGGCTCCCAGGAGCCGCCCAAAGCACAAACTCTAAGAAGATTCACTCTTCTTGTACTTAAGTCGGCATTGTGCCTTTTATATTCAATTCCGATGCGATTTCTGTGTTTCATCGTCAATGTGAAGGTCCAAGGGATACAGTAACCCTGCACTGGTGCATCGGAATCCAATACTGGTCTCCCAGTAGCCCCTCAAACCACAAACTCTTAGGAGACTCACTCTTCTTGTACTTAAGTCGGCACTGTGTCTTTTATATTCAATTCCGATGCGATTTCTGTGTTTCATTGTCAATGTGAAGGTCCAAGGGATACAGTAAACCTGCACTGGTGCATCGGAATCCAATACTGGTCTCCCAGGAGCCGCTCAAACCACAAACCCTTAGACTCACTCTTCTTGTACTTAAGTCGGCATTGTGCCTTTTATATTCAATTCCGATGCGATTTCTGTGCTTCATCGTCAATGTGAAGGTCCAAGGGATACAGTAAACCTGCACTGGTGCATCGGAATCCAATACTGGTCTCCCAGGAGCCGCCCAAAGCACAAAATCTGAGAAGATTCACTCTTCTTGTACTTAAGTCGGCACTGTGCATTTTATATTCAATTCCGATGCGATTTCTGTGTTTCATCGTCAATGTGAAGGTCCAAGGGATACAGTAAACCTGCACTGGTGCATCGTAATCCAATACTGGGCTCCCAGGAGCCGCCCAAAGCACAAACTCTGAGAAGATTCGCTCTTCTTGTACTTAAGTCGAAACTGTGCCTTTTATATTCAATTCCGATGCGATTTCTGTGTTTCATCGTCAATGTGAAGGTCCAAGGGATACAGTAAACCTGCACTGGTGCATCAGAATCCAATACTGGTCTCCCAGGAGCCACCCAAAGCACAAACTCTGAGAAGATTCACTCTTCTTGTACTTAAGTCGGCACTGTGCCTTTTATTTTCAATTCCGGTGCGATTTCTGTGTTTCATCGTCAATGTGAAGGTCCAAGGGATACCGTAAACCTGCACTGGTGCATCGGAATCCAATACTGGTCTCCCAGGAGCCGCTCAAACAACAAACTCTTAGGAGACTCACTCTTCTTGTACTTAACTCGGCACTGTGTCTTTTATATTCAATTCCGATGCGATTTCTGTGTTTCATTGTCAATGTGAAGGTCCAAGGGATACTGTAAACCTGCACTGGTGCATCGGAATCCAACACTGGTCTCCCAGGAGCCGCTCAAAGCACAAACTCTGAGAAGATTCGCTCTTCTTGTACTTAAGTCGGCACTGTGCCTTTTATATTCAATTCCGATGCGATTTCTGTGTTTCATCGTCAATGTGAAGGTCCAAGGGATACAGTAAACCTGCACTGGTGCATCAGAATCCAATACTGGGCTCCCAGGAGCCGCCCAAAGCACAAACTCTAAGAAGATTCACTCTTCTTGTACTTAAGTCGGCATTGTGCCTTTTATATTCAATTCCGATGCGATTTCTGTGTTTCATCGTCAATGTGAAGGTCCAAGGGATACAGTAACCCTGCACTGGTGCATCGGAATCCAATACTGGTCTCCCAGTAGCCCCTCAAACCACAAACTCTTAGGAGACTCACTCTTCTTGTACTTAAGTCGGCACTGTGTCTTTTATATTCAATTCCGATGCGATTTCTGTGTTTCATTGTCAATGTGAAGGTCCAAGGGATACAGTAAACCTGCACTGGTGCATCGGAATCCAATACTGGTCTCCCAGGAGCCGCTCAAACCACAAACCCTTAGACTCACTCTTCTTGTACTTAAGTCGGCATTGTGCCTTTTATATTCAATTCCGATGCGATTTCTGTGCTTCATCGTCAATGTGAAGGTCCAAGGGATACAGTAAACCTGCACTGGTGCATCGGAATCCAATACTGGTCTCCCAGGAGCCGCCCAAAGCACAAAATCTGAGAAGATTCACTCTTCTTGTACTTAAGTCGGCACTGTGCCTTTTATATTCAATTCCGATGCGATTTCTGTGTTTCATCGTCAATGTGAAGGTCCAAGGGATACAGTAAACCTGCACTGGTGCATCGTAATCCAATACTGGTCTCCCAGGAGCCGCCCAAAGCACAAACTCTGAGAAGATTCACTCTTCTTGTACTTAAGTCGGCACTGTGTCTTTTATATACTATTCCGATGCGATTTCTGTGTTTCATCGTCAATGTGAAGGTCCAAGGGATACAGTAAACCTGCACTGGTGCATCAGAATCCAATACTGGCCTCCCAGGAGCCGCCCAAAGCACAAACTCTAAGAAGATTCACTCTTCTTGTACTTAAGTCGGCATTGTGCCTTTTATATTCAATTCCGATGCGATTTCTGTGTTTCATCGTCAATGTGAATGTCCAAGGGATACAGTAACCCTGCACTGGTGCATCGGAATCCAATACTGGTCTCCCAGTAGCCCCTCAAACCACAAACTCTTAGGAGACTCACTCTTCTTGTACTTAAGTCGGCACTGTGTCTTTTATATTCAATTCCGATGCGATTTCTGTGTTTCATTGTCAATGTGAAGGTCCAAGGGATACAGTAAACCTGCACTGGTGCATCGGAATCCAATACTGGTCTCCCAGGAGCCGCTCAAACCACAAACCCTTAGACTCACTCTTCTTGTACTTAAGTCGGCATTGTGCCTTTTATATTCAATTCCGATGCGATTTCTGTGCTTCATCGTCAATGTGAAGGTCCAAGGGATACAGTAAACCTGCACTGGTGCATCGGAATCCAATACTGGTCTCCCAGGAACCGCCCAAAGCACAAAATCTGAGAAGATTCACTCTTCTTGTACTTAAGTCGGCACTGTGCCTTTTATATTCAATTCCGATGCGATTTCTGTGTTTCATCGTCAATGTGAAGGTCCAAGGGATACAGTAAACCTGCACTGGTGCATCGTAATCCAATACTGGTCTCCCAGGAGCCGCCCAAAGCACAAACTCTGAGAAGATTCACTCTTCTTGTACTTAAGTCGGCACTGTGTCTTTTATATACTATTCAGATGCGATTTCTGTGTTTCATTGTCAATGTGAAGGTCCAAGGGATACAGTAAACCTGCACTGGTGCATCGGAATCCAATACTGGTCTCCCAGGATCCGCTCAAAGCACAAACTCTTAGGAGACTCACTCTTCTCTTACTTAAGCCGGCATTGTGCCTTTTATATTCAATTCCGATGCGATTTCTGTGTTTCATTGTCAATGTGAAGGTCCAAGGGATACTGTAAACTTGCACTGGTGCATCGGAATCCAATACTGGTCTCCCAGGAGCCCCCCAAAGCACAAACTCTGAGAAGATTCGCTCTTCTTGTACTTAAGTCGAAACTGTGCCTTTTATATTCAATTCCGATGCGATTTCTGTGTTTCATCGTCAATGTGAAGGTCCAAGGGATACAGTAAACCTGCACTGGTGCATCAGAATTCAATACTGGTCTCCCAGGAGCCACCCAAAGCACAAACTCTGAGAAGATTCACTCTTCTTGTACTTAAGTCGGCACTGTGCCTTTTATATTCAATTCCGGTGCGATTTCTGTGTTTCATCGTCAATGTGAAGGTCCAAGGGATACCGTAAACCTGCACTGGTGCATCGGAATCCAATACTGGTCTCCCAGGAGCCGCTCAAACAACAAACTCTTAGGAGACTCACTCTTCTTGTACTTAAGTCGGCACTGTGTCTTTTATATTCAATTCCGATGCGATTTCTGTGTTTCATTGTCAATGTGAAGGTCCAAGGGATACTGTAAACCTGCACTGGTGCATCGGAATCCAACACTGGTCTCCCAGGAGCCGCTCAAAGCACAAACTCTGAGAAGATTCGCTCTTCTTGTACTTAAGTCGGCACTGTGCCTTTTATATTCAATTCCGATGCGATTTCTGTGTTTCATCGTCAATGTGAAGGTCCAAGGGATACAGTAAACCTGCACTGGTGCATCAGAATCCAATACTGGGCTCCCAGGAGCCGCCCAAAGCACAAACTCTAAGAAGATTCACTCTTCTTGTACTTAAGTCGGCATTGTGCCTTTTATATTCAATTCCGATGCGATTTCTGTGTTTCATCGTCAATGTGAAGGTCCAAGGGATACAGTAACCCTGCACTGGTGCATCGGAATCCAATACTGGTCTCCCAGTAGCCCCTCAAACCACAAACTCTTAGGAGACTCACTCTTCTTGTACTTAAGTCGGCACTGTGTCTTTTATATTCAATTCCGATGCGATTTCTGTGTTTCATTGTCAATGTGAAGGTCCAAGGGATACAGTAAACCTGCACTGGTGCATCGGAATCCAATACTGGTCTCCCAGGAGCCGCTCAAACCACAAACCCTTAGACTCACTCTTCTTGTACTTAAGTCGGCATTGTGCCTTTTATATTCAATTCCGATGCGATTTCGGTGCTTCATCGTCAATGTGAAGGTCCAAGGGATACAGTAAACCTGCACTGGTGCATCGGAATCCAATACTGGTCTCCCAGGAGCCGCCCAAAGCACAAAATCTGAGAAGATTCACTCTTCTTGTACTTAAGTCGGCACTGTGCCTTTTATATTCAATTCCGATGCGATTTCTGTGTTTCATCGTCAATGTGAAGGTCCAAGGGATACAGTAAACCTGCACTGGTGCATCGTAATCCAATACTGGTCTCCCAGGAGCCGCCCAAAGCACAAACTCTGAGAAGATTCACTCTTCTTGTACTTAAGTCGGCACTGTGTCTTTTATATACTATTCAGATGCGATTTCTGTGTTTCATTGTCAATGTGAAGGTCCAAGGGATACAGTAAACCTGCACTGGTGCATCGTAATCCAATACTGGTCTCCCAGGAGCCGCCCAAAGCACAAACTCTGAGAAGATTCACTCTTCTTGTACTTAAGTCGGCACTGTGTCTTTTATATACTATTCAGATGCGATTTCTGTGTTTCATTGTCAATGTGAAGGTCCAAGGGATACTGTAAACTTGCACTGGTGCATCGGAATCCAATACTGGTCTCCCAGGAGCCGCCCAAAGCACAAACTCTGAGAAGATTCGCTCTTCTTGTACTTAAGTCGAAACTGTGCCTTTTATATTCAATTCCGATGCGATTTCTGTGTTTCATCGTCAATGTGAAGGTCCAAGGGATACAGTAAACCTGCACTGGTGCATCAGAATCCAATACTGGTCTCCCAGGAGCCACCCAAAGCACAAACTCTGAGAAGATTCACTCTTCTTGTACTTAAGTCGGCACTGTGCCTTTTATATTCAATTCCGGTGCGATTTCTGTGTTTCATCGTCAATGTGAAGGTCCAGGGGATACCGTAAACCTGCACTGGTGCATCGGAATCCAATACTGGTCTCCCAGGAGCCGCTCAAACAACAAACTCTTAGGAGACTCACTCTTCTTGTACTTAAGTCGGCACTGTGTCTTTTATATTCAATTCCGATGCGATTTCTGTGTTTCATTGTCAATGTGAAGGTCCAAGGGATACAGTAAACCTGCACTGATGCATGGGAATCCAATACTGGTCTCCCAGGAGCCGCCCAAAGCACAAACTCTGAGAAGATTCACTCTTCTTGTACTTAAGTCGGCATTGTGCCTTTTATATTCAATTCCGATGTGATTTCTGTGTTTCATCGTCAATGTGAAGGTCCAAGGGATACAGTAAACCTGCACTGGTGCATCGGAATCCAATACTGGTCTCCCAGGAGCCGCCCAAAGCACAAACTCTGAGAAGATTCACACTTCTTGTACTTAAGTCGGCACTGTGTCTTTTATATTCAATTCCGATGCGATTTCTGCGTTTCATTGTCAATGTGAAGGTCCAAGGGATACTGTAAACCTGCACTGGTGCATCGGAATCCAATACTGGTCTCCCAGGATCCGCTCAAAGCACAAACTCTTAGGAGACTCACTCTTCTTGTACTTAAGTCGGCATTGTGCCTTTTATATTCAATTCCGATGTGATTTCTGTGTTTCATTGTCAATGTGAAGGTCCAAGGGATACAGTAAACCTGCACTGGTGCATCGGAATCCAATACTGGTCTCCCAGGAGCCGCTCAAAGCACAAACTCTGAGAAGATTCACTCTTCTTGTACTTAAGTCGGCACTGTGTCTCTTATATTCAATTCCGATGCGATTTCTGTGTTTCATTGTCAATGTGAAGGTCCAAGGGATACAGTAAACCTGCACTGGTGCATCGGAATCCAATACTGGTCTCCCAGGATCCGCTCAAAGCACAAACTCTTAGGAGACTCACTCTTCTTGTACTTAAGTCGGCATTGTGCATTTTATATTCAATTCCGATGTGATTTCTGTGTTTCATTGTCAATGTGAAGGTCCAAGGGATACAGTAAACCTGCACTGGTGCATCGGAATCCAATACTGGTCTCCCAGGATCCGCTCAAAGCACAAACTCTTAGGAGACTCACTCTTCTCTTACTTAAGTCGGCATTGTGCTTTTATATTCAATTCCGATGCGATTTCTGTGTTTCATTGTCAATGTGAAGGTCCAAGGGATACAGTAAACCTGCACTGGTGCATCGAAATCCAATACTGGTCTCCCAGGAGCCGCCCAAAGCACAAACTCTGAGAAGATTCGCTCTTCTTGTACTAAAGTCGGCACTGTGTCTTTATATTCAATTCCGATGCGATTTCAGTGTTTCATTGTCAATGTGAAGGTCCAAGGGATACAGTAAACCTGCACTGGTGCATCGGAATCCAATACTGTTCTCCCAGGATCCGCTCAAAGCACAAACTCTTAGGAGACTCACTCTTCTTGTACTTAAGTCGGCATTGTGCCTTTTATATTCAATTCCGATGTGATTTCTGTGTTTCATTGTCAATGTGAAGGTTCAAGGGATACAGTAAACCTGCACTGGTGCATCGGAATCCAATACTGGTCTCCCAGGAGCCGCTCAAAGCACAAACTCTGAGAAGATTCATTCTTCTTGTACCTAAGTCGGCACTGTGTCTTTTATATTCAATTCCGATGCAATTTCTGTGTTTCATCGTCAATGTGAAGGTCCAAGGTATACAGTAAACCTGCACTGGTGCATCGGAATCCAATACTGGTCTCCCAGGAGCCGCTCAAACCACAAACTCTTAGGAGACTCACTCTTCTTGTACTTAAGTCGGCACTGTGTCTTTTATATTCAATTCCGATGCGATTTCTGTGTTTCATTGTCAATGTGAAGGTCCAAGGGATACAGTAAACCTGCACTGGTGCATCGGAATCCAATATTGGTCTCCCAGGAGCCGCCCAAAGCACAAACTCTGAGAAGATTCACTCTTCTTGTACTTAAGTCGGCATTGTGCCTTTTATATTCAATTCCGATGCGATTTCTGTGTTTCATCGTCAATGTGAAGGTCCAAGGGATACAGTAAACCTGCACTGGTGCATCGGAATCCAATACTGGTATCCCAGGAGCCGCCCAAAGCACAAAATCTGATAAGATTCACTCTTCTTGTACTTAAGTCGGCACTGTGTCTTTTATATTCAATTCCGATGCGATTTCTGTGTTTCATTGTCAATGTGAAGGTCCAAGGGATACAGTAAACCTGCACTGGTGCATCGGAATCCAATACTGGTCTTCCAGGATCCGCTCAAAGCACAAACTCTTAGGAGACTCACTCTTCTCTTACTTAAGTCGGCATTGTGCTTTTATATTCAATTCCGATGCGATTTCTGTGTTTCATTGTCAATGTGAAGGTCCAAGGGATACAGTAAACCTGCATGGGGCTTCGAAATCCAATACTGGTCTCCCAGGAGCCGCCCAAAGCACAAACTCTGAGAAGATTCGCTCTTCTTGTACTTAAGTCGGCACTGTGCCTTTTATATTCAATTCCGATGCGATTTCTGTGTTTCATCGTCAATGTAAAGGTCCAAGGGATACAGTAAACCTGCACTGGTGCATCAGAATCCAATACTGGGCTCCCAGGAGCCGCCCAAAGCACAAACTCTAAGAAGATTCACTCTTCTTGTACTTAAGTCGGCACTGTGCATTTTATATTCAATTCCGATGCGATTTCTGTGTTTCATCGTCAATGTGAAGGTCCAAGGGATACAGTAACCCTGCACTGGTGCATCGGAATCCAATACTGGTCTCCCAGTAGCCCCTCAAACCACAAACTCTTAGGAGACTCACTCTTCTTGTACTTAAGTCGGCACTGTGTCTTTTATATTCAATTCCGATGCGATTTCTGTGTTTCATTGTCAATGTGAAGGTCCAAGGGATACAGTAAACCTGCACTGGTGCATCGGAATCCAATACTGGTCTCCCAGGAGCCGCTCAAACCACAAACCCTTAGACTCACTCTTCTTGTACTTAAGTCGGCATTTTGCCTTTTATATTCAATTCCGATGCGATTTCTGTGTTTCATCGTCAATGTGAAGGTCCAAGGGATACAGTAAACCTGCACTGGTGCATCGGAATCCAATACTGGTCTCCCAGGAGCCGCCCAAAGCACAAAATCTGAGAAGATTCACTCTTCTTGTACTTAAGTCGGCACTGTGCCTTTTATATTCAATTCCGATGCGATTTCTGTGTTTCATCGTCAATGTGAAGGTCCAAGGGATACAGTAAACCTGCACTGGTGCATCGTAATCCAATACTGGTCTCCCAGGAGCCGCCCAAAGCACAAACTCTGAGAAGATTCACTCTTCTTGTACTTAAGTCGGCACTGTGTCTTTTATATACTATTCAGATGCGATTTCTGTGTTTCATTGTCAATGTGAAGGTCCAAGGGATACAGTAAACCTGCACTGGTGCATCGGAATCCAATACTGGTCTCCCAGGATCCGCTCAAAGCACAAACTCTTAGGAGACTCACTCTTCTCTTACTTAAGCCGGCATTGTGCCTTTTATATTCAATTCCGATGCGATTTCTGTGTTTCATTGTCAATGTGAAGGTCCAAGGGATACTGTAAACCTGCACTGGTGCATCGGAATCCAATACTGGTCTCCCAGGAACCGCCCAAAGCACAAACTCTGAGAAGATTCGCTCTTCTTGTACTTAAGTCGAAACAGTGCCTTTTATATTCAATTCCGATGCGATTTCTGTGTTTCATCGTCAATGTGAAGGTCCAAGGGATACAGTAAACCTGCACTGGTGCATCAGAATCCAATACTGGTCTCCCAGGAGCCGCCCAAAGCACAAACTCTGAGAAGATTCACTCTTCTTTTACTTAAGTCGGCACTGTGCCTTTTATATTCAATTCCGGTGCGATTTCTGTGTTTCATCGTCAATGTGAAGGTCCAAGGGATACCGTAAACCTGCACTGGTGCATCGGAATCCAATACTGGTCTCCCAGGAGCCGCTCAAACCACAAACTCTTAGGAGACTCACTCTTCTTGTACTTAAGTCGGCACTGTGTCTTTTATATTCAATTCCGATGCGATTTCTGTGTTTCATTGTCAATGTGAAGGTCCAAGGGATACAGTAAACCTGCACTGGTGCATCGGAATCCAATACTGGTCTCCCAGGAGCCGCCCAAAGCACAAACTCTGAGAAGATTCACTCTTCTTGTACTTAAGTCGGCATTGTGCCTTTTATATTCAATTCCGATGTGATTTCTGTGTTTCATCTTCAATGTGAAGGTCCAAGGGATACAGTAAACCTGCACTGGTGCATCGGAATCCAATACTGGCCTCCCAGGAGCCGCCCAAAGCACAAACTCTGAGAAGATTCAAACTTCTTGTACTTAAGTCGGCACTGTGTCTTTTATATTCAATTCCGATGCGATTTCTGTGTTTCATTGACAATGTGAAGGTCCAAGGGATACAGTAAACCTGCACTGGTGCATCGGAGTCCAATACTGGTTTCCCAGGATCCGCTCAAAGCACAAACTCTTAGGAGACTCACTCTTCTTGTACTTAAGTCGGCATTGTGCCTTTTATATTCAATTCCGATGTGATTTCTGTGTTTCATTGTCAATGTGAAGGTCGAAGGGATACAGTAAATCTGCACTGGTGCATCGGAATCCAATACTGGTCTCCCAGGAGCCGCTCAAAGCACAAACTCTGAGAAGATTCACTCTTCTTGTACTTAAGTCGGCACTGTGTCTCTTATATTCAATTCCGATGCGATTTCTGTGTTTCATTGTCAATGTGAAGGTCCAAGGGATACAGTAAACCTGCACTGGTGCATCGGAATCCAATACTGGTCTCCCAGGATTCGCTCAAAGCACAAACTCTTAGGAGACTCACTCTTCTTGTACTTAAGTCGGCATTGTGCCTTTTATATTCAATTCCGATGTGATTTCTGTGTTTCATTGTCAATGTGAAGGTCCAAGGGATACAGTAAACCTGCACTGGTGCATCGGAATCCAATACTGGTCTCCCAGGATCCGCTCAAAGCACAAACTCTTAGGAGACTCTCTCTTCTC
This sequence comes from Schistocerca nitens, assembly GCF_023898315.1. Classification (NCBI taxonomy): domain Eukaryota; kingdom Metazoa; phylum Arthropoda; class Insecta; order Orthoptera; family Acrididae; genus Schistocerca; species Schistocerca nitens. The sequence goes on along the minus strand of NW_026045908.1, from coordinate 9,932,974 downwards.
TTACTTAAGTCGGCATTGTGCTTTTATATTCAATTCCGATGCGATTTCTGTGTTTCATTGTCAATGTGAAGGTCCAAGGGATACAGTAAACCTGCACTGGTGCATCGAAATCCAATACTGGTCTCCCAGGAGCCGCCCAAAGCACAAACTCTGAGAAGATTCGCTCTTCTTGTACTTAAGTCGGCACTGTGCCTTTTATATTCAATTCCGATGCGATTTCTGTGTTTCATCGTCAATGTGAAGGTCCAAGGGATACAGTAAACCTGCACTGGTGCATCAGAATCCAATACTGGTCTCCCAGGAGCCGCCCAAAGCACAAACTCTGAGAAGATTCACTCTTCTTGTAATTAAGTCGGCACTGTGCCTTCTATATTCAATTCCGATGCGATTTCTGTGTTTCATCGTCAATGTGAAGGTCCAAGGGATACAGTAAACCTGCACTGGTGCATCGGAATCCAATACTGGTCTCCCAGGAGCCGCTCAAACCACAAACTCTTAGGAGACTCACTCTTCTTGTACTTAAGTCGGCACTGTGACTTTTATATTCAATTCCGATGCGATTTCTGTGTTTCATTGTCAATGTGAAGGTCCAAGGGATACAGTAAACCTGCACTGGTGCATCGGAATCCAATACTGGTCTCCCAGGAGCCGCCCAAAGCACAAACTCTGAGAAGATTCACTCTTCTTGTACTTAAGTCGGCATTGTGCCTTTTATATTCAATTCCGATGTGATTTCTGTGATTCATCGTCAATGTGAAGGTCCAAGGGATACAGTAAACCTGCACTGGTGCATCGGAATCCATTACTGGTCTCCCACGAGCCGCTCAAAGCACAAACTCTGAGAAGATTCACTCTTCTTGTACTAAAGTCGGCACTGTGTCTTTATATTCAATTCCGATGCGATTTCAGTGTTTCATTGTCAATGTGAAGGTCCAAGGGATACAGTAAACCTGGACTGGTGCATCGGAATCCAATACTGGTCTCCCAGGATCCGCTCAAAGCACAAACTCTTAGGAGACTCACTCTTCTTGTACTTAAGTCGGCATTGTGCCTTTTATATTCAATTCCGATGTGATTTCTGTGTTTCATTGTCAATGTGAAGGTCCAAGGGATACAGTAAACCTGCACTGGTGCATCGGAATCCAATACTGGTCTCCCAGGAGCCGCTCAAAGCACAAACTCTGAGAAGATTCATTCTTCTTGTACCTAAGTCGGCACTGTGTCTTTTATATTCAATTCCGATGCGATTTCTGTGTTTGATCGTCAATGTGAAGGTCCAAGGTATACAGTAAACCTGCACTGGTGCATCGGAATCCAATACTGGTCTCCCAGGAGCCCCTCAAACCACAAACTCTTAGGAGACTCCCTCTTCTTGTACTTAAGTCGGCACTGTGTCTTTTATATTCAATTCTGTGTTTCATTGTCAATGTGAAGGTCCAAGGGATACAGTAAACCTGCACTGGTGCATCGGAATCCAATACTGGTCTCCCAGGAGCCGCTCAAACCACAAACCCTTAGACTCACTCTTCTTGTACTTAAGTCGGCATTGTGCCTTTTATATTCAATTCCGATGCGATTTCTGTGTTTCATCGTCAATGTGAAGGTCCAAGGGATACAGTAAACCTGCACTGGTGCATCGGAATCCAATACTGGTCTCCCAGGAGCCGCCCAAAGCACAAAATCTGAGAAGATTCACTCTTCTTGTACTTAAGTCGGCACTGTGCCTTTTATATTCAATTCCGATGCGATTTCTGTGTTTCATCGTCAATGTGAAGGTCCAAGGGATACAGTAAACCTGCACTGGTGCATCGTAATCCAATACTGGTCTCCCAGGAGCCGCCCAAAGCACAAACTCTGAGAAGATTCACTCTTCTTGTACTTAAGTCGGCACTGTGTCTTTTATATACTATTCAGATGCGATTTCTGTGTTTCATTGTCAATGTGAAGGTCCAAGGGATACAGTAAACCTGCACTGGTGCATCGGAATCCAATACTGGTCTCCCAGGATCCGCTCAAAGCACAAACTCTTAGGAGACTCACTCTTCTCTTACTTAAGCCGGCATTGTGCCTTTTATATTCAATTCCGATGCGATTTCTGTGTTTCATTGTCAATGTGAAGGTCCAAGGGATACAGTAAACCTGCACTGGTGCATCGGAATCCAATACTGGTCTCCCAGGAGCCGCCCAAAGCACAAACTCTGAGAAGATTCGCTCTTCTTGTACTTATGTCGAAACTGTGCCTTTTATATTCAATTCCGATGCGATTTCTGTGATTCATCGTCAATGTGAAGGTCCAAGGGATACAGTAAACCTGCACTGGTGCATCAGAATCCAATACTGGTCTCCCAGGAGCCGCCCAAAGCACAAACTCTGAGAAGATTCACTCTTCTTGTACTTAAGTCGGCACTGTGCCTTTTATATTCAATTCCGGTGCGATTTCTGTGTTTCATCGTCAATGTGAAGGTCCAAGGGATACCGTAAACCTGCACTGGTGCATCGGAATCCAATACTGGTCTCCCAGGAGCCGCTCAAACCACAAACTCTTAGGAGACTCACTCTTCTTGTACTTAAGTCGGCACTGTGTCTTTTATATTAAATTCCGATGCGATTTCTGTGTTTCATTGTCAATGTGAAGGTCCAAGGGATACAGTAAACCTGCACTGGTGCATCGGAATCCAATACTGGTCTCCCAGGAGCCGCCCAAAGCACAAACTCTGAGAAGATTCACTCTTCTTGTACTTAAGTCGGCATTGTGCCTTTTATATTCAATTCCGATGTGATTTCTGTGTTTCATCGTCAATGTGAAGGTCCAAGGGATACAGTAAACCTGCACTGGTGCATCGGAATCCAATACTGGCCTCCCAGGAGCCGCCCAAAGCACAAACTCTGAGAAGATTCACACTTCTTGTACTTAAGTCGGCACTGTGTCTTTTATATTCAATTCCGATGCGATTTCAGTGTTTCATTGACAATGTGAAGGTCCAAGGGATACAGTAAACCTGCACTGGTGCATCGGAATCCAATACTGGTCTCCCAGGATCCGCTCAAAGCACAAACTCTTAGGAGACTCACTCTTCTTGTACTTAAGTCGGCATTGTGCCTTTTATATTCAATTCCGATGTGATTTCTGTGTTTCATTGTCAATGTGAAGGTCGAAGAGATACAGTAAACCTGCACTGGTGCATCGGAATCCAATACTGGTCTCCCAGGAGCCGCTCAAAGCACAAACTCTGAGAAGATTCACTCTTCTTGTACTTAAGTCGGCACTGTGTCTCTTATATTCAATTCCGATGCGATTTCTGTGTTTCATTGTCAATGTGAAGGTCCAAGGGATACAGTAAACCTGCACTGGTGCATCGGAATCCAATACTGGTCTCCCAGGATCCGCTCAAAGCACACACTCTTAGGAGACTCACTCTTCTTGTACTTAAGTCGGCATTGTGCCTTTTATATTCAATTCCGATGTGATTTCTGTGTTTCATCGTCAATGTGAAGGTCCAAGGATACAGTAAACCTGCACTGGTGCATCGGAATCCAATACTGGTCTCCCAGGATCCGCTCAAAGCACAAACTCTTAGGAGACTCTCTCTTCTCTTACTTAAGTCGGCATTGTGCTTTTATATTCAATTCCGGTGCGATTTCTGTGTTTCATTGTCAATGTGAAGGTCCAAGGGATACAGTAAACCTGCACTGGTGCATCGAAATCCAATACTGGTCTCCCAGGAGCCGCCTAAAGCACAAACTCTGAGAAGATTCGCTCTTCTTGTACTTAAGTCGGCACTGTGCCTTTTATATTCAATTCCGATGCGATTTCTGTGTTTCATCGTCAATGTGAAGGTCCAAGGGATACAGTAAACCTGCACTGGTGCATCAGAATCCAATACTGGTCTCCCAGGAGCCGCCCAAAGCACAAACTCTGAGAAGATTCACTCTTCTTGTACTTAAGTCGGCACTGTGCCTTCTATATTCAATTCCGATGCGATTTCTGTGTTTCATCGTCAATGTGAAGGTCCAAGGGATACAGTAAACCTGCACTGGTGCATCGGAATCCAATACTGGTCTCCCAGGAGCCGCTCAAACCACAAACTCTTAGGAGACTCACTCTTCTTGTACTTAAGTCGGCACTGTGTCTTTTATATTCAATTCCGATGCGATTTCTGTGTTTCATTGTCAATGTGAAGGTCCAAGGGATACAGTAAACCTGCACTGGTGCATCGGAATCCAATACTGGTCTCCCAGGAGCCGCCCAAAGCACAAACTCTGAGAAGATTCACTCTTCTTGTACTTAAGTCGGCATTGTGCCTTTTATATTCAATTCCGATGTGATTTCTGAGATTCATCGTCAATGTGAAGGTCCAAGGGATACAGTAAACCTGCACTGGTGCATCGGAATCCATTACTGGTCTCCCAGGAGCCGCTCAAAGCACAAACTCTGAGAAGATTCACTCTTCTTGTACTAAAGTCGGCACTGTGTCTTTATATTCAATTCCGATGCGATTTCTGTGTTTCATTGTCAATGTGAAGGTCCAAGGGATACAGTAAACCTGCACTGGTGCATCGGAATCCAATACTGGTCTCCCAGGATCCGCTCAAAGCACAAACTCTTAGGAGACTCACTCTTCTTGTACTTAAGTCGGCATTGTGCCTTTTATATTCAATTCCGATGTGATTTCTGTGTTTCATTGTCAATGTGAAGGTCCAAGGGATACAGTAAACCTGCACTGGTGCATCGGAATCCAATACTGGTCTCCCAGGAGCCGCTCAAAGCACAAACTCTGAGAAGATTCATTCTTCTTGTACCTAAGTCGGCACTGTGCCTTTTATATTCAATTCCGATGCGATTTCGGTGTTTGATCGTCAATGTGAAGGTCCAAGGTATACAGTAAACCTGCACTGGTGCATCGGAATCCAATACTGGTCTCCCAGGAGCCGCTCAAACCACAAACTCTTAGGAGACTCCCTCTTCTTGTACTTAAGTCGGCACTGTGTCTTTTATATTCAATTCCGATGCGATTTCTGTGTTTCATTGTCAATGTGAAGGTCCAAGGGATACAGTAAACCTGCACTGGTGCATCGGAATCCAATACTGGTCTCCCAGGAGCCGCCCAAAGCACAAACTCTGAGAAGATTCACTCTTCTTGTACTTAAGTCGGCATTGTGGCTTTTATATTCAGTTCCGATGTGATTTCTGTGTTTCATCGTCAATGTGAAGGTCCAAGGGATACAGTAAACCTGCACTGGTGCATCGGAATCCAATACTGGTCTCCCAGGAGCCGCCCAAAGCACAAAATCTGAGAAGATTCACTCTTCTTGTACTTAAGTCGGCACTGTGCCTTTTATATTCAATTCCGATGCGATTTCTGTGTTTCATCGTCAATGTGAAGGTCCAAGGGATACAGTAAACCTGCACTGGTGCATCGTAATCCAATACTGGTCTCCCAGGAGCCGCCCAAAGCACAAACTCTGAGAAGATTCACTCTTCTTGTACTTAAGTCGGCACTGTGTCTTTTATATACTATTCAGATGCGATTTCTGTGTTTCATTGTCAATGTGAAGGTCCAAGGGATACAGTAAACCTGCACTGGTGCATCGGAATCCAATACTGGTCTCCCAGGATCCGCTCAAAGCACAAACTCTTAGGAGACTCACTCTTCTCTTACTTAAGCCGGCATTGTGCCTTTTATATTCAATTCCGATGCGATTTCTGTGTTTCATTGTCAATGTGAAGGTCCAAGGGATACAGTAAACCTGCACTGGTGCATCGGAATCCAATACTGGTCTCCCAGGAGCCGCCCAAAGCACAAACTCTGAGAAGATTCGCTCTTCTTGTACTTAAGTCGAAACTGTGCCTTTTATATTCAATTCCGATGCGATTTCTGTGATTCATCGTCAATGTGAAGGTCCAAGGGATACAGTAAACCTGCACTGGTGCATCAGAATCCAATACTGGTCTCCCAGGAGCCGCCCAAAGCACAAACTCTGAGAAGATTCACTCTTCTTGTACTTAAGTCGGCACTGTGCCTTTTATATTCAATTCCGGTGCGATTTCTGTGTTTCATCGTCAATGTGAAGGTCCAAGGGATACCGTAAACCTGCACTGGTGCATCGGAATCCAATACTGGTCTCCCAGGAGCCGCTCAAACCACAAACTCTTAGGAGACTCACTCTTCTTGTACTTAAGTCGGCACTGTGTCTTTTATATTCAATTCCGATGCGATTTCTGTGTTTCATTGTCAATGTGAAGGTCCAAGGGATACAGTAAACCTGCACTGGTGCATCGGAATCCAATACTGGTCTCCCAGGAGCCGCCCAAAGCACAAACTCTGAGAAGATTCACTCTTCTTGTACTTAAGTCGGCATTGTGCCTTTTATATTCAATTCCGATGTGATTTCTGTGTTTCATCGTCAATGTGAAGGTCCAAGGGATACAGTAAACCTGCACTGGTGCATCGGAATCCAATACTGGCCTCCCAGGAGCCGCCCAAAGCACAAACTCTGAGAAGATTCACACTTCTTGTACTTAAGTCGGCACTGTGTCTTTTATATTCAATTCCGATGCGATTTCAGTGTTTCATTGACAATGTGAAGGTCCAAGGGATACAGTAAACCTGCACTGGTGCATCGGAATCCAATACTGGTCTCCCAGGATCCGCTCAAAGCACAAACTCTTAGGAGACTCACTCTTCTTGTACTTAAGTCGGCATTGTGCCTTTTATATTCAATTCCGATGTGATTTCTGTGTTTCATTGTCAATGTGAAGGTCGAAGAGATACAGTAAACCTGCACTGGTGCATCGGAATCCAATACTGGTCTCCCAGGAGCCGCTCAAAGCACAAACTCTGAGAAGATTCACTCTTCTTGTACTTAAGTCGGCACTGTGTCTCTTATATTCAATTCCGATGCGATTTCTGTGTTTCATTGTCAATGTGAAGGTCCAAGGGATACAGTAAACCTGCACTGGTGCATCGGAATCCAATACTGGTCTCCCAGGATCCGCTCAAAGCACAAACTCTTAGGAGACTCACTCTTCTTGTACTTAAGTCGGCATTGTGCCTTTTATATTCAATTCCGATGTGATTTCTGTGTTTCATCGTCAATGTGAAGGTCCAAGGATACAGTAAACCTGCACTGGTGCATCGGAATCCAATACTGGTCTCCCAGGATCCGCTCAAAGCACAAACTCTTAGGAGACTCTCTCTTCTCTTACTTAAGTCGGCATTGTGCTTTTATATTCAATTCCGGTGCGATTTCTGTGTTTCATTGTCAATGTGAAGGTCCAAGGGATACAGTAAACCTGCACTGGTGCATCGAAATCCAATACTGGTCTCCCAGGAGCCGCCTAAAGCACAAACTCTGAGAAGATTCGCTCTTCTTGTACTTAAGTCGGCACTGTGCCTTTTATATTCAATTCCGATGCGATTTCTGTGTTTCATCGTCAATGTGAAGGTCCAAGGGATACAGTAAACCTGCACTGGTGCATCAGAATCCAATACTGGTCTCCCAGGAGCCGCCCAAAGCACAAACTCTGAGAAGATTCACTCTTCTTGTACTTAAGTCGGCACTGTGCCTTCTATATTCAATTCCGATGCGATTTCTGTGTTTCATCGTCAATGTGAAGGTCCAAGGGATACAGTAAACCTGCACTGGTGCATCGGAATCCAATACTGGTCTCCCAGGAGCCGCTCAAACCACAAACTCTTAGGAGACTCACTCTTCTTGTACTTAAGTCGGCACTGTGTCTTTTATATTCAATTCCGATGCGATTTCTGTGTTTCATTGTCAATGTGAAGGTCCAAGGGATACAGTAAACCTGCACTGGTGCATCGGAATCCAATACTGGTCTCCCAGGAGCCGCCCAAAGCACAAACTCTGAGAAGATTCACTCTTCTTGTACTTAAGTCGGCATTGTGCCTTTTATATTCAATTCCGATGTGATTTCTGAGATTCATCGTCAATGTGAAGGTCCAAGGGATACAGTAAACCTGCACTGGTGCATCGGAATCCATTACTGGTCTCCCAGGAGCCGCTCAAAGCACAAACTCTGAGAAGATTCACTCTTCTTGTACTAAAGTCGGCACTGTGTCTTTATATTCAATTCCGATGCGATTTCTGTGTTTCATTGTCAATGTGAAGGTCCAAGGGATACAGTAAACCTGCACTGGTGCATCGGAATCCAATACTGGTCTCCCAGGATCCGCTCAAAGCACAAACTCTTAGGAGACTCACTCTTCTTGTACTTAAGTCGGCATTGTGCCTTTTATATTCAATTCCGATGTGATTTCTGTGTTTCATTGTCAATGTGAAGGTCCAAGGGATACAGTAAACCTGCACTGGTGCATCGGAATCCAATACTGGTCTCCCAGGAGCCGCTCAAAGCACAAACTCTGAGAAGATTCATTCTTCTTGTACCTAAGTCGGCACTGTGCCTTTTATATTCAATTCCGATGCGATTTCGGTGTTTGATCGTCAATGTGAAGGTCCAAGGGATACAGTAAACCTGCACTGGTGCATCGGAATCCAATACTGGTCTCCCAGGAGCCGCTCAAACCACAAACTCTTAGGAGACTCCCTCTTCTTGTACTTAAGTCGGCACTGTGTCTTTTATATTCAATTCCGATGCGATTTCTGTGTTTCATTGTCAATGTGAAGGTCCAAGGGATACAGTAAACCTGCACTGGTGCATCGGAATCCAATACTGGTCTCCCAGGAGCCGCCCAAAGCACAAACTCTGAGAAGATTCACTCTTCTTGTACTTAAGTCGGCATTGTGGCTTTTATATTCAGTTCCGATGTGATTTCTGTGTTTCATCGTCAATGTGAAGGTCCAAGGGATACAGTAAACCTGCACTGGTGCATCGGAATCCAATACTGGTCTCCCAGGAGCCGCCCAAAGCACAAAATCTGAGAAGATTCACTCTTCTTGTACTTAAGTCGGCACTGTGTCTTTTATATTCAATTCCGATGCGATTTCTGTGTTTCATTGTCAATGTGAAGGTCCAAGGGATACAGTAAACCTGCACTGGTGCATCGGAATCCAATACTGGTCTCCCAGGACCCGCTCAAAGCACAAACTCTTAGGAGACTCACTCTTCTTGTACTTAAGTCGGCATTGTGCCTTTTATATTCAATTCCGATGTGATTTCTGTGTTTCATTGTCAATGTGAAGGTCCAAGGGATACAGTAAACCTGCACTGGTGCATCGGAATCCAATACTGGTCTCCCAGGATCCGCTCAAAGCACAAACTCTTAGGAGACTCACTCTTCTCTTACTTAAGTCGGCATTGTGCCTTTTATATTCAATTCCGATGCGATTTCTGTGTTTCATTGTCAATGTGAAGGTCCAAGGGATACAGTAAACCTGCACTGGTGCATCGAAATCCAATAATGGTCTCCCAGGAGCCGCCCAAAGCACAAACTCTGAGAAGATTCGCTCTTCTTGTACTTAAGTCGGCACTGTGCCTTTTATATTCAATTCCGATGCGATTTCTGTGTTTCATCGTCAATGTGAAGGTCCAAGGGATACAGTAAACCTGCACTGGTGCATCAGAATCCTATACTGGTCTCCCAGGAGCCGCCCAAAGCACAAACTCTGAGAAGATTCACTCTTCTTGTACTTAAGTCGGCACTGTGCCTTCTATATTCAATTCCGATGCGATTTCTGTGTTTCATCGTCAATGTGAAGGTCCAAGGGATACAGTAAACCTGCACTGGTGCATCGGAATCCAATACTGGTCTCCCAGGAGCCGCTCAAACCACAAACTCTTAGGAGACTCACTCTTCTTGTACTTAAGTCGGCACTGTGTCTTTTATATTCAATTCCGATGCGATTTCTGTGTTTCATTGTCAATGTGAAGGTCCAAGGGATACAGTAAACCTGCACTGGTGCATCGGAATCCAATACTGGTCTCCCAGGAGCCGCCCAAAGCACAAACTCTGAGAAGATTCACTCTTCTTGTACTTAAGTCGGCATTGTGCATTTTATATTCAATTCCGATGTGATTTCTGTGATTCATCGTCAATGTGAAGGTCCAAGGGATACAGTAAACCTGCACTGGTGCATCGGAATCCAATACTGGTCTCCCAGGAGCCGCCCAAAGCACAAACTCTGAGAAGATTCACTCTTCTTGTACTTAAGTCGGCACTGTGTCTTTATATTCAATTCCGATGCGATTTCAGTGTTTCATTGTCAATGTGAAGGTCCAAGGGATACAGTAAACCTGCACTGGTGCATCGGAATCCAATACTGGTCTCCCAGGATCCGCTCAAAGCACAAATTCTTAGGAGACTCACTCTTCTTGTACTTAAGTCGGCATTGTGCCTTTTATATTCAATTCCGATGTGATTTCTGTGTTTCATTGTCATTGTGAGGGTCCAAGGGATACAGTAAACCTGCACTGGTGCATCGGAATCCAATACTGGTCTCCCAGGAGCCGCTCAAAGCACAAACTCTGAGAAGATTCACTCTTCTTGTACTTAAGTCGGCACTGTGTCTTTTATATTCAATTCCGATGCGATTTCTGTGTTTCATTGTCAATGTGAAGGTCCAAGGGATACAGTAAACCTGCACTGGTGCATCGGAATCCAATACTGGTCTCCCAGGAGCCGCCCAAAGCACAAACTCTGAGAAGATTCACTCTTCTTGTACTTAAGTCGGCATAGTGCCTTTTATATTCAATTCCGATGTGATTTCTGTGTTTCATCGTCAATGTGAAGGTCCAAGGGATACAGTAAACCTGCACTGGTGCATCGGAATCCAATACTGGTCTCCCAGGAGCCGCTCAAACCACAAACTCTTAGGAGACTCACTCTTCTTGTACTTAAGTCGGCACTGTGTCTTTTATATTCAATTCCGATGCGATTTCTGTGTTTCATTGTCAATGTGAAGGTCCAAGGGATACAGTAAACCTGCACTGGTGCATCGGAATCCAATACTGGTCTCCCAGGAGCCGCCCAAAGCACAAACTCTGAGAAGATTCACTCTTCTTGTACTTAAGTCGGCATTGTGCATTTTATATTCAATTCCGATGTGATTTCTGTGATTCATCGTCAATGTGAAGGTCCAAGGGATACAGTAAACCTGCACTGGTGCATCGGAATCCAATACTGGTCTCCCAGGAGCCGCCCAAAGCACAAACTCTGAGAAGATTCACTCTTCTTGTACTTAAGTCGGCACTGTGTCTTTATATTCAATTCCGATGCGATTTCAGTGTTTCATTGTCAATGTGAAGGTCCAAGGGATACAGTAAACCTGCACTGGTGCATCGGAATCCAATACTGGTCTCCCAGGATCCGCTCAAAGCACAAATTCTTAGGAGACTCACTCTTCTTGTACTTAAGTCGGCATTGTGCCTTTTATATTCAATTCCGATGTGATTTCTGTGTTTCATTGTCATTGTGAGGGTCCAAGGGATACAGTAAACCTGCACTGGTGCATCGGAATCCAATACTGGTCTCCCAGGAGCCGCTCAAAGCACAAACTCTGAGAAGATTCACTCTTCTTGTACTTAAGTCGGCACTGTGTCTTTTATATTCAATTCCGATGCGATTTCTGTGTTTCATTGTCAATGTGAAGGTCCAAGGGATACAGTAAACCTGCACTGGTGCATCGGAATCCAATACTGGTCTCCCAGGAGCCGCCCAAAGCACAAACTCTGAGAAGATTCACTCTTCTTGTACTTAAGTCGGCATAGTGCCTTTTATATTCAATTCCGATGTGATTTCTGTGTTTCATCGTCAATGTGAAGGTCCAAGGGATACAGTAAACCTGCACTGGTGCATCGGAATCCAATACTGGTCTCCCAGGAGCCGCCCAAAGCACAAAATCTGAGAAGATTCACTCTTCTTGTACTTAAGTCGGCACTGTGTCTTTTATATTCAATTCCGATGCGATTTCTGTGTTTCATTGTCAATGTGAAGGTCCAAGGGATACAGTAAACCTGCACTGGTGCATCGGAATCCAATACTGGTCTCCCAGGACCCGCTCAAAGCACAAACTCTTAGGAGACTCACTCTTCTTGTACTTAAGTCGGCATTGTGCCTTTTATATTCAATTCCGATGTGATTTCTGTGTTTCATTGTCAATGTGAAGGTCCAAGGGAAACAGTAAACCTGCACTGGTGCATCGGAATCCAATACTGGTCTCCCAGGATCCGCTCAAAGCACAAACTCTTAGGAGACTCACTCTTCTCTTACTTAAGTCGGCATTGTGCCTTTTATATTCAATTCCGATGCGATTTCTGTGTTTCATTGTCAATGTGAAGGTCCAAGGGATACAGTAAACCTGCACTGGTGCATCGAAATCCAATAATGGTCTCCCAGGAGCCGCCCAAAGCACAAACTCTGAGAAGATTCGCTCTTCTTGTACTTAAGTCGGCACTGTGCCTTTTATATTCAATTCCGATGCGATTTCTGTGTTTCATCGTCAATGTGAAGGTCCAAGGGATACAGTAAACCTGCACTGGTGCATCAGAATCCTATACTGGTCTCCCAGGAGCCGCCCAAAGCACAAACTCTGAGAAGATTCACTCTTCTTGTACTTAAGTCGGCACTGTGCCTTCTATATTCAATTCCGATGCGATTTCTGTGTTTCATCGTCAATGTGAAGGTCCAAGGGATACAGTAAACCTGCACTGGTGCATCGGAATCCAATACTGGTCTCCCAGGAGCCGCTCAAACCACAAACTCTTAGGAGACTCACTCTTCTTGTACTTAAGTTGGCACTGTGTCTTTATATTCAATTCCGATGCGATTTCTGTGTTTCATTGTCAATGTGAAGGTCCAAGGGATACAGTAAACCTGCACTGGTGCATCGGAATCCAATACTGGTCTCCCAGGAGCCGCCCAAAGCACAAACTCTGAGAAGATTCACTCTTCTTGTACTTAAGTCGGCATTGTGCATTTTATATTCAATTCCGATGTGATTTCTGTGATTCATCGTCAATGTGAAGGTCCAAGGGATACAGTAAACCTGCACTGGTGCATCGGAATCCAATACTGGTCTCCCAGGAGCCGCCCAAAGCACAAACTCTGAGAAGATTCACTCTTCTTGTACTTAAGTCGGCACTGTGTCTTTATATTCAATTCCGATGCTATTTCAGTGTTTCATTGTCAATGTGAAGGTCCAAGGGATACAGTAAACCTGCACTGGTGCATCGGAATCCAATACTGGTCTCCCAGGATCCGCTCAAAGCACAAATTCTTAGGAGACTCACTCTTCTTGTACTTAAGTCGGCATTGTGCCTTCTATATTCAATTCCGATGTGATTTCTGTGTTTCATTGTCATTGTGAGGGTCCAAGGGATACAGTAAACCTGCACTGGTGCATCGGAATCCAATACTGGTCTCCCAGGAGCCGCTCAAAGCACAAACTCTGAGAAGATTCACTCTTCTTGTACTTAAGTCGGCACTGTGTCTTTTATATTCAATTCCGATGCGATTTCTGTGTTTCATTGTCAATGTGAAGGTCCAAGGGATACAGTAAACCTGCACTGGTGCATCGGAATCCAATACTGGTCTCCCAGGAGCCGCCCAAAGCACAAACTCTGAGAAGATTCACTCTTCTTGTACTTAAGTCGGCATAGTGCCTTTTATATTCAATTCCGATGTGATTTCTGTGTTTCATCGTCAATGTGAAGGTCCAAGGGATACAGTAAACCTGCACTGGTGCATCGGAATCCAATACTGGTCTCCCAGGAGCCGCCCAAAGCACAAAATCTGAGAAGATTCACTCTTCTTGTACTTAAGTCGGCACTGTGTCTTTTATATTCAATTCCGATGCGATTTCTGTGTTTCATTGTCAATGTGAAGGTCCAAGGGATACAGTAAACCTGCACTGGTGCATCGGAATCCAATACTGGTCTCCCAGGATCCGCTCAAAGCACAAACTGTTAGGAGACTCACTCTTCTTGTACTTAAGTCGGCATTGTGCCTTTTATATTCTATTCCGATGTGATTTCTGTGTTTCATTGTCAATGTGAAGATCCAAGGGATACAGTAAACCTGCACTGGTGCATCGGAATCCAATACTGGTATCCCAGGATCCGCTCAAAGCACAAACTCTTAGGAGACTCACTCTTCTCTTACTTAAGTCGGCATTGTGCCTTTTATATTCAATTCCGATGCGATTTCTGTGTTTCATTGTCAATGCGAAGGTCCAAGGGATACAGTAAACCTGCACTGGTGCATCGAAATCCAATACTGGTCTCCCAGGAGCCGCCCAAAGCACAAACTCTGAGAAGATTCGCTCTTCTTGTACTTAAGTCGGCACTGTGCCTTTTATATTCAATTGCGATGCGATTTCTGTGTTTCATCGTCAATGTGAAGGTCCAAGGGATACAGTAAACCTGCACTGGTGCATCGGAATCCAATACTGGTCTCCCAGGAGCCGCCCAAAGCACAAACTCTGATAAGATTCACTCTTCTTGTACTTAAGTGGGCATTGTGCCTTTTATATTCAATTCCGATGTGATTTCTGTGTTTCATCGTCAATGTGAAGGTCCAAGGGATACAGTAAACCTGCACTGGTGCATCGGAATCCAATACTGGTCTCCCAGGAGCCGCCCAAAGCACAAACTCTGAGAAGATTCACTCTTCTTGTACTTAAGTCGGCACTGTGTCTTTTATATTCAATTCCGATGCGATTTCAGTGTTTCATTGTCAATGTGAAGGTCCAAGGGATACAGTAATCCTGCACTGGTGCATCGGAATCCAATACTGGTCTCCCAGGATCCGCTCAAAGCACAAACTCTTAGGAGACTCACTCTTCTTATACTTAAGTCGGCATTGTGCCTTTTATATTCAATTCCGATGTGATTTCTGTGTTTCATTGTCAATGTGAAGGTCCAAGGGATACAGTAAACCTGCACTGGTGCATCGGAATCCAATACTGGTCTCCCAGGAGCCGCTCAAAGCACAAACTCTGAGAAGATTCACTCTTCTTGTACTTAAGTCGGCACTGTGTCTTTTATATTCAATTCCGATGCGATTTCTGTGTTTCATCGTCAATGTAAAGGTCCAAGGTATACAGTAAACCTGCACTGGTGCATCGGAATCCAATACTGGTCTCCCAGGAGCCGCCCAAAGCACAAACTCTGATAAGATTCACTCTTCTTGTACTTAAGTGGGCATTGTGCCTTTTATATTCAATTCCGATGTGATTTCTGTGTTTCATCGTCAATGTGAATGTCCTAGGGATACAGTAAACCTGCACTGGTGCATCGGAATACAATACTGGTCTCCCAGGAGCCCCCCAAAGCACAAACTCTGAGAAGATTCACTCTTCTTGTACTTAAGTCGGCACTGTGTCTTTTATATTCAATTCCGATGCGATTTCAGTGTTTCATTGTCAATGTGAAGGTCCAAGGGATACAGTAAACCTGCACTGGTGCATCGGAATCCAATACTGGTCTCCCAGGATCCGCTCAAAGCACAAACTCTTAGGAGACTCACTCTTCTTGTACTTAAGTCGGCATTGTGCCTTTTATATTCAATTCCGATGTGATTTCTGTGTTTCATTGTCAATGTGAAGGTCCAAGGGATACAGTAAACCTGCACTGGTGCATCGGAATCCTATACTGGTCTCCCAGGAGCCGCTCAAAGCACAAACTCTGAGAAGATTCACTCTTCTTGTACTTAAGTCGGCACTCTGTCTTTTATATTCAATTCCGATGCGATTTCTGTGTTTCATCGTCAATGTGAAGGTCCAAGGTATACAGTA
Source organism: Schistocerca nitens (assembly GCF_023898315.1). Lineage (NCBI taxonomy): Eukaryota > Metazoa > Arthropoda > Insecta > Orthoptera > Acrididae > Schistocerca > Schistocerca nitens. Next base: position 9,917,260 of record NW_026045908.1, on the reverse strand, counting down.
AACCTGCACTGGTGCATCGGAATCCAATACTGGTCTCCCAGGAGCCGCTCAAACCACAAACTCTTAGGAGACTCACTCTTCTTGTACTTAAGTCGGCACTGTGTCTTTTATATTCAATTCCGATGCGATTTCTGTGTTTCATTGTCAATGTGAAGGTCCAAGGGATACAGTAAACCTGCACTGGTGCATCGGAATCCAATACTGGTCTCCCAGGAGCCGCCCAAAGCACAAACTCTGAGAAGATTCACTCTTCTTGTACTTAAGTCGGCATTGTGCCTTTTATATTCAATTCCGATGTGATTTCTGTGTTTCATCGTCAATGTGAAGGTCCAAGGGATACAGTAAACCTGCACTGGTGCATCGGAATCCAATACTGGTCTCCCAGGAGCCGCCCAAACACAAACTCTGAGAAGATTCACACTTCTTGTACTTAACTCGGCACTGTGTCTTTTATATTCAATTCCGATGCGATTTCTGTGTTTCATTGTCAATGTGAAGGTCCAAGGGATACAGTAAACCTGCACTGGTGCATCGGAATCCAATACTGGTCTCCCAGGAGCCGCTCAAAGCACAAACTCTGCGAAGATTCACTCTTCTTGTACTTAAGTCGGCACTGTGTCTTTTATATTCAATTCCGATGCGATTTCTGTGTTTCATCGTCAATGTGAAGGTCCAAGGGATACAGTAAACCTGCACTGGTGCATCGGAATCCAATACTGGTCTCCCAGGAGCCGCTCAAACCACAAACTCTTAGGAGACTCACTCTTCTTGTACTTAAGTCGGCACTGTGTCTTTTATATTCAATTCCGATGCGATTTCTGTGTTTCATTGTCAATGTGAAGATCCAAGGGATACAGTAAACCTGCACTGGTGCATCGGAATCGAATACTGGTCTCCCAGGATCCGCTCAAACCACAAACTCTTAGGAGACTCACTCTTCTTGTACTTAAGTCGGCATTGTGCCTTTTATATTCAATTCCGATGCGATATCTGTGTTTCATTGTCAATGTGAAGGTCCAAGGGATACAGTAAACCTGCACTGGTGCATCGGAATCCAATACTGGTCTCCCAGGAGCCGCCCAAAGCACAAACTCTGAGAATATTCACTCTTCTTGTACTTAAGTCGGCATTGTGCCTTTTATTTTCAATTCCGATGTGATTTCTGTGTTTCATCGTCAATGTGAAGGTCCAAGGGATACAGTAAACCTGCACTGGTGCATCGGAATCCAATACTGCTCTCCCAGGATCCGCTCAAAGCACAAACTCTTAGGAGACTCACTCTTCTTGTACTTAAGTTGGCATTGTGCCTTTAATATTCAATTCCGATGTGATTTCTGTGTTTCATTGTCAATGTGAAGGTCCAAGGGATACAGTAAACCTGCACTGGTGCATCGGACTCCAATACTGGTCTCCCAGGAGCCGCCCAAAGCACAAACTCTTAGGAGACTCACTCTTCTCTTACTTAAGTCGGCATTGTGCCTTTTATATTCAATTCCGATGCGATTTCTGTGTTTTATTGTCAATGTGAAGGTCCAAGGGATACAGTAAACCTGCACTGGTGCATCGAAATCCAATACCGGTCTCCCAGGAGCCGCCCAAAGCACAAACTCTGAGAAGATTCGCTCTTCTTGTACTTAAGTCGGCACTGTGCCTTTTATATTCAATTCCGATGCGATTTCTGTGTTTCATCGTCAATGTGAAGGTCCAAGGGATACAGTAAACCTGCACTGGTGCATCGGAATCCAATACTGGTCTCCCAGGAGCCGCTCAAACCACAAACTCTTAGGAGACTCACTCTTCTTGTACTTAAGTCGGCACTGTGTCTTTTATATTCAATTCCGATGCGATTTCTGTGTTTCATTGTCAATGTGAAGGTCCAAGGGATACAGTAAACCTGCACTGGTGCATCGGAATCCAATACTGGTCTCCCAGGAGCCGCCCAAAGCACAAACTCTGAGAAGATTCACTCTTCTTGTACTTAAGTCGGCATTGTGCATTTTATATTCAATTCCGATGTGATTTCTGTGATTCATCGTCAATGTGAAGGTCCAAGGGATACAGTAAACCTGCACTGGTGCATCGGAATCCAATACTGGTCTCCCAGGAGCCGCCCAAAGCACAAACTCTGAGAAGATTCACTCTTCTTGTACTTAAGTCGGCACTGTGTCTTTATATTCAATTCCGATGCGATTTCAGTGTTTCATTGTCAATGTGAAGGTCCAAGGGATACAGTAAACCTGCACTGGTGCATCGGAATCCAATACTGGTCTCCCAGGATCCGCTCAAAGCACAAATTCTTAGGAGACTCACTCTTCTTGTACTTAAGTCGGCATTGTGCCTTTTATATTCAATTCCGATGTGATTTCTGTGTTTCATTGTCATTGTGAGGGTCCAAGGGATACAGTAAACCTGCACTGGTGCATCGGAATCCAATACTGGTCTCCCAGGAGCCGCTCAAAGCACAAACTCTGAGAAGATTCACTCTTCTTGTACTTAAGTCGGCACTGTGTCTTTTATATTCAATTCCGATGCGATTTCTGTGTTTCATTGTCAATGTGAAGGTCCAAGGGATACAGTAAACCTGCACTGGTGCATCGGAATCCAATACTGGTCTCCCAGGAGCCGCCCAAAGCACAAACTCTGAGAAGATTCACTCTTCTTGTACTTAAGTCGGCATAGTGCCTTTTATATTCAATTCCGATGTGATTTCTGTGTTTCATCGTCAATGTGAAGGTCCAAGGGATACAGTAAACCTGCACTGGTGCATCGGAATCCAATACTGGTCTCCCAGGAGCCGCCCAAAGCACAAAATCTGAGAAGATTCACTCTTCTTGTACTTAAGTCGGCACTGTGTCTTTTATATTCAATTCCGATGCGATTTCTGTGTTTCATTGTCAATGTGAAGGTCCAAGGGATACAGTAAACCTGCACTGGTGCATCGGAATCCAATACTGGTCTCCCAGGACCCGCTCAAAGCACAAACTCTTAGGAGACTCATTCTTCTTGTACTTAAGTCGGCATTGTGCCTTTTATATTCAATTCCGATGTGATTTCTGTGTTTCATTGTCAATGTGAAGGTCCAAGGGAAACAGTAAACCTGCACTGGTGCATCGGAATCCAATACTGGTCTCCCAGGATCCGCTCAAAGCACAAACTCTTAGGAGACTCACTCTTCTCTTACTTAAGTCGGCATTGTGCCTTTTATATTCAATTCCGATGCGATTTCTGTGTTTCATTGTCAATGTGAAGGTCCAAGGGATACAGTAAACCTGCACTGGTGCATCGAAATCCAATAATGGTCTCCCAGGAGCCGCCCAAAGCACAAACTCTGAGAAGATTCGCTCTTCTTGTACTTAAGTCGGCACTGTGCCTTTTATATTCAATTCCGATGCGATTTCTGTGTTTCATCGTCAATGTGAAGGTCCAAGGGATACAGTAAACCTGCACTGGTGCATCAGAATCCTATACTGGTCTCCCAGGAGCCGCCCAAAGCACAAACTCTGAGAAGATTCACTCTTCTTGTACTTAAGTCGGCACTGTGCCTTCTATATTCAATTCCGATGCGATTTCTGTGTTTCATCGTCAATGTGAAGGTCCAAGGGATACAGTAAACCTGCACTGGTGCATCGGAATCCAATACTGGTCTCCCAGGAGCCGCTCAAACCACAAACTCTTAGGAGACTCACTCTTCTTGTACTTAAGTCGGCACTGTGTCTTTATATTCAATTCCGATGCGATTTCTGTGTTTCATTGTCAATGTGAAGGTCCAAGGGATACAGTAAACCTGCACTGGTGCATCGGAATCCAATACTGGTCTCCCAGGAGCCGCCCAAAGCACAAACTCTGAGAAGATTCACTCTTCTTGTACTTAAGTCGGCATTGTGCATTTTATATTCAATTCCGATGTGATTTTTGTGATTCATCGTCAATGTGAAGGTCCAAGGGATACAGTAAACCTGCACTGGTGCATCGGAATCCAATACTGGTCTCCCAGGAGCCGCCCAAAGCACAAACTCTGAGAAGATTCACTCTTCTTGTACTTAAGTCGGCACTGTGTCTTTATATTCAATTCCGATGCTATTTCAGTGTTTCATTGTCAATGTGAAGGTCCAAGGGATACAGTAAACCTGCACTGGTGCATCGGAATCCAATACTGGTCTCCCAGGATCCGCTCAAAGCACAAATTCTTAGGAGACTCACTCTTCTTGTACTTAAGTCGGCATTGTGCCTTCTATATTCAATTCCGATGTGATTTCTGTGTTTCATTGTCATTGTGAGGGTCCAAGGGATACAGTAAACCTGCACTGGTGCATCGGAATCCAATACTGGTCTCCCAGGAGCCGCTCAAAGCACAAACTCTGAGAAGATTCACTCTTCTTGTACTTAAGTCGGCACTGTGTCTTTTATATTCAATTCCGATGCGATTTCTGTGTTTCATTGTCAATGTGAAGGTCCAAGGGATACAGTAAACCTGCACTGGTGCATCGGAATCCAATACTGGTCTCCCAGGAGCCGCCCAAAGCACAAACTCTGAGAAGATTCACTCTTCTTGTACTTAAGTCGGCATAGTGCCTTTTATATTCAATTCCGATGTGATTTCTGTGTTTCATCGTCAATGTGAAGGTCCAAGGGATACAGTAAACCTGCACTGGTGCATCGGAATCCAATACTGGTCTCCCAGGAGCCGCCCAAAGCACAAAATCTGAGAAGATTCACTCTTCTTGTACTTAAGTCGGCACTGTGTCTTTTATATTCAATTCCGATGCGATTTCTGTGTTTCATTGTCAATGTGAAGGTCCAAGGGATACAGTAAACCTGCACTGGTGCATCGGAATCCAATACTGGTCTCCCAGGATCCGCTCAAAGCACAAACTGTTAGGAGACTCACTCTTCTTGTACTTAAGTCGGCATTGTGCCTTTTATATTCTATTCCGATGAGATTTCTGTGTTTCATTGTCAATGTGAAGATCCAAGGGATACAGTAAACCTGCACTGGTGCATCGGAATCCAATACTGGTATCCCAGGATCCGCTCAAAGCACAAACTCTTAGGAGACTCACTCTTCTCTTACTTAAGTCGGCATTGTGCCTTTTATATTCAATTCCGATGCGATTTCTGTGTTTCATTGTCAATGCGAAGGTCCAAGGGATACAGTAAACCTGCACTGGTGCATCGAAATCCAATACTGGTCTCCCAGGAGCCGCCCAAAGCACAAACTCTGAGAAGATTCGCTCTTCTTGTACTTAAGTCGGCACTGTGCCTTTTATATTCAATTGCGATGCGATTTCTGTGTTTCATCGTCAATGTGAAGGTCCAAGGGATACAGTAAACCTGCACTGGTGCATCGGAATCCAATACTGGTCTCCCAGGAGCCGCCCAAAGCACAAACTCTGATAAGATTCACTCTTCTTGTACTTAAGTGGGCATTGTGCCTTTTATATTCAATTCCGATGTGATTTCTGTGTTTCATCGTCAATGTGAAGGTCCAAGGGATACAGTAAACCTGCACTGGTGCATCGGAATCCAATACTGGTCTCCCAGGAGCCGCCCAAAGCACAAACTCTGAGAAGATTCACTCTTCTTGTACTTAAGTCGGCACTGTGTCTTTTATATTCAATTCCGATGCGATTTCAGTGTTTCATTGTCAATGTGAAGGTCCAAGGGATACAGTAATCCTGCACTGGTGCATCGGAATCCAATACTGGTCTCCCAGGATCCGCTCAAAGCACAAACTCTTAGGAGACTCACTCTTCTTATACTTAAGTCGGCATTGTGCCTTTTATATTCAATTCCGATGTGATTTCTGTGTTTCATTGTCAATGTGAAGGTCCAAGGGATACAGTAAACCTGCACTGGTGCATCGGAATCCAATACTGGTCTCCCAGGAGCCGCTCAAAGCACAAACTCTGAGAAGATTCACTCTTCTTGTACTTAAGTCGGCACTGTGTCTTTTATATTCAATTCCGATGCGATTTCTGTGTTTCATCGTCAATGTAAAGGTCCAAGGTATACAGTAAACCTGCACTGGTGCATCGGAATCCAATACTGGTCTCCCAGGAGCCGCCCAAAGCACAAACTCTGATAAGATTCACTCTTCTTGTACTTAAGTGGGCATTGTGCCTTTTATATTCAATTCCGATGTGATTTCTGTGTTTCATCGTCAATGTGAATGTCCTAGGGATACAGTAAACCTGCACTGGTGCATCGGAATACAATACTGGTCTCCCAGGAGCCCCCCAAAGCACAAACTCTGAGAAGATTCACTCTTCTTGTACTTAAGTCGGCACTGTGTCTTTTATATTCAATTCCGATGCGATTTCAGTGTTTCATTGTCAATGTGAAGGTCCAAGGGATACAGTAAACCTGCACTGGTGCATCGGAATCCAATACTGGTCTCCCAGGATCCGCTCAAAGCACAAACTCTTAGGAGACTCACTCTTCTTGTACTTAAGTCGGCATTGTGCCTTTTATATTCAATTCCGAGGTGATTTCTGTGTTTCATTGTCAATGTGAAGGTCCAAGGGATACAGTAAACCTGCACTGGTGCATCGGAATCCTATACTGGTCTCCCAGGAGCCGCTCAAAGCACAAACTCTGAGAAGATTCACTCTTCTTGTACTTAAGTCGGCACTCTGTCTTTTATATTCAATTCCGATGCGATTTCTGTGTTTCATCGTCAATGTGAAGGTCCAAGGTATACAGTAAACCTGCACTGGTGCATCGGAATCCAATACTGGTCTCCCAGGAGCCGCTCAAACCACAAACTCTTAGGAGACTCACTCTTCTTGTACTTAAGTCGGCACTGTGTCTTTTATATTCAATTCCGATGCGATTTCTGTGTTTCATTGTCAATGTGAAGGTCCAAGGGATACAGTAAACCTGCACTGGTGCATCGGAATCCAATACTGGTCTCCCAGGAGCCGCCCAAAGCACAAACTCTGAGAAGATTCACTCTTCTTGTACTTAAGTCGGCATTGTGCCTTTTATATTCAATTCCGATGTGATTTCTGTGTTTCATCGTCAATGTGAAGGTCCAAGGGATACAGTAAACCTGCACTGGTGCATCGGAATCCAATACTGGTCTCCCAGGAGCCGCCCAAACACAAACTCTGAGAAGATTCACACTTCTTGTACTTAACTCGGCACTGTGTCTTTTATATTCAATTCCGATGCGATTTCTGTGTTTCATTGTCAATGTGAAGGTCCAAGGGATACAGTAAACCTGCACTGGTGCATCGGAATCCAATACTGGTCTCCCAGGAGCCGCTCAAAGCACAAACTCTGCGAAGATTCACTCTTCTTGTACTTAAGTCGGCACTGTGTCTTTTATATTCAATTCCGATGCGATTTCTGTGTTTCATCGTCAATGTGAAGGTCCAAGGGATACAGTAAACCTGCACTGGTGCATCGGAATCCAATACTGGTCTCCCAGGAGCCGCTCAAACCACAAACTCTTAGGAGACTCACTCTTCTTGTACTTAAGTCGGCACTGTGTCTTTTATATTCAATTCCGATGCGATTTCTGTGTTTCATTGTCAATGTGAAGATCCAAGGGATACAGTAAACTTGCACTGGTGCATCGGAATCGAATACTGGTCTCCCAGGATCCGCTCAAACCACAAACTCTTAGGAGACTCACTCTTCTTGTACTTAAGTCGGCATTGTGCCTTTTATATTCAATTCCGATGCGATATCTGTGTTTCATTGTCAATGTGAAGGTCCAAGGGATACAGTAAACCTGCACTGGTGCATCGGAATCCAATACTGGTCTCCCAGGAGCCGCCCAAAGCACAAACTCTGAGAATATTCACTCTTCTTGTACTTAAGTCGGCATTGTGCCTTTTATTTTCAATTCCGATGTGATTTCTGTGTTTCATCGTCAATGTGAAGGTCCAAGGGATACAGTAAACCTGCACTGGTGCATCGGAATCCAATACTGCTCTCCCAGGATCCGCTCAAAGCACAAACTCTTAGGAGACTCACTCTTCTTGTACTTAAGTTGGCATTGTGCCTTTAATATTCAATTCCGATGTGATTTCTGTGTTTCATTGTCAATGTGAAGGTCCAAGGGATACAGTAAACCTGCACTGGTGCATCGGACTCCAATACTGGTCTCCCAGGAGCCGCCCAAAGCACAAACTCTTAGGAGACTCACTCTTCTCTTACTTAAGTCGGCATTGTGCCTTTTATATTCAATTCCGATGCGATTTCTGTGTTTTATTGTCAATGTGAAGGTCCAAGGGATACAGTAAACCTGCACTGGTGCATCGAAATCCAATACCGGTCTCCCAGGAGCCGCCCAAAGCACAAACTCTGAGAAGATTCGCTCTTCTTGTACTTAAGTCGGCACTGTGCCTTTTATATTCAATTCCGATGCGATTTCTGTGTTTCATTGTCAATGTGAAGGTCCAAGGGATACAGTAAACCTGCACTGGTGCATCGGAATCCAATACTGGTCTCCCAGGAGCCGCCCAAAGCACAAACTCTGAGAAGATTCATTCTTCTTGTACTTAAGTTGGCATTGTGCCTTTTATATTCAATTCCGATGTGATTTCTGTGTTTCATCGTCAATGTGAAGGTCCAAGGGATACAGTAAACCTGCACTGGTGCATCGGAATCCAATACTGGTCTCCCAGGAGCCGCCCAAACACAAACTCTGAGAAGATTCACACTTCTTGTACTTAACTCGGCACTGTGTCTTTTATATTCAATTCCGATGCGATTTCTGTGTTTCATTGTCAATGTGAAGGTCCAAGGGATACAGTAAACCTGCACTGGTGCATCGGAATCCAATACTGGTCTCCCAGGAGCCGCTCAAAGCACAAACTCTGAGAAGATTCACTCTTCTTGTACTTAAGTCGGCACTGTGTCTTTTATATTCAATTCCGATGCGATTTCTGTGTTTCATCGTCAGTGTGAAGGTCCAAGGGATACAGTAAACCTGCACTGGTGCATCGGAATCCAATAGTGGTCTCCCAGGAGCCGCTCAAACCACAAACTCTTAGGAGATTCACTCTTCTTGTACTTAAGTCGGCACTGTGTCTTTTATATTCAATTCCGATGCGATTTCTGTGTTTCATTGTCAATGAGAAGGTCCAAGGGATACAGTAAACCTGCACTGGTGCATCGGAATCCAATACTGGTCTCCCTGGAGCCGCCCAAAGCACAAACTCTGAGAAGATTCACTCTTCTTGTACTTAACTCGGCATTGTGCCTTTTATATTCAATTCCGATGTGATTTCTGTGTTTCATCGTCAATGTGAAGGTCCAAGGGATACAGTAAACCTGCACTGGTGCATCGGAATCCAATACTGGTCTCCCAGGAGCCGCCCAAAGCACAAAATCTGAGAAGATTCACTCTTCTTGTACTTAAGTCGGCACTGTGTCTTTTATATTCAATTCCGATGCGATTTCTGTGTTTCATTGTCAATGTCAAGGTCCAAGGGATACAGTAAACCTGCACTGGTGCATCGGAATCCAATACTGGTCTCCCAGGAGCCGCCCAAAGCACAAAATCTGAGAAGATTCACTCTTCTTGTACTTAAGTCGGCACTGTGTCTTTTATATTCAATTCCGATGCGATTTCTGTGTTTCATCGTCAATGTGAAGGTCCAAGGGATACAGTAAACCTGCACTGGTGCATCGGAATCCAATACTGGTCTCCCAGGATCCGCCCAAAGCACAAACTCTTAGGAGACTCACTCTTCTCTTACTTAAGTCGGCATTGTGCCTTTTATATTCAATTCCGATGCGATTTCTGTGTTTTATTGTCAATGTGAAGGACCAAGGGATACAGTAAACCTGCACTGGTGCATCGAAATCCAATACCGGTCTCCCAGGAGCCGCCCAAAGCACAAACTCTGAGAAGATTCGCTCTTCTTGTACTTAAGTCGGCACTGTGCCTTTTATATTCAAGTCCGATGCGATTTCTGTGTATCATCGTCAATGTGAAGGTCCAAGGATACAGTAAACCTGCACTGGTGCATCAGAATCCAATACTGGTCTCCCAGGAGCCGCCCAAAGCACAAACTCTGAGAAGATTCATTCTTCTTGTACTTAAGTCGGCACTGTGCCTTTTATATTCAATTCCGAAGCGATTTCTGTGTTTCATCGTCAATGTGAAGGTCCAAGGGGTACAGTAAACCTGCACTGGTGCATCGGAATCCAATACTGGTCTCCCAGGAGCCGCTCAAACCACAAACTCTTAGGAGATTCACTCTTCTTGTACTTAAGTCGGCACTGTGTCTTTTATATTCAATTCCGATGCGATTTCTGTGTTTCATTGTCAATGTGAAGGTCCAAGGGATACAGTAAACCTGCACTGGTGCATCGGAATCCAATACTGGTCTCCCAGGAGCCGCCCAAAGCACAAACTCTGAGAAGATTCACTCTTCTTGTACTTAAGTCGGCATTGTGCCTTTTATATTCAATTCCGATGTGATTTCTGTGTTTCATCGTCAATGTGAAGGTCCAAGGGATACAGTAAACCTGCACTGGTGCATCGGAATCCGATACTGGTCTCCCAGGAGCCGCCCAAAGCACAAACTCTGAGAAGATTCACTCTTCTTGTACTTAAGTCGGCATTGTGCCTTTTATATTCAATTCCGATGTGATTTCTGTGTTTCATCGTCAATGTGAAGGTCCAAGGGATACAGTAAACCTGCACTGGTGCATCGGAATCCAATACTGGTCTCCCAGGAGCCGCCCAAAGCACAAACTCTGAGAAGATTCACTCTTCTTGTACTTAAGTCGGCACTGTGTCTTTTATATTCAATTCCGATGCGATTTCAGTGTTTCATTGTCAATGTGAAGGTCCAAGGGATACAGTAAACCTGCACTGGTGCATCGGAATCCAATACTGGTCTCCCAGGATCCGCTCAAAGCACAAACTCTTAGGAGACTCACTCTTCTTGTACTTAAGTCGGCATTGTGCCTTTTATATTCAATTCCGATGCGATTTCTGTGTTTTATTGTCAATGTGAAGGACCAAGGGATACAGTAAACCTGCACTGGTGCATCGAAATCCAATACCGGTCTCCCAGGAGCCGCCCAAAACACAAACTCTGAGAAGATTCGCTCTTCTTGTACTTAAGTCGGCACTGTGCCTTTTATATTCAATTCCGATGCGATTTCTGTGTTTCATCGTCGATGTGAAGGTCCAAGGGATACAGTAAACCTGCACTGGTGCATCAGAATCCAATACTGGTCTCCCAGGAGCCGCCCAAAGCACAAACTCTGAGAAGATTCATTCTTCTTGTACTTAAGTCGGCACTGTGCCTTTTATATTCAATTCCGATGCGATTTCTGTGTTTCATCGTCAATGTGAAGGTCCAAGGGATACAGTAAACCTGCACTGGTGCATCGGAATCCAATACTGGTCTCCCAGGAGCCGCTCAAACCACAAACTCTTAGGAGATTCACTCTTCTTGTACTTAAGTCGGCACTGTGTCTTTTATATTCAATTCCGATGCGATTTCCGTGTTTCATTGTCAATGTGAAGGTCCAAGGGATACAGTAAACCTGCACTGGTGCATCGGAATCCAATACTGGTCTCCCAGGAGCCGCCCAAAGCACAAACTCTGAGAAGATTCACTCTTCTTGTACTTAAGTCGGCATTGTGCCTTTTATATTCAATTCCGATGTGATTTCTGTGTTTCATCGTCAATGTGAATGTCCAAGGGATACAGTAAACCTGCACTGGTGCATCGGAATCCAATACTGGTCTCCCAGGAGCCCCCCAAAGCACAAACTCTGAGAAGATTCACTCTTCTTGTACTTAAGTCGGCACTGAGTCTTTTATATTCAATTCCGATGCGATTTCTGTGTTTCATTGTCAATGTCAAGGTCCAAGGGATACAGTAAACCTGCACTGGTGCATCGGAATCCAATACTGGTCTCCCAGGATCCGCTCAAAGCACAAACTCTTAGGAGACTCACTCTTCTTGTACTTAAGTCGGCATTGTGCCTTTTATATTCAATTCCGATGTGATTTCTGTGTTTCATTGTCAATGTGAAGGTCCAAGGGATACAGTAAACCTGCACTGGTGCATCGGAATCCAATACTGGTCTCCCAGGAGCCGCTCATAGCACAAACTCTGAGAAGATTCACTCTTCTTGTACTTAAGTCGGCACTGTGTCTTTTATATTCAATTCCGATGCGATTTCTGTGTTTCATCGTCAATGTGAAGGTCCAAGGTATACAGTAAACCTGCACTGGTGCATCGGAATCCAATACTGGTCTCCCAGGAGCCGCTCAAACCACAAACTCTTAGGAGACTCACTCTTCTTGTACTTAAGTCGGCACTGTGTCTTTTATATTCAATTCCGATGCGATTTCTGTGTTTCATTGTCAATGTGAAGGTCCAAGGGATACAGTAAACCTGCACTGGTGCATCGGAATCCAATACTGGTCTTCCAGGAGCCGCCCAAAGCACAAACTCTGAGAAGATTCACTCTTCTTGTACTTAAGTCGGCACTGTGCCTTTTATATTCAATTCCGGTGCGATTTCTGTGTTTCATCGTCAATGTGAAGGTCCAAGGGATACAGTAAACCTGCACTGGTGCATCGGAATCCAATACTGGTCTCCCAGGAGCCGCTCAAACCACAAACTCTTAGGAGACTCACTCTTCTTGAACTTCGTCGGCACTGTGTCTTTTATATTCAATTCCGATGCGATTTCTGTGTTTCATTGTCAATGTGAAGGTCCAAGGGATACAGTAAACCTGCACTGGTGCATCGGAATCCAATACTGGTCTCCCAGGAGCCGCCCAAAGCACAAACTCTGAGAAGATTCACTCTTCTTGTACTTAAGTCGGCATTGTGCCTTTTATATTCAATTCCGATGTGATTTCTGTGTTTCATCGTCAATGTGAAGGTCCAAGGGATACAGTAAACCTGCACTGGTGCATCGGAATCCAATACTGGTCTCCCAGGAGCCGCCCAAACACAAACTCTGAGAAGATTCACACTTCTTGTACTTAACTCGGCACTGTGTCTTTTATATTCAATTCCGATGCGATTTCTGTGTTTCATTGTCAATGTGAAGGTCCAAGGGATACAGTAAACCTGCACTGGTGCATCGGAATCCAATACTGGTCTCCCAGGAGCCGCTCAAAGCACAAACTCTGAGAAGATTCACTCTTCTTGTACTTAAGTCGGCACTGTGTCTTTTATATTCAATTCCGATGCGATTTCTGTGTTTCATCGTCAATGTGAAGGTCCAAGGGATACAGTAAACCTGCACTGGTGCATCGGAATCCAATACTGGTCTCCCAGGAGCCGCCCAAAGCACAAACTCTGAGAAGATTCACTCTTCTTGTACTTAAGTCGGCATTGTGCCTTTTATATTCAATTCCGATGTGATTTCTGTGTTTCATCGTCAATGTGAAGGTCCAAGGGATACAGTAAACCTGCACTGGTGCATCGGAATCCAATACTGGTCTCCCAGGAGCCGCCCAAACACAAACTCTGAGAAGATTCACACTTCTTGTACTTAACTCGGCACTGTGTCTTTTATATTCAATTCCGATGCGATTTCTGTGTTTCATTGTCAATGTGAAGGTCCAAGGGATACAGTAAACCTGCACTGGTGCATCGGAATCCAATACTGGTCTCCCAGGAGCCGCTCAAAGCACAAACTCTGAGAAGATTCACTCTTCTTGTACTTAAGTCGGCACTGTGTCTTTTATATTCAATTCCGATGCGATTTCTGTGTTTCATCGTCAGTGTGAAGGTCCAAGGGATACAGTAAACCTGCACTGGTGCATCGGAATCCAATAGTGGTCTCCCAGGAGCCGCTCAAACCACAAACTCTTAGGAGATTCACTCTTCTTGTACTTCAGTCGGCACTGTGTCTTTTATATTCAATTCCGATGCGATTTCTGTGTTTCATTGTCAATGAGAAGGTCCAAGGGATACAGTAAACCTGCACTGGTGCATCGGAATCCAATACTGGTCTCCCTGGAGCCGCCCAAAGCACAAACTCTGAGAAGATTCACTCTTCTTGTACTTAAGTCGGCATTGTGCCTTTTATATTCAATTCCGATGTGATTTCTGTGTTTCATCGTCAATGTGAAGGTCCAAGGGATACAGTAAACCTGCACTGGTGCATCGGAATCCAATACTGGTCTCCCAGGAGCCGCCCAAAGCACAAAATCTGAGAAGATTCACTCTTCTTGTACTTAAGTCGCCACTGTGTCTTTTATATTCAATTCCGATGCGATTTCTGTGTTTCATTGTCAATGTCAAGGTCCAAGGGATACAGTAAACCTGCACTGGTGCATCGGAATCCAATACTGGTCTCCCAGGAGCCGCCCAAAGCACAAAATCTGAGAAGATTCACTCTTCTTGTACTTAAGTCGGCACTGTGTCTTTTATATTCAATTCCGATGCGATTTCTGTGTTTCATCGTCAATGTGAAGGTCCAAGGGATACAGTAAACCTGCACTGGTGCATCGGAATCCAATACTGGTCTCCCAGGATCCGCCCAAAGCACAAACTCTTAGGAGACTCACTCTTCTCTTACTTAAGTCGGCATTGTGCCTTTTATATTCAATTCCGATGCGATTTCTGTGTTTTATTGTCAATGTGAAGGACCAAGGGATACAGTAAACCTGCACTGGTGCATCGAAATCCAATACCGGTCTCCCAGGAGCCGCCCAAAACACAAACTCTGAGAAGATTCGCTCTTCTTGTACTTAAGTCGGCACTGTGCCTTTTATATTCAATTCCGATGCGATTTCTGTGTTTCATCGTCAATGTGAAGGTCCAAGGATACAGTAAACCTGCACTGGTGCATCAGAATCCAATACTGGTCTCCCAGGAGCCGCCCAAAGCACAAACTCTGAGAAGATTCATTCTTCTTGTACTTAAGTCGGCACTGTGCCTTTCATATTCAATTCCGATGCGATTTCTGTGTTTCATCGTCAATGTGAAGGTCCAAGGGATACAGTAAACCTGCACTGGTGCATCGGAATCCAATACTGGTCTCCCAGGAGCCGCTCAAACCACAAACTCTTAGGAGATTCACTCTTCTTGTACTTAAGTCGGCACTGTGTCTTTTATATTCAATTCCGATGCGATTTCTGTGTTTCATTGTCAATGTGAAGGTCCAAGGGATACAGTAAACCTGCACTGGTGCATCGGAATCCAATACTGGTCTCCCAGGAGCCGCCCAAAGCACAAACTCTGAGAAGATTCACTCTTCTTGTACTTAAGTCGGCATTGTGCCTTTTATATTCAATTCCGATGTGATTTCTGTGTTTCATCGTCAATGTGAAGGTCCAAGGGATACAGTAAACCTGCACTGGTGCATCGGAATCCGATACTGGTCTCCCAGGAGCCGCCCAAAGCACAAACTCTGAGAAGATTCACTCTTCTTGTACTTAAGTCGGCATTGTGCCTTTTATATTCAATTCCGATGTGATTTCTGTGTTTCATCGTCAATGTGAAGGTCCAAGGGATACAGTAAACCTGCACTGGTGCATCGGAATCCAATACTGGTCTCCCAGGAGCCGCCCAAAGCACAAACTCTGAGAAGATTCACTCTTCTTGTACTTAAGTCGGCACTGTGTCTTTTATATTCAATTCCGATGCGATTTCAGTGTTTCATTGTCAATGTGAAGGTCCAAGGGATACAGTAAACCTGCACTGGTGCATCGGAATCCAATACTGGTCTCCCAGGATCCGCTCAAAGCACAAACTCTTAGGAGACTCACTCTTCTTGTACTTAAGTCGGCATTGTGCCTTTTATATTCAATTCCGATGCGATTTCTGTGTTTTATTGTCAATGTGAAGGACCAAGGGATACAGTAAACCTGCACTGGTGCATCGAAATCCAATACCGGTCTCCCAGGAGCCGCCCAAAACACAAACTCTGAGAAGATTCGCTCTTCTTGTACTTAAGTCGGCACTGTGCCTTTTATATTCAATTTCGATGCGATTTCTGTGTTTCATCGTCAATGTGAAGGTCCAAGGGATACAGTAAACCTGCACTGGTGCATCAGAATCCAATACTGGTCTCCCAGGAGCCGCCCAAAGCACAAACTCTGAGAAGATTCATTCTTCTTGTACTTAAGTCGGCACTGTGCCTTTTATATTCAATTCCGATGCGATTTCTGTGTTTCATCGTCAATGTGAAGGTCCAAGGGATACAGTAAACCTGCACTGGTGCATCGGAATCCAATACTGGTCTCCCAGGAGCCGCTCAAACCACAAACTCTTAGGAGATTCACTCTTCTTGTACTTAAGTCGGCACTGTGTCTTTTATATTCAATTCCGATGCGATTTCTGTGTTTCATTGTCAATGTGAAGGTCCAAGGGATACAGTAAACCTGCACTGGTGCATCGGAATCCAATACTGGTCTCCCAGGAGCCGCCCAAAGCACAAACTCTGAGAAGATTCACTCTTCTTGTACTTAAGTCGGCATTGTGCCTTTTATATTCAATTCCGATGTGATTTCTGTGTTTCATCGTCAATGTGAAGGTCCAAGGTACACAGTAAACCTGCACTGGTGCATCGGAATCCAATACTGGTCTCCCAGGAGCCGCCCAAAGCACAAACTCTGATAAGATTCACTCTTCTTGTACTTAAGTGGGCATTGTGCCTTTTATATTCAATTCCGATGTGATTTCTGTGTTTCATCGTCAATGTGAATGTCCAAGGGATACAGTAAACCTGCACTGGTGCATCGGAATCCAATACTGGTCTCCCAGGAGCCCCCCAAAGCACAAATTCTGAGAAGATTCACTCTTCTTGTACTTAAGTCAGCACTGTGTCTTTTATATTCAATTCCGATGCGATTTCAGTGTTTCATTGTCAATGTGAAGGTCCAAGGGATACAGTAAACCTGCACTGGTGCATCGGAATCCAATACTGGTCTCCCAGGAGCCGCTCAAAGCACAAACTCTGAGAAGATTCACTCTTCTTGTACTTAAGTCGGCACTGTGCCTTTTATATTCAATTCCGATGCGATTTCTGTGTTTCATCGTCAATGTGAAGGTCCAAGGGATACAGTAAACCTGCACTGGTGCATCGGAATCCAATACTGGTCTCCCAGGAGCCGCTCAAACCACAAACTCTTAGGAGATTCACTCTTCTTGTACTTAAGTCGGCACTGTGTCTTTTATATTCAATTCCGATGCGATTTCTGTGTTTCATTGTCAATGTGAAGGTCCAAGGGATACAGTAAACCTGCACTGGTGCATCGGAATCCAATACTGGTCTCCCAGGAGCCGCCCAAAGCACAAACTCTGAGAAGATTCACTCTTCTTGTACTTAAGTCGGCATTGTGCATTTTATATTCAATTCCGATGTGATTTCTGTGTTTCATCGTCAATGTGAAGGTCCAAGGTACACAGTAAACCTGCACTGGTGCATCGGAATCCAATACTGGTCTCCCAGGAGCCGCCCAAAGCACAAACTCTGATTAGATTCACTCTTCTTGTACTTAAGTGGGCATTGTGCCTTTTATATTCAATTCCGATGTGATTTCTGTGTTTCATCGTCAATGTGAATGTCCAAGGGATACAGTAAACCTGCACTGGTGCATCGGAATCCAATACTGGTCTCCCAGGAGCCCCCCAAAGCAAAAACTCTGAGAAGATTCACTCTTCTTGTACTTAAGTCAGCACTGTGTCTTTTATATTCAATTCCGATGCGATTTCAGTGTTTCATTGTCAATGTGAAGGTCCAAGGGATACAGTAAACCTGCACTGGTGCATCGGAATCCAATACTGGTCTTCCAGGAGCCGCCCAAAGCACAAACTCTGAGAAGATTCACTCTTCTTGTACTTAAGTCGGCACTGTGCCTTTTATATTCAATTCCGGTGCGATTTCTGTGTTTCATCGTCAATGTGAAGGTCCAAGGGATACAGTAAACCTGCACTGGTGCATCGGAATCCAATACTGGTCTCCCAGGAGCCGCTCAAACCACAAACTCTTAGGAGACTCACTCTTCTTGAACTTCGTCGGCACTGTGTCTTTTATATTCAATTCCGATGCGATTTCTGTGTTTCATTGTCAATGTGAAGGTCCAAGGGATACAGTAAACCTGCACTGGTGCATCGGAATCCAATACTGGTCTCCCAGGAGCCGCCCAAAGCACAAACTCTGAGAAGATTCACTCTTCTTGTACTTAAGTCGGCATTGTGCCTTTTATATTCAATTCCGATGTGATTTCTGTGTTTCACCGTCAATGTGAAGGTCCAAGGGATACAGTAAACCTGCACTGGTGCATCGGAATCCAATACTGGTCTCCCAGGAGCCGCCCAAACACAAACTCTGAGAAGATTCACACTTCTTGTACTTAACTCGGCACTGTGTCTTTTATATTCAATTCCGATGCGATTTCTGTGTTTCATTGTCAATGTGAAGGTCCAAGGGATACAGTAAACCTGCACTGGTGCATCGGAATCCAATACTGGTCTCCCAGGAGCCGCTCAAAGAACAAACTCTGAGAAGATTCACTCTTCTTGTACTTAAGTCGGCACTGTGTCTTTTATATTCAATTCCGATGCGATTTCTGTGTTTCATCGTCAATGTGAAGGTCCAAGGGATACAGTAAACCTGCACTGGTGCATCGGAATCCAATACTGGTCTCCCAGGAGCCGCTCAAACCACAAACTCTTAGGAGACTCACTCTTCTTGTACTTAAGTCGGCACTGTGTCTTTTATATTCAATTCCGATGCGATTTCTGTGTTTCATTGTCAATGTGAAGATCCAAGGGATACAGTAAACCTGCACTGGTGCATCGGAATCGAATACTGGTCTCCCAGGATCTGCTCAAACCACAAACTCTTAGGAGACTCACTCTTCTTGTACTTAAGTCGGCATTGTGCCTTTTATATTCAATTCCGATGCGATATCTGTGTTTCATTGTCAATGTGAAGGTCCAAGGGATACAGGAAACCTGCACTGGTGCATCGGAATCCAATACTGGTCTCCCAGGAGCCGCCCAAAGCACAAACTCTGAGAATATTCACTCTTCTTGTACTTAAGTCGGCATTGTGCCTTTTATATTCAATACCGATGTGATTTCTGTGTTTCATCGTCAATGTGAAGGTCCAAGGGATACAGTAAACCTGCACTGGTGCATCGGAATCCAATACTGCTCTCCCAGGATCCGCTCAAAGCACAAACTCTTAGGAGACTCACTCTTCTTGTACTTAAGTTGGCATTGTGCCTTTAATATTCAATTCCGATGTGATTTCTGTGTTTCATTGTCAATGTGAAGGTCCAAGGGATACAGTAAACCTGCACTGGTGCATCGGAATCCAATACTGGTCTCCCAGGAGCCGCCCAAAGCACAAACTCTTAGGAGACTCACTCTTCTCTTACTTAAGTCGGCATTGTGCCTTTTATATTCAATTCCGATGCGATTTCTGTGTTTCATTGTCAATGTGAAGGTCCAAGGTATACAGTAAACCTGCACTGGTGCATCGGAATCCAATACTGGTCTCCCAGGAGCCGCCCAAAGCACAAACTCTGAGAAGATTCACTCTTCTTGTACTTAAGTCGGCATTGTGCCTTTTATATTCAATTCCGATGTGATTTCTGTGTTTCATCGTCAATGTGAAGGTCCAAGGGATACAGTAAACCTGCACTGGTGCATCGGAATCCAATACTGGTCTCCCAGGAGCCGCCCAAACACAAACTCTGAGAAGATTCACACTTCTTGTACTTAACTCGGCACTGTGTCTTTTATATTCAATTCCGATGCGATTTCTGTGTTTCATTGTCAATGTGAAGGTCCAAGGGATACAGTAAACCTGCACTGGTGCATCGGAATCCAATACTGGTCTCCCAGGAGCCGCTCAAAGCACAAACTCTGAGAAGATTCACTCTTCTTGTACTTAAGTCGGCACTGTGTCTTTTATATTCAATTCCGATGCGATTTCTGTGTTTCATCGTCAGTGTGAAGGTCCAAGGGATACAGTAAACCTGCACTGGTGCATCGGAATCCAATAGTGGTCTCCCAGGAGCCGCTCAAACCACAAACTCTTAGGAGACTCACTCTTCTTGTACTTAAGTCGGCACTGTGTCTTTTATATTCAATTCCGATGCGATTTCTGTGTTTCATTGTCAATGAGAAGGTCCAAGGGATACAGTAAACCTGCACTGGTGCATCGGAATCCAATACTGGTCTCCCTGGAGCCGCCCAAAGCACAAACTCTGAGAAGATTCACTCTTCTTGTACTTAAGTCGGCATTGTGCCTTTTATATTCAATTCCGATGTGATTTCTGTGTTTCATCGTCAATGTGAAGGTCCAAGGGATACAGTAAACCTGCACTGGTGCATCGGAATCCAATACTGGTCTCCCAGGAGCCGCCCAAAGCACAAAATCTGAGAAGATTCACTCTTCTTGAACTTAAGTCGGCACTGTGTCTTTTATATTCAATTCCGATGCGATTTCTGTGTTTCATTGTCAATGTCAAGGTCCAAGGGATACAGTAAACCTGCACTGGTGCATCGGAATCCAATACTGGTCTCCCAGGAGCCGCCCAAAGCACAAAATCTGAGAAGATTCACTCTTCTTGTACTTAAGTCGGCACTGTGTCTTTTATATTCAATTCCGATGCGATTTCTGTGTTTCATCGTCAATGTGAAGGTCCAAGGGATACAGTAAACCTGCACTGGTGCATCGGAATCCAATACTGGTCTCCCAGGATCCGCCCAAAGCACAAACTCTTAGGAGACTCACTCTTCTCTTACTTAAGTCGGCATTGTGCCTTTTATATTCAATTCCGATGCGATTTCTGTGTTTTATTGTCAATGTGAAGGTCCAAGGGATACAGTAAACCTGCACTGGTGCATCGAAATCCAATACCGGTCTCCCAGGAGCCGCCCAATGCACAAACTCTGAGAAGATTCGCTCTTCTTGTACTTAAGTCGGCACTGTGCCTTTTATATTCAATTCCGATGCGATTTCTGTGTTTCATCGTCAATGTGAAGGTCCAAGGGATACAGTAAACCTGCACTGGTGCATCAGAATCCAATACTGGTCTCCCAGGAGCCGCCCAAAGCACAAACTCTGAGAAGATTCATTCTTCTTGTACTTAAGTCGGCACTGTGCCTTTCATACTCAATTCCGATGCGATTTCTGTGTTTCATCGTCAATGTGAAGGTCCAAGGGATACAGTAAACCTGCACTGGTGCATCGGAATCCAATACTGGTCTCCCAGGAGCCGCTCAAACCACAAACTCTTAGGAGATTCACTCTTCTTGTACTTAAGTCGGCACTGTGTCTTTTATATTCAATTCCGATGCGATTTCTGTGTTTCATTGTCAATGTGAAGGTCCAAGGGATACAGTAAACCTGCACTGGTGCATCGGAATCCAATACTGGTCTCCCAGGAGCCGCCCAAAGCACAAACTCTGAGAAGATTCACTCTTCTTGTACTTAAGTCGGCATTGTGCCTTTTATATTCAATTCCGATGTGATTTCTGTGTTTCATCGTCAATGTGAAGGTCCAAGGGATACAGTAAACCTGCACTGGTGCATCGGAATCCGATACTGGTCTCCCAGGAGCCGCCCAAAGCACAAACTCTGAGAAGATTCACTCTTCTTGTACTTAAGTCGGCATTGTGCCTTTTATATTCAATTCCGATGTGATTTCTGTGTTTCATCGTCAATGTGAAGGTCCAAGGGATACAGTAAACCTGAACTGGTGCATCGGAATCCAATACTGGTCTCCCAGGATCCGCTCAAAGCACAAACTCTTAGGAGACTCACTCTTCTTGTACTTAAGTCTGCATTGTGCCTTTTATATTCAATTCCGATGCGATTTCTGTGTTTTATTGTCAATGTGAAGGACCAAGGGATACAGTAAACCTGCACTGGTGCATCGGAATCCAATACTGGTCTCCCAGGAGCCGCTCAAACCACAAACTCTTAGGAGATTCACTCTTCTTGTACTTAAGTCGGCACTGTGTCTTTTATATTCAATTCCGATGCGATTTCTGTGTTTCATTGTCAATGTGAAGGTCCAAGGGATACAGTAAACCTGCACTGGTGCATCGGAATCCAATACTGGACTCCCAGGAGCCGCCCAAAGCACAAACTCTGAGAAGATTCACTCTTCTTGTACTTAAGTCGGCATTGTGCCTTTTATATTCAATTTCGATGTGATTTCTGTGTTTCATCGTCAATGTGAAGGTCCAAGGGATACAGTAAACCTGCACTGGTGCATTGGAATCCAATACTGGTCTCCCAGGAGCCGCCCAAACCACAAACTCTGAGAAGATTCACTCTTCTTGTACTTAAGTCGGCACTGTGTCTTTTATATTCAATTCCGATGCGATTTCAGTGTTTCATTGTCAATGTGAAGGTCCAAGGGATACAGTAAACCTGCACTGGTGCATCGGAATCCAATACTGGTCTCCCAGGATCCGCTCAAAGCACAAACTCTTAGGAGACTCACTCTTCTTGTACTTAAGTCGGCATTGTGCCTTTTATATTCAATTCCGATGTGATTTCTGTGTTTCATTGTCAATGTGAAGGTCCAAGGGATACAGTAAACCTGCACTGGTGCATCAGAATCCAATACTGGTCTCCCAGGAGCCGCTCAAAGCACAAACTCTGAGAAGATTCACTCTTCTTGTACTTAAGTCGGCACTGTGTCTTTTATATTCAATTCCGATGCGATTTCTGTGTTTCATCGTCAATGTGAAGGTCCAAGGTGTACAGTAAACCTGCACTGGTGCATCGGAATCCAATACTGGTCTCCCAGGAGCCGCTCAAACCACAAACTCTTAGGAGACTCACTCTTCTTGCACTTAAGTCGGCACTGTGTCTTTTATATTCAATTCCGATGCGATTTCTGTGTTTCATTGTCAATGTGAAGGTCCAAGGGATACAGTAAACCTGCACTGGTGCAACGGAATCCAATACTGGTCTCCCAGGAGCCGCCCAAAGCACAAACTCTGAGAAGATTCACTCTACTTGTACTTAAGTCGGCACTGTGCCTTTTATATTCAATTCCGGTGCGATTTCTGTGTTTCATCGTCGATGTGAAGGTCCAAGGGATACAGTAAACCTGCACTGGTGCATCGGAATCCAATACTGGTCTCCCAGGAGCCGCTCAAACCACAAACTCTTAGGAGACTCACTCTTCTTGTACTTCGTCGGCACTGTGTCTTTTATATTCAATTCCGATGCGATTTCTGTGTTTCATTGTCAATGTGAAGGTCCAAGGGATACAGTAAACCTGCACTGGTGCATCGGAATCCAATACTGGTCTCCCAGGAGCCGCCCAAAGCACAAACTCTGAGAAGATTCACTCTTCTTGTACTTAAGTCGGCATTGTGCCTTTTATATTCAATTCCGATGTGATTTCTGTGTTTCATCGTCAATGTGAAGGTCCAAGGGATACAGTAAACCTGCACTGGTGCATCGGAATCCAATACTGGTCTCCCAGGAGCCGCCCAAACACAAACTCTGAGAAGATTCACACTTCTTGTACTTAACTCGGCACTGTGTCTTTTATATTCAATTCCGATGCGATTTCTGTGTTTCATTGTCAATGTGAAGGTCCAAGGGATACAGTAAACCTGCACTGGTGCATCGGAATCCAATACTGGTCTCCCAGGATCCGCTCAAAGCACAAACTCTTAGGAGACTCACTCTTCTTGTACTTAAGTCGGCATTGTGCCTTTTATATTCAATTCCGATGTGATTTCTGTGTTTCATCGTCAATGTGAAGGTCCAAGGGATACAGTAAACCTGCACTGGTGCATCGGAATCCAATACTGGTCTCCCAGGAGCCGCCCAAAGCACAAAATCTGAGAATATTCACTCTTCTTGTACTTAAGTCGGCACTGTGTCTTTTATATTCAATTCCGATGCGATTTCTGTGTTTCATTGTCAATGTCAAGGTCCAAGGGATACAGTAAACCTGCACTGGTGCATCGGAATCCAATACTGGTCTCCCAGGAGCCGCCCAAAGAACAAAATCTGAGAAGATTCACTCTTCTTGTACTTAAGTCGGCACTGTGTCTTTTATATTCAATTCCGATGCGATTTCTGTGTTTCATCGTCAATGTGAAGGTCCAAGGGATACAGTAAACCTGCACTGGTGCATCGGAATCCAATACTGGTCTCCCAGGATCCGCTCAAAGCACAAACTCTTAGGAGACTCACTCTTCTCTTACTTAAGTCGGCATTGTGCCTTTTATATTCAATTCCGATGCGATTTCTGTGTTTTATTGTCAATGTGAAGGACCAAGGGATACAGTAAACCTGCACTGGTGCATCGAAATCCAATACCGGTCTCCCAGGAGCCGCCCAAAGCACAAACTCTGAGAAGATTCGCTCTTCTTGTACTTAAGTCGGCACTGTGCCTTTTATATTCAATTCCGATGCGATTTCTGTGTTTCATCGTCAATGTGAAGGTCCAAGGGATACAGTAAACCTGCACTGGTGCATCAGAATCCAATACTGGTCTCCCAGGAGCCGCCCAAAGCACAAACTCTGAGAAGATTCATTCTTCTTGTACTTAAGTCGGCACTGTGCCTTTTATATTCAATTCCGATGCGATTTCTGTGATTCATCGTCAATGTGAAGGTCCAAGGGATACAGTAAACCTGCACTGGTGCATCGGAATCCAATACTGGTCTCCCAGGAGCCGCTCAAACCACAAACTCTTAGGAGATTCACTCTTCTTGTACTTAAGTCGGCACTGTGTCTTTTATATTCAATTCCGATGCGATTTCAGTGTTTCATTGTCAATGTGAAGGTCCAAGGGATACAGTAAACCTGCACTGGTGCATCGGAATCCAATACTGGTCTCCCAGGAGCCGCCCAAAGCACAAACTCTGAGAAGATTCACTCTTCTTGTACTTAAGTCGGCATTGTGCCTTTTATATTCAATTCCGATGTGATTTCTGTGTTTCATCGTCAATGTGAAGGTCCAAGGTATACAGTAAACCTGCACTGGTGCATCGGAATCCAATACTGGTCTCCCAGGAGCCGCTCAAACCACAAACTCTTAGGAGACTCACTCTTCTTGTACTTAAGTCGGCACTGTGTCTTTTATATTCAATTCCGATGCGATTTCTGTGTTTCATTGTCAATGTGAAGGTCCAAGGGATACAGTAAACCTGCACTGGTGCATCGGAATCCAATACTGGTCTTCCAGGAGCCGCCCAAAGCACAAACTCTGAGAAGATTCACTCTTCTTGTACTTAAGTCGGCACTGTGCCTTTTATATTCAATTCCGGTGCGATTTCTGTGTTTCATCGTCAATGTGAAGGTCCAAGGGATACAGTAAACCTGCACTGGTGCATCGGAATCCAATACTGGTCTCCCAGGAGCCGCTCAAACCACAAACTCTTAGGAGACTCACTCTTCTTGAACTTCGTCGGCACTGTGTCTTTTATATTCAATTCCGATGCGATTTCTGTGTTTCATTGTCAATGTGAAGGTCCAAGGGATACAGTAAACCTGCACTGGTGCATCGGAATCCAATACTGGTCTCCCAGGAGCCGCCCAAACACAAACTCTGAGAAGATTCACACTTCTTGTACTTAACTCGGCACTGTGTCTTTTATATTCAATTCCGATGCGATTTCTGTGTTTCATTGTCAATGTGAAGGTCCAAGGGATACAGTAAACCTGCACTGGTGCATCGGAATCCAATACTGGTCTCCCAGGAGCCGCTCAAAGCACAAACTCTGAGAAGATTCACTCTTCTTGTACTTAAGTCGGCACTGTGTCTTTTATATTCAATTCCGATGCGATTTCTGTGTTTCATCGTCAATGTGAAGGTCCAAGGGATACAGTAAACCTGCACTGGTGCATCGGAATCCAATACTGGTCTCCCAGGAGCCGCTCAAACCACAAACTCTTAGGAGACTCACTCTTCTTGTACTTAAGTCGGCACTGTGTCTTTTATATTCAATTCCGATGCGATTTCTGTGTTTTATTGTCAATGTGAAGGTCCAAGGGATACAGTAAACCTGCACTGGTGCATCGAAATCCAATACCGGTCTCCCAGGAGCCGCCCAAAGCACAGACTCTGAGAAGATTCGCTCTTCTTGTACTTAAGTCGGCACTGTGCCTTTTATATTCAATTCCGATGCGTTTTCTGTGTTTCATTGTCAATGTGAAGGTCCAAGGGATACAGTAAACCTGCACTGGTGCATCGGAATCCAATACTGGTCTCCCAGGAGCCGCCCAAAGCACAAACTCTGAGAAGATTCACTCTTCTTGTACTTAAGTCGGCATTGTGCCTTTTATATTCAATTCCGATGTGATTTCTGTGTTTCATCGTCAATGTGAAGGTCCAAGGGATACAGTAAACCTGCACTGGTGCATCGGAATCCAATACTGGTCTCCCAGGAGCCGCCCAAACACAAACTCTGAGAAGATTCACACTTCTTGTACTTAACTCGGCACTGTGTCTTTTATATTCAATTCCGATGCGATTTCTGTGTTTCATTGTCAATGTGAAGGTCCAAGGGATACAGTAAACCTGCACTGGTGCATCGGAATCCAATACTGGTCTCCCAGGATCCGCTCAAAGCACAAACTGTTAGGAGACTCACTCTTCTTGTACTTAAGTCGGCATTGTGCCTTTTATATTCAATTCCGATGTGATTTCTGTGTTTCATCGTCAATGTGAAGGTCCAAGGGATACAGTAAACCTGCACTGGTGCATCGGAATCCAATACTGGTCTCCCAGGAGCCGCCCAAAGCACAAAATCTGAGAATATTCACTCTTCTTGTACTTAAGTCGGCACTGTGTCTTTTATATTCAATTCCGATGCGATTTCTGTGTTTCATTGTCAATGTCAAGGTCCAAGGGATACAGTAAACCTGCACTGGTGCATCGGAATCCAATACTGGTCTCCCAGGAGCCGCCCAAAGAACAAAATCTGAGAAGATTCACTCTTCTTGTACTTAAGTCGGCACTGTGTCTTTTATATTCAATTCCGATGCGATTTCTGTGTTTCATCGTCAATGTGAAGGTCCAAGGGATACAGTAAACCTGCACTGGTGCATCGGAATCCAATACTGGTCTCCCAGGATCCGCTCAAAGCACAAACTCTTAGGAGACTCACTCTTCTCTTACTTAAGTCGGCATTGTGCCTTTTATATTCAATTCCGATGCGATTTCTGTGTTTTATTGTCAATGTGAAGGACCAAGGGATACAGTAAACCTGCACTGGTGCATCGAAATCCAATACCGGTCTCCCAGGAGCCGCCCAAAGCACAAACTCTGAGAAGATTCGCTCTTCTTGTACTTAAGTCGGCACTGTGCCTTTTATATTCAATTCCGATGCGATTTCTGTGTTTCATCGTCAATGTGAAGGTCCAAGGGATACAGTAAACCTGCACTGGTGCATCAGAATCCAATACTGGTCTCCCAGGAGCCGCCCAAAGCACAAACTCTGAGAAGATTCATTCTTCTTGTACTTAAGTCAGCACTGTGCCTTTTATATTCAATTCCGATGCGATTTCTGTGATTCATCGTCAATGTGAAGGTCCAAGGGATACAGTAAACCTGCACTGGTGCATCGGAATCCAATACTGGTCTCCCAGGAGCCGCTCAAACCACAAACTCTTAGGAGATTCACTCTTCTTGTACTTAAGTCGGCACTGTGTCTTTTATATTCAATTCCGATGCGATTTCAGTGTTTCATTGTCAATGTGAAGGTCCAAGGGATACAGTAAACCTGCACTGGTGCATCGGAATCCAATACTGGTCTCCCAGGAGCCGCCCAAAGCACAAACTCTGAGAAGATTCACTCTTCTTGTACTTAAGTCGGCATTGTGCCTTTTATATTCAATTCCGATGTGATTTCTGTGTTTCATCGTCAATGTGAAGGTCCAAGGTATACAGTAAACCTGCACTGGTGCATCGGAATCCAATACTGGTCTCCCAGGAGCCGCTCAAACCACAAACTCTTAGGAGACTCACTCTTCTTGTACTTAAGTCGGCACTGTGTCTTTTATATTCAATTCCGATGCGATTTCTGTGTTTCATTGTCAATGTGAAGGTCCAAGGGATACAGTAAACCTGCACTGGTGCATCGGAATCCAATACTGGTCTTCCAGGAGCCGCCCAAAGCACAAACTCTGAGAAGATTCACTCTTCTTGTACTTAAGTCGGCACTGTGCCTTTTATATTCAATTCCGGTGCGATTTCTGTGTTTCATCGTCAATGTGAAGGTCCAAGGGATACAGTAAACCTGCACTGGTGCATCGGAATCCAATACTGGTCTCCCAGGAGCCGCTCAAACCACAAACTCTTAGGAGACTCACTCTTCTTGAACTTCGTCGGCACTGTGTCTTTTATATTCAATTCCGATGCGATTTCTGTGTTTCATTGTCAATGTGAAGGTCCAAGGGATACAGTAAACCAGCACTGGTGCATCGGAATCCAATACTGGTCTCCCAGGAGCCGCCCAAACACAAACTCTGAGAAGATTCACACTTCTTGTACTTAACTCGGCACTGTGTCTTTTATATTCAATTCCGATGCGATTTCTGTGTTTCATTGTCAATGTGAAGGTCCAAGGGATACAGTAAACCTGCACTGGTGCATCGGAATCCAATACTGGTCTCCCAGGAGCCGCTCAAAGCACAAACTCTGAGAAGATTCACTCTTCTTGTACTTAAGTCGGCACTGTGTCTTTTATATTCAATTCCGATGCGATATCTGTGTTTCATCGTCAATGTGAAGGTCCAAGGGATACAGTAAACCTGCACTGGTGCATCGGAATCCAATACTGGTCTCCCAGGAGCCGCTCAAACCACAAACTCTTAGGAGACTCACTCGTCTTGTACTTAAGTCGGCACTGTGTCTTTTATATTCAATTCCGATGCGATTTCTGTGTTTTATTGTCAATGTGAAGGTCCAAGGGATACAGTAAACCTGCACTGGTGCATCGAAATCCAATACCGGTCTCCCAGGAGCCGCCCAAAGCACAGACTCTGAGAAGATTCGCTCTTCTTGTACTTAAGTCGGCACTGTGCCTTTTATATTCAATTCCGATGCGTTTTCTGTGTTTCATTGTCAATGTGAAGGTCCAAGGGATACAGTAAACCTGCACTGGTGCATCGGAATCCAATACTGGTCTCCCAGGAGCCGCCCAAAGCACAAACTCTGAGAAGATTCACTCTTCTTGTACTTAAGTCGGCATTGTGCCTTTTATATTCAATTCCGATGTGATTTCTGTGTTTCATCGTCAATGTGAAGGTCCAAGGGATACAGTAAACCTGCACTGGTGCATCGGAATCCAATACTGGTCTCCCAGGAGCCGCCCAAACACAAACTCTGAGAAGATTCACACTTCTTGTACTTAACTCGGCACTGTGTCTTTTATATTCAATTCCGATGCGATTTCTGTGTTTCATTGTCAATGTGAAGGTCCAAGGGATACAGTAAACCTGCACTGGTGCATCGGAATCCAATACTGGTCTCCCAGGATCCGCTCAAAGCACAAACTCTTAGGAGACTCACTCTTCTTGTACTTAAGTCGGCATTGTGCCTTTTATATTCAATTCCGATGTGATTTCTGTGTTTCATCGTCAATGTGAAGGTCCAAGGGATACAGTAAACCTGCACTGGTGCATCGGAATCCAATACTGGTCTCCCAGGAGCCGCCCAAAGCACAAAATCTGAGAATATTCACTCTTCTTGTACTTAAGTCGGCACTGTGTCTTTTATATTCAATTCCGATGCGATTTCTGTGTTTCATTGTCAATGTCAAGGTCCAAGGGATACAGTAAACCTGCACTGGTGCATCGGAATCCAATACTGGTCTCCCAGGAGCCGCCCAAAGAACAAAATCTGAGAAGATTCACTCTTCTTGTACTTAAGTCGGCACTGTGTCTTTTATATTCAATTCCGATGCGATTTCTGTGTTTCATCGTCAATGTGAAGGTCCAAGGGATACAGTAAACCTGCACTGGTGCATCGGAATCCAATACTGGTCTCCCAGGATCCGCTCAAAGCACAAACTCTTAGGAGACTCACTCTTCTCTTACTTAAGTCGGCATTGTGCCTTTTATATTCAATTCCGATGCGATTTCTGTGTTTTATTGTCAATGTGAAGGACCAAGGGATACAGTAAACCTGCACTGGTGCATCGAAATCCAATACCGGTCTCCCAGGAGCCGCCCAAAGCACAAACTCTGAGAAGATTCGCTCTTCTTGTACTTAAGTCGGCACTGTGCCTTTTATATTCAATTCCGATGCGATTTCTGTGTTTCATCGTCAATGTGAAGGTCCAAGGGATACAGTAAACCTGCACTGGTGCATCAGAATCCAATACTGGTCTCCCAGGAGCCGCCCAAAGCACAAACTCTGAGAAGATTCATTCTTCTTGTACTTAAGTCGGCACTGTGCCTTTTATATTCAATTCCGATGCGATTTCTGTGATTCATCGTCAATGTGAAGGTCCAAGGGATACAGTAAACCTGCACTGGTGCATCGGAATCCAATACTGGTCTCCCAGGAGCCGCTCAAACCACAAACTCTTAGGAGATTCACTCTTCTTGTACTTAAGTCGGCACTGTGTCTTTTATATTCAATTCCGATGCGATTTCAGTGTTTCATTGTCAATGTGAAGGTCCAAGGGATACAGTAAACCTGCACTGGTGCATCGGAATCCAATACTGGTCTCCCAGGAGCCGCCCAAAGCACAAACTCTGAGAAGATTCACTCTTCTTGTACTTAAGTCGGCACTGTGCCTTTTATATTCAATTCCGATGTGATTTCTGTGTTTCATCGTCAATGTGAAGGTCCAAGGTATACAGTAAACCTGCACTGGTGCATCGGAATCCAATACTGGTCTCCCAGGAGCCGCTCAAACCACAAACTCTTAGGAGACTCACTCTTCTTGTACTTAAGTCGGCACTGTGTCTTTTATATTCAATTCCGATGCGATTTCTGTGTTTCATTGTCAATGTGAAGGTCCAAGGGATACAGTAAACCTGCACTGGTGCATCGGAATCCAATACTGGTCTTCCAGGAGCCGCCCAAAGCACAAACTCTGAGAAGATTCACTCTTCTTGTACTTAAGTCGGCACTGTGCCTTTTATATTCAATTCCGGTGCGATTTCTGTGTTTCATCGTCAATGTGAAGGTCCAAGGGATACAGTAAACCTGCACTGGTGCATCGGAATCCAATACTGGTCTCCCAGGAGCCGCTCAAACCACAAACTCTTAGGAGACTCACTCTTCTTGAACTTCGTCGGCACTGTGTCTTTTATATTCAATTCCGATGCGATTTCTGTGTTTCATTGTCAATGTGAAGGTCCAAGGGATACAGTAAACCTGCACTGGTGCATCGGAATCCAATACTGGTCTCCCAGGAGCCGCCCAAACACAAACTCTGAGAAGATTCACACTTCTTGTACTTAACTCGGCACTGTGTCTTTTATATTCAATTCCGATGCGATTTCTGTGTTTCATTGTCAATGTGAAGGTCCAAGGGATACAGTAAACCTGCACTGGTGCATCGGAATCCAATACTGGTCTCCCAGGAGCCGCTCAAAGCACAAACTCTGAGAAGATTCACTCTTCTTGTACTTAAGTCGGCACTGTGTCTTTTATATTCAATTCCGATGCGATTTCTGTGTTTCATCGTCAATGTGAAGGTCCAAGGGATACAGTAAACCTGCACTGGTGCATCGGAATCCAATACTGGTCTCCCAGGAGCCGCTCAAACCACAAACTCTTAGGAGACTCACTCTTCTTGTACTTAAGTCGGCACTGTGTCTTTTATATTCAATTCCGATGCGATTTCTGTGTTTTATTGTCAATGTGAAGGTCCAAGGGATACAGTAAACCTGCACTGGTGCATCGAAATCCAATACCGGTCTCCCAGGAGCCGCCCAAAGCACAGACTCTGAGAAGATTCGCTCTTCTTGTACTTAAGTCGGCACTGTGCCTTTTATATTCAATTCCGATGCGTTTTCTGTGTTTCATTGTCAATGTGAAGGTCCAAGGGATACAGTAAACCTGCACTGGTGCATCGGAATCCAATACTGGTCTCCCAGGAGCCGCCCAAAGCACAAACTCTGAGAAGATTCACTCTTCTTGTACTTAAGTCGGCATTGTGCCTTTTATATTCAATTCCGATGTGATTTCTGTGTTTCATCGTCAATGTGAAGGTCCAAGGGATACAGTAAACCTGCACTGGTGCATCGGAATCCAATACTGGTCTCCCAGGAGCCGCCCAAACACAAACTCTGAGAAGATTCACACTTCTTGTACTTAACTCGGCACTGTGTCTTTTATATTCAATTCCGATGCGATTTCTGTGTTTCATTGTCAATGTGAAGGTCCAAGGGATACAGTAAACCTGCACTGGTGCATCGGAATCCAATACTGGTCTCCCAGGAGCCGCTCAAAGCACAAACTCTGAGAAGATTCACTCTTCTTGTACTTAAGTCGGCACTGTGTCTTTTATATTCAATTCCGATGCGATTTCTGTGTTTCATCGTCAGTGTGAAGGTCCAAGGGATACAGTAAACCAGCACTGGTGCATCGGAATCCAATAGTGGTCTCCCAGGAGCCGCTCAAACCACAAACTCTTAGGAGACTCACTCTTCTTGTACTTAAGTCGGCACTGTGTCTTTTATATTCAATTCCGATGCGATTTCTGTGTTTCGTTGTCAATGAGAAGGTCCAAGGGATACAGTAAACCTGCACTGGTGCATCGGAATCCAATACTGGTCTCCCTGGAGCCGCCCAAAGCACAAACTCTGAGAAGATTCACTCTTCTCGTACTTAAGTCGGCATTGTGCCTTTTATATTCAATTCCGATGTGATTTCTGTGTTTCATCGTCAATGTGAAGGTCCAAGGGATACAGTAAACCTGCACTGGTGCATCGGAATCCAATACTGGTCTCCCAGGAGCCGCCCAAAGCACAAAATCTGAGAAGATTCACTCTTCTTGTACTTAAGTCGGCACTGTGTCTTTTATATTCAATTCCGATGCGATTTCTGTGTTTCATTGTCAATGTCAAGGTCCAAGGGATACAGTAAACCTGCACTGGTGCATCGGAATCCAATACTGGTCTCCCAGGAGCCGCCCAAAGCACAAAATCTGAGAAGATTCACTCTTCTTGTACTTAAGTCGGCACTGTGTCTTTTATATTCAATTCCGATGCGATTTCTGTGTTTCATCGTCAATGTGAAGGTCCAAGGGATACAGTAAACCTGCACTGGTGCATCGGAATCCAATACTGGTCTCCCAGGATCCGCCCAAAGCACAAACTCTTAGGAGACTCACTCTTCTCTTACTTAAGTCGGCATTGTGCCTTTTATATTCAATTCCGATGCGATTTCTGTGATTCATCGTCAATGTGAAGGTCCAAGGGATACAGTAAACCAGCACTGGTGCATCGGAATCCAATACTGGTCTCCCAGGAGCCGCTCAAACCACAAACTCTTAGGAGATTCACTCTTCTTGTACTTAAGTCGGCACTGTGTCTTTTATATTCAATTCCGATGCGATTTCTGTGTTTCATTGTCAATGTGAAGGTCCAAGGGATACAGTAAACCTGCACTGGTGCATCGGAATCCAATACTGGTCTCCCAGGAGCCGCCCAAAGCACAAACTCTGAGAAGATTCACTCTTCTTGTTCTTAAGTCGGCATTGTGCCTTTTATATTCAATTCCGATGTGATTTCTGTGTTTCATCGTCAATGTGAAGGTCCAAGGTATACAGTAAACCAGCACTGGTGCATCGGAATCCAATACTGGTCTCCCAGGAGCCGCTCAAACCACAAACTCTTAGGAGACTCACTCTTCTTGTACTTAAGTCGGCACTGTGTCTTTTATATTCAATTCCGATGCGATTTCTGTGTTTCATTGTCAATGTGAAGGTCCAAGGGATACAGTAAACCTGCACTGGTGCATCGGAATCCAATACTGGTCTTCCAGGAGCCGCCCAAAGCACAAACTCTGAGAAGATTCACTCTTCTTGTACTTAAGTCGGCACTGTGCCTTTTATATTCAATTCCGGTGCGATTTCTGTGTTTCATCGTCAATGTGAAGGTCCAAGGGATACAGTAAACCTGCACTGGTGCATCGGAATCCAATACTGGTCTCCCAGGAGCCGCTCAAACCACAAACTCTTAGGAGACTCACTCTTCTTGAACTTCGTCGGCACTGTGTCTTTTATATTCAATTCCGATGCGATTTCTGTGTTTCATTGTCAATGTGAAGGTCCAAGGGATACAGTAAACCTGCACTGGTGCATCGGAATCCAATACTGGTCTCCCAGGAGCCGCCCAAACACAAACTCTGAGAAGATTCACACTTCTTGTACTTAACTCGGCACTGTGTCTTTTATATTCAATTCCGATGCGATTTCTGTGTTTCATTGTCAATGTGAAGGTCCAAGGGATACAGTAAACCTGCACTGGTGCATCGGAATCCAATACTGGTCTCCCAGGAGCCGCTCAAAGCACAAACTCTGAGAAGATTCACTCTTCTTGTACTTAAGTCGGCACTGTGTCTTTTATATTCAATTCCGATGCGATTTCTGTGTTTCATCGTCAATGTGAAGGTCCAAGGGATACAGTAAACCTGCACTGGTGCATCGGAATCCAATACTGGTCTCCCAGGAGCCGCTCAAACCACAAACTCTTAGGAGACTCACTCTTCTTGTACTTAAGTCGGCACTGTGTCTTTTATATTCAATTCCGATGCGATTTCTGTGTTTTATTGTCAATGTGAAGGTCCAAGGGATACAGTAAACCTGCACTGGTGCATCGAAATCCAATACCGGTCTCCCAGGAGCCGCCCAAAGCACAGACTCTGAGAAGATTCGCTCTTCTTGTACTTAAGTCGGCACTGTGCCTTTTATATTCAATTCCGATGCGTTTTCTGTGTTTCATTGTCAATGTGAAGGTCCAAGGGATACAGTAAACCTGCACTGGTGCATCGGAATCCAATACTGGTCTCCCAGGAGCCGCCCAAAGCACAAACTCTGAGAAGATTCACTCTTCTTGTACTTAAGTCGGCATTGTGCCTTTTATATTCAATTCCGATGTGATTTCTGTGTTTCATCGTCAATGTGAAGGTCCAAGGGATACAGTAAACCTGCACTGGTGCATCGGAATCCAATACTGGTCTCCCAGGAGCCGCCCAAACACAAACTCTGAGAAGATTCACACCTCTTGTATTTAACTCGGCACTGTGTCTTTTATATTCAATTCCGATGCGATTTCTGTGTTTCATTGTCAATGTGAAGGTCCAAGGGATACAGTAAACCTGCACTGGTGCATCGGAATCCAATACTGGTCTCCCAGGAGCCGCTCAAAGCACAAACTCTGAGAAGATTCACTCTTCTTGTACTTAAGTCGGCACTGTGTCTTTTATATTCAATTCCGATGCGATTTCTGTGTTTCATCGTCAGTGTGAAGGTCCAAGGGATACAGTAAACCTGCACTGGTGCATCGGAATCCAATAGTGGTCTCCCAGGAGCCGCTCAAACCACAAACTCTTAGGAGACTCACTCTTCTTGTACTTAAGTCGGCACTGTGTCTTTTATATTCAATTCCGATGCGATTTCTGTGTTTCATTGTCAATGAGAAGGTCCAAGGGATACAGTAAACCTGCACTGGTGCATCGGAATCCAATACTGGTCTCCCTGGAGCCGCCCAAAGCACAAACTCTGAGAAGATTCACTCTTCTCGTACTTAAGTCGGCATTGTGCCTTTTATATTCAATTCCGATGTGATTTCTGTGTTTCATCGTCAATGTGAAGGTCCAAGGGATACAGTAAACCTGCACTGGTGCATCGGAATCCAATACTGGTCTCCCAGGAGCCGCCCAAAGCACAAAATCTGAGAAGATTCACTCTTCTTGTACTTAAGTCGGCACTGTGTCTTTTATATTCAATTCCGATGCGATTTCTGTGTTTCATTGTCAATGTCAAGGTCCAAGGGATACAGTAAACCTGCACTGGTGCATCGGAATCCAATACTGGTCTCCCAGGAGCCGCCCAAAGCACAAAATCTGAGAAGATTCACTCTTCTTGTACTTAAGTCGGCACTGTGTCTTTTATATTCAATTCCGATGCGATTTCTGTGTTTCATCGTCAATGTGAAGGTCCAAGGGATACAGTAAACCTGCACTGGTGCATCGGAATCCAATACTGGTCTCCCAGGATCCGCCCAAAGCACAAACTCTTAGGAGACTCACTCTTCTCTTACTTAAGTCGGCATTGTGCCTTTTATATTCAATTCCGATGCGATTTCTGTGTTTTATTGTCAATGTGAAGGTCCAAGGGATACAGTAAACCTGCACTGGTGCATCGAAATCCAATACCGGTCTCCCAGGAGCCGCCCAAAGCACAAACTCTGAGAAGATTCGCTCTTCTTGTACTTAAGTCGGCACTGTGCCTTTTATATTCAATTCCGATGCGATTTCTGTGTTTCATCGTCAATGTGAAGGTCCAAGGGATACAGTAAACCTGCACTGGTGCATCAGAATCCAATACTGGTCTCCCAGGAGCCGCCCAAAGCACAAACTCTGAGAAGATTCATTCTTCTTGTACTTAAGTCGGCACTGTGCCTTTTATATTCAATTCCGATGCGATTTCTGTGTTTCATCGTCAATGTGAAGGTCCAAGGGATACAGTAAACCTGCACTGGTGCATCGGAATCCAATACTGGTCTCCCAGGAGCCGCTCAAACCACAAACTCTTAGGAGATTCACTCTTCTTGTACTTAAGTCGGCACTGTGTCTTTTATATTCAATTCCGATGCGATTTCTGTGTTTCATTGTCAATGTGAAGGTCCAAGGGATACAGTAAACCTGCACTGGTGCATCGGAATCCAATACTGGTCTCCCAGGAGCCGCCCAAAGCACAAACTCTGAGAAGATTCACTCTTCTTGTACTTAAGTCGGCATTGTGCCTTTTATATTCAATTCCGATGTGATTTCTGTGTTTCATCGTCAATGTGAAGGTCCAAGGGATACAGTAAACCTGCACTGGTGCATCGGAATCCAATACTGGTCTCCTAGGAGCCGCCCAAAGCACAAACTCTGAGAAGATTCACTCTTCTTGTACTTAAGTCGGCACTGTGTCTTTTATTTTCAATTCCGATGCGATTTCAGTGTTTCATTGTCAATGTGAAGGTCCAAGGGATACAGTAAACCTGCACTGGTGCATCAGAATCCAATACTGGTCTCCCAGGATCCGCTCAAAGCACAAACTCTTAGGAGACTCACTCTTCTTGTACTTAAGTCGGCATTGTGCCTTTTATATACAATTCCGATGCGATTTCTGTGTTTTATTGTCAATGTGAAGGACCAAGGGATACAGTAAACCTGCACTGGTGCATCGAAATCCAATACCGGTCTCCCAGGAGCCGCCCAAAGCACAAACTCTCAGAAGATTCGCTCTTCTTGTACTTAAGTCGGCACTGTGCCTTTTATATTCAATTCCGATGCGATTTCTGTGTTTCATCGTCAATGTGAAGGTCCAAGGGATACAGTAAACCTGCACTGGGGCATCAGAATCCAATACTGGTCTCCCAGGAGCCGCCCAAAGCACAAACTCTGAGAAGATTCATTCTTCTTGTACTTAAGTCGGCACTGTGTCTTTTATATTCAATTCCGATGCGATTTCTGTGTTTCATCGTCAATGTGAAGGTCCAAGGGATACAGTAAACCTGCACTGGTGCATCGGAATCCAATACTGGTCTCCCAGGAGCCGCTCAAACCACAAACTCTTAGGAGATTCACTCTTCCTGTACTTAAGTCGGCACTGTGTCTTTTATATTCAATTCCGATGCGATTTCTGTGTTTCATTGTCAATGTGAAGGTCCAAGGGATACAGTAAACCTGCACTGGTGCATCGGAATCCAATACTGGTCTCCCAGGAGCCGCCCAAAGCACAAACTCTGAGAAGATTCACTCTTCTTGTACTTAAGTCGGCATTGTGCCTTTTATATTCAATTCCGATGTGATTTCTGTGTTTCATCGTCAATGTGAAGGTCCAAGGGATACAGTAAACCTGCACTGGTGCATTGGAATCCAATACTGGTCTCCCAGGAGCCGCCCAAAGCACAAACTCTGAGAAGATTCACTCTTCTTGTACTTAAGTCGGCACTGTGTCTTTTATATTCAATTCCGATGCGATTTCAGTGTTTCATTGTCAATGTGAAGGTCCAAGGGATACAGTAAACCTGCACTGGTGCATCGGAATCCAATACTGGTCTCCCAGGATCCGCTCAAAGCACAAACTCTTAGGAGACTCACTCTTCTTGTACTTAAGTCGGCATTGTGCCTTTTATATTCAATTCCGATGTGATTTCTGTGTTTCATTGTCAATGTGAAGGTCCAAGGGATACAGTAAACCTGCACTGGTGCATCAGAATCCAATACTGGTCTCCCAGGAGCCGCTCAAAGCACAAACTCTGAGAAGATTCACTCTTCTTGTACTTAAGTCGGCACTGTGTCTTTTATATTCAATTCCGATGCGATTTCTGTGTTTCATCGTCAATGTGAAGGTCCAAGGTGTACAGTAAACCTGCACTGGTGCATCGGAATCCAATACTGGTCTCCCAGGAGCCGCTCAAACCACAAACTCTTAGGAGACTCACTCTTCTTGCACTTAAGTCGGCACTGTGTCTTTTATATTCAATTCCGATGCGATTTCTGTGTTTCATTGTCAATGTGAAGGTCCAAGGGATACAGTAAACCTGCACTGGTGCAACGGAATCCAATACTGGTCTCCCAGGAGCCGCCCAAAGCACAAACTCTGAGAAGATTCACTCTTCTTGTACTTAAGTCGGCACTGTGCCTTTTATATTCAATTCCGGTGCGATTTCTGTGTTTCATCGTCGATGTGAAGGTCCAAGGGATACAGTAAACCTGCACTGGTGCATCGGAATCCAATACTGGTCTCCCAGGAGCCGCTCAAACCACAAACTCTTAGGAGACTCACTCTTCTTGTACTTCGTCGGCACTGTGTCTTTTATATTCAATTCCGATGCGATTTCTGTGTTTCATTGTCAATGTGAAGGTCCAAGGGATACAGTAAACCTGCACTGGTGCATCGGAATCCAATACTGGTCTCCCAGGAGCCGCCCAAAGCACAAACTCTGAGAAGATTCACTCTTCTTGTACTTAAGTCGGCATTGTGCCCTTTATATTCAATTCCGATGTGATTTCTGTGTTTCATCGTCAATGTGAAGGTCCAAGGGATACAGTAAACCTGCACTGGTGCATCGGAATCCAATACTGGTCTCCCAGGAGCCGCCCAAACACAAACTCTGAGAAGATTCACACTTCTTGTACTTAACTCGGCACTGTGTCTTTTATATTCAATTCCGATGCGATTTCTGTGTTTCATTGTCAATGTGAAGGTCCAAGGGATACAGTAAACCTGCACTGGTGCATCGGAATCCAATACTGGTCTCCCAGGATCCGCTCAAAGCACAAACTCTTAGGAGACTCACTCTTCTTGTACTTAAGTCGGCATTGTGCCTTTTATATTCAATTCCGATGTGATTTCTGTGTTTCATCGTCAATGTGAAGGTCCAAGGGATACAGTAAACCTGCACTGGTGCATCGGAATCCAATACTGGTCTCCCAGGAGCCGCCCAAAGCACAAAATCTGAGAAGATTCACTCTTCTTGTACTTAAGTCGGCACTGTGTCTTTTATATTCAATTCCGATGCGATTTCTGTGTTTCATTGTCAATGTCAAGGTCCAAGGGATACAGTAAACCTGCACTGGTGCATCGGAATCCAATACTGGTCTCCCAGGAGCCGCCCAAAGCACAAAATCTGAGAAGATTCACTCTTCTTGTACTTAAGTCGGCACTGTGTCTTTTATATTCAATTCCGATGCGATTTCTGTGTTTCATCGTCAATGTGAAGGTCCAAGGGATACAGTAAACCTGCACTGGTGCATCGGAATCCAATACTGGTCTCCCAGGATCCGCCCAAAGCACAAACTCTTAGGAGACTCACTCTTCTCTTACTTAAGTCGGCATTGTGCCTTTTATATTCAATTCCGATGCGATTTCTGTGTTTAATGTCAATGTGAAGGACCAAGGGATACAGTAAACCTGCACTGGTGCATCGAAATCCAATACCGGTCTCCCAGGAGCCGCCCAAAGCACAAACTCTGAGAAGATTCGCTCTTCTTGTACTTAAGTCGGCACTGTGCCTTTTATATTCAATTCCGATGCGATTTCTGTGTTTCATCGTCAATGTGAAGGTCCAAGGGATACAGTAGACCTGCACTGGTGCATCAGAATCCAATACTGGTCTCCCAGGAGCCGCCCAAAGCACAAACTCTGAGAAGATTCATTCTTCTTGTACTTAAGTCGGCACTGTGCCTTTTATATTCAATTCCGATGCGATTTCTGTGTTTCATCGTCAATGTGAAGGTCCAAGGGATACAGTAAACCTGCACTGGTGCATCGGAATCCAATACTGGTCTCCCAGGAGCCGCTCAAACCACAAACTCTTAGGAGATTCACTCTTCTTGTACTTAAGTCGGCACTGTGTCTTTTATATTCAATTCCGATGCGATTTCTGTGTTTCATTGTCAATGTGAAGGTCCAAGGGATACAGTAAACCTGCACTGGTGCATCGGAATCCAATACTGGTCTCCCAGGAGCCGCCCAAAGCACAAACTCTGAGAAGATTCACTCTTCTTGTACTTAAGTCGGCATTGTGCTTTTATATTCAATTCCGATGTGATTTCTGTGTTTCATCGTCAATGTGAAGGTCCAAGGGATACAGTAAACCTGCACTGGTGCATCGGAATCCGATACTGGTCTCCCAGGAGCCGCCCAAAGCACAAACTCTGAGAAGATTCACTCTTCTTGTACTTAAGTCGGCATTGTGCCTTTTATATTCAATTCCGATGTGATTTCTGTGTTTCATCGTCAATGTGAAGGTCCAAGGGATACAGTAAACCTGCACTGGTGCATCGGAATCCAATACTGGTCTCCCAGGAGCCGCCCAAAGCACAAACTCTGAGAAGATTCACTCTTCTTGTACTTAAGTCGGCACTGTGTCTTTTATTTTCAATTCCGATGCGATTTCAGTGTTTCATTGTCAATGTGAAGGTCCAAGGGATACAGTAAACCTGCACTGGTGCATCGGAATCCAATACTGGTCTCCCAGGATCCGCTCAAAACACAAACTCTTAGGAGACTCACTCTTCTTGTACTTAAGTCGGCATTGTGCCTTTTATATTCAATTCCGATGCGATTTCTGTGTTTTATTGTCAATGTGAAGGACCAAGGGATACAGTAAACCTGCACTGGTGCATCGAAATCCAATACCGGTCTCCCAGGAGCCGCCCAAAGCACAAACTCTGAGAAGATTCGCTCTTCTTGTACTTAAGTCGGCACTGTGCCTTTTATATTCAATTCCAATGCGATTTCTGTGTTTCATCGTCAATGTGAAGGTCCAAGGGATACAGTAAACCTGCACTGGTGCATCAGAATCCAATACTGGTCTCCCAGGAGCCGCCCAAAGCACAAACTCTGAGAAGATTCATTCTTCTTGTACTTAAGTCGGCACTGTGCCTTTTATATTCAATTCCGATGCGATTTCTGTGTTTCATCGTCAATGTGAAGGTCCAAGGGATACAGTAAACCTGCACTGGTGCATCGGAATCCAATACTGGTCTCCCAGGAGCCGCTCAAACCACAAACTCTTAGGAGATTCACTCTTCTTGTACTTAAGTCGGCACTGTGTCTTTTATATTCAATTCCGATGCGATTTCTGTGTTTCATTGTCAATGTGAAGGTCCAAGGGATACAGTAAACCTGCACTGGTGCATCGGAATCCAATACTGGTCTCCCAGGATCCGCTCAAAGCACAAACTCTTAGGAGACTCACTCTTCTTGTACTTAAGTCGGCATTGTGCCTTTTATATTCAATTCCGATGTGATTTCTGTGTTTCATTGTCAATGTGAAGGTCCAAGGGATACAGTAAACCTGCACTGGTGCATCAGAATCCAATACTGGTCTCCCAGGAGCCGCTCAAAACACAAACTCTGAGAAGATTCACTCTTCTTGTACTTAAGTCGGCACTGTGTCTTTTATATTCAATTCCGATGCGATTTCTGTGTTTCATCGTCAATGTGAAGGTCCAAGGTGTACAGTAAACCTGCACTGGTGCATCGGAATCCAATACTGGTCTCCCAGGAGCCGCTCAAACCACAAACTCTTAGGAGACTCACTCTTCTTGCACTTAAGTCGGCACTGTGTCTTTTATATTCAATTCCGATGCGATTTCTGTGTTTCATTGTCAATGTGAAGGTCCAAGGGATACAGTAAACCTGCACTGGTGCAACGGAATCCAATACTGGTCTCCCAGGAGCCGCCCAAAGCACAAACTCTGAGAAGATTCACTCTTCTTGTACTTAAGTCGGCACTGTGCCTTTTATATTCAATTCCGGTGCGATTTCTGTGTTTCATCGTCGATGTGAAGGTCCAAGGGATACAGTAAACCTGCACTGGTGCATCGGAATCCAATACTGGTCTCCCAGGAGCCGCTCAAACCACAAACTCTTAGGAGACTCACTCTTCTTGTACTTCGTCGGCACTGTGTCTTTTATATTCAATTCCGATGCGATTTCTGTGTTTCATTGTCAATGTGAAGGTCCAAGGGATACAGTAAACCTGCACTGGTGCATCGGAATCCAATACTGGTCTCCCAGGAGCCGCCCAAAGCACAAACTCTGAGAATATTCACTCTTCTTGTACTTAAGTCGGCATTGTGCCTTTTATATTCAATTCCGATGTGATTTCTGTGTTTCATCGTCAATGTGAAGGTCCAAGGGATACAGTAAACCTGCACTGGTGCATCGGAATCCAATACTGGTCTCCCAGGAGCCGCCCAAACACAAACTCTGAGAAGATTCACACTTCTTGTACTTAACACGGCACTGTGTCTTTTATATTCAATTCCGATGCGATTTCTGTGTTTCATTGTCAATGTGAAGGTCCAAGGGATACAGTAAACCTGCACTGGTGCATCGGAATCCAATACTGGTCTCCCAGGATCCGCTCAAAGCACAAACTCTTAGGAGACTCACTCTTCTTGTACTTAAGTCGGCATTGTGCCTTTTATATTCAATTCCGATGTGATTTCTGTGTTTCATCGTCAGTGTGAAGGTCCAAGGGATACAGTAAACCTGCACTGGTGCATCGGAATCCAATACTGGTCTCCCAGGAGCCGCCCAAAGCACAAAATCTGAGAAGATTCACTCTTCTTGTACTTAAGTCGGCACTGTGTCTTTTATATTCAATTCCGATGCGATTTCTGTGTTTCATTGTCAATGTCAAGGTCCAAGGGATACAGTAAACCTGCACTGGTGCATCGGAATCCAATACTGGTCTCCCAGGAGCCGCCCAAAGCACAAAATCTGAGAAGATTCACTCTTCTTGTACTTAAGTCGGCACTGTGTCTTTTATATTCAATTCCGATGCGATTTCTGTGTTTCATCGTCAATGTGAAGGTCCAAGGGATACAGTAAACCTGCACTGGTGCATCGGAATCCAATACTGGTCTCCCAGGATCCGCCCAAAGCACAAACTCTTAGGAGACTCACTCTTCTCTTACTTAAGTCGGCATTGTGCCTTTTATATTCAATTCCGATGCGATTTCTGTGTTTAATGTCAATGTGAAGGACCAAGGGATACAGTAAACCTGCACTGGTGCATCGAAATCCAATACCGGTCTCCCAGGAGCCGCCCAAAGCACAAACTCTGAGAAGATTCGCTCTTCTTGTACTTAAGTCGGCACTGTGCCTTTTATATTCAATTCCGATGCGATTTCTGTGTTTCATCGTCAATGTGAAGGTCCAAGGGATACAGTAGACCTGCACTGGTGCATCAGAATCCAATACTGGTCTCCCAGGAGCCGCCCAAAGCACAAACTCTGAGAAGATTCATTCTTCTTGTACTTAAGTCGGCACTGTGCCTTTTATATTCAATTCCGATGCGATTTCTGTGTTTCATCGTCAATGTGAAGGTCCAAGGGATACAGTAAACCTGCACTGGTGCATCGGAATCCAACACTGGTCTCCCAGGAGCCGCTCAAACCACAAACTCTTAGGAGATTCACTCTTCTTGTACTTAAGTCGGCACTGTGTCTTTTATATTCAATTCCGATGCGATTTCTGTGTTTCATTGTCAATGTGAAGGTCCAAGGGATACAGTAAACCTGCACTGGTGCATCGGAATCCAATACTGGTCTCCCAGGAGCCGCCCAAAGCACAAACTCTGAGAAGATTCACTCTTCTTGTACTTAAGTCGGCATTGTGCCTTTTATATTCAATTCCGATGTGATTTCTGTGTTTCATCGTCAATGTGAAGGTCCAAGGGATACAGTAAACCTGCACTGGTGCATCGGAATCCGATACTGGTCTCCCAGGAGCCGCCCAAAGCACAAACTCTGAGAAGATTCACTCTTCTTGTACTTAAGTCGGCATTGTGCCTTTTATATTCAATTCCGATGTGATTTCTGTGTTTCATCGTCAATGTGAAGGTCCAAGGGATACAGTAAACCTGCACTGGCGCATCGGAATC
This sequence comes from Schistocerca nitens, assembly GCF_023898315.1. Lineage (NCBI taxonomy): Eukaryota > Metazoa > Arthropoda > Insecta > Orthoptera > Acrididae > Schistocerca > Schistocerca nitens. The sequence goes on along the minus strand of NW_026045908.1, from coordinate 9,872,723 downwards.
CAATACTGGTCTCCCAGGAGCCGCCCAAAGCACAAACTCTGAGAAGATTCACTCTTCTTGTACTTAAGTCGGCACTGTGTCTTTTATTTTCAATTCCGATGCGATTTCAGTGTTTCATTGTCAATGTGAAGGTCCAAGGGATACAGTAAACCTGCACTGGTGCATCGGAATCCAATACTGGTCTCCCAGGATCCGCTCAAAACACAAACTCTTAGGAGACTCACTCTTCTTGTACTTAAGTCGGCATTGTGCCTTTTATATTCAATTCCGATGCGATTTCTGTGTTTTATTGTCAATGTGAAGGACCAAGGGATACAGTAAACCTGCACTGGTGCATCGAAATCCAATACCGGTCTCCCAGGAGCCGCCCAAAGCACAAACTCTGAGAAGATTCGCTCTTCTTGTACTTAAGTCGGCACTGTGCCTTTTATATTCAATTCCGATGCGATTTCTGTGTTTCATCGTCAATGTGAAGGTCCAAGGGATACAGTAAACCTGCACTGGTGCATCAGAATCCAATACTGGTCTCCCAGGAGCCGCCCAAAGCACAAACTCTGAGAAGATTCATTCTTCTTGTACTTAAGTCGGCACTGTGCCTTTTATATTCAATTCCGATGCGATTTCTGTGTTTCATCGTCAATGTGAAGGTCCAAGGGATACAGTAAACCTGCACTGGTGCATCGGAATCCAATACTGGTCTCCCAGGAGCCGCTCAAACCACAAACTCTTAGGAGATTCACTCTTCTTGTACTTAAGTCGGCACTGTGTCTTTTATATTCAATTCCGATGCGATTTCTGTGTTTCATTGTCAATGTGAAGGTCCAAGGGATACAGTAAACCTGCACTGGTGCATCGGAATCCATTACTGGTCTCCCAGGATCCGCTCAAAGCACAAACTCTTAGGAGACTCACTCTTCTTGTACTTAAGTCGGCATTGTGCCTTTTATATTCAATTCCGATGTGATTTCTGTGTTTCATTGTCAATGTGAAGGTCCAAGGGATACAGTAAACCTGCACTGGTGCATCAGAATCCAATACTGGTCTCCCAGGAGCCGCTCAAAGCACAAACTCTGAGAAGATTCACTCTTCTTGTACTTAAGTCGGCACTGTGTCTTTTATATTCAATTCCGATGCGATTTCTGTGTTTCATCGTCAATGTGAAGGTCCAAGGTGTACAGTAAACCTGCACTGGTGCATCGGAATCCAATACTGGTCTCCCAGGAGCCGCTCAAACCACAAACTCTTAGGAGACTCACTCTTCTTGCACTTAAGTCGGCACTGTGTCTTTTATATTCAATTCCGATGCGATTTCTGTGTTTCATTGTCAATGTGAAGGTCCAAGGGATACAGTAAACCTGCACTGGTGCAACGGAATCCAATACTGGTCTCCCAGGAGCCGCCCAAAGCACAAACTCTGAGAAGATTCACTCTTCTTGTACTTAAGTCGGCACTGTGGCTTTTATATTCAATTCCGGTGCGATTTCTGTGTTTCATCGTCGATGTGAAGGTCCAAGGGATACAGTAAACCTGCACTGGTGCATCGGAATCCAATACTGGTCTCCCAGGAGCCGCTCAAACCACAAACTCTTAGGAGACTCACTCTTCTTGTACTTCGTCGGCACTGTGTCTTTTATATTCAATTCCGATGCGATTTCTGTGTTTCATTGTCAATGTGAAGGTCCAAGGGATACAGTAAACCTGCACTGGTGCATCGGAATCCAATACTGGTCTCCCAGGAGCCGCCCAAAGCACAAACTCTGAGAAGATTCACTCTTCTTGTACTTAAGTCGGCATTGTGCCTTTTATATTCAATTCCGATTTGATTTCTGTGTTTCATCGTCAATGTGAAGGTCCAAGGGATACAGTAAACCTGCACTGGTGCATCGGAATCCAATACTGGTCTCCCAGGAGCCGCCCAAACACAAACTCTGAGAAGATTCACACTTCTTGTACTTAACACGGCACTGTGTCTTTTATATTCAATTCCGATGCGATTTCTGTGTTTCATTGTCAATGTGAAGGTCCAAGGGATACAGTAAACCTGCACTGGTGCATCGGAATCCAATACTGGTCTCCCAGGATCCGCTCAAAGCACAAACTCTTAGGAGACTCACTCTTCTTGTACTTAAGTCGGCATTGTGCCTTTTATATTCAATTCCGATGTGATTTCTGTGTTTCATCGTCAATGTGAAGGTCCAAGGGATACAGTAAACCTGCACTGGTGCATCGGAATCCAATACTGGTCTCCCAGGAGCCGCCCAAAGCACAAAATCTGAGAAGATTCACTCTTCTTGTACTTAAGTCGGCACTGTGTCTTTTATATTCAATTCCGATGCGATTTCTGTGTTTCATTGTCAATGTCAAGGTCCAAGGGATACAGTAAACCTGCACTGGTGCATCGGAATCCAATACTGGTCTCCCAGGAGCCGCCCAAAGCACAAAATCTGAGAAGATTCACTCTTCTTGTACTTAAGTCGGCACTGTGTCTTTTATATTCAATTCCGATGCGATTTCTGTGTTTCATCGTCAATGTGAAGGTCCAAGGGATACAGTAAACCTGCACTGGTGCATCGGAATCCAATACTGGTCTCCCAGGATCCGCCCAAAGCACAAACTCTTAGGAGACTCACTCTTCTCTTACTTAAGTCGGCATTGTGCCTTTTATATTCAATTCCGATGCGATTTCTGTGTTTTATTGTCAATGTGAAGGACCAAGGGATACAGTAAACCTGCACTGGTGCATCGAAATCCAATACCGGTCTCCCAGGAGCCGCCCAAAGCACAAACTCTGAGAAGATTCGCTCTTCTTGTACTTAAGTCGGCACTGTGCCTTTTATATTCAATTCCGATGCGATTTCTGTGTTTCATCGTCAATGTGAAGGTCCAAGGGATACAGTAAACCTGCACTGGTGCATCAGAATCCAATACTGGTCTCCCAGGAGCCGCCCAAAGCACAAACTCTGAGAAGATTCATTCTTCTTGTACTTAAGTCGGCACTGTGCCTTTTATATTCAATTCCGATGCGATTTCTGTGTTTCATCGTCAATGTGAAGGTCCAAGGGATACAGTAAACCTGCACTGGTGCATCGGAATCCAATACTGGTCTCCCAGGAGCCGCTCAAACCACAAACTCTTAGGAGATTCACTCTTCTTGTACTTAAGTCGGCACTGTGTCTTTTATATTCAATTCCGATGCGATTTCTGTGTTTCATTGTCAATGTGAAGGTCCAAGGGATACAGTAAACCTGCACTGGTGCATCGGAATCCAATACTGGTCTCCCAGGAGCCGCCCAAAGCACAAACTCTGAGAAGATTCACTCTTCTTGTACTTAAGTCGGCATTGTGCCTTTTATATTCAATTCCGATGTGATTTCTGTGTTTCATCGTCAATGTGAAGGTCCAAGGGATACAGTAAACCTGCACTGGTGCAACGGAATCCAATACTGGTCTCCCAGGAGCCGCCCAAAGCACAAACTCTGAGAAGATTCACTCTTCTTGTACTTAAGTCGGCACTGTGGCTTTTATATTCAATTCCGGTGCGATTTCTGTGTTTCATCGTCGATGTGAAGGTCCAAGGGATACAGTAAACCTGCACTGGTGCATCGGAATCCAACACTGGTCTCCCAGGAGCCGCTCAAACCACAAACTCTTAGGAGATTCACTCTTCTTGTACTTAAGTCGGCACTGTGTCTTTTATATTCAATTCCGATGCGATTTCTGTGTTTCATTGTCAATGTGAAGGTCCAAGGGATACAGTAAACCTGCACTGGTGCATCGGAATCCAATACTGGTCTCCCAGGAGCCGCCCAAAGCACAAACTCTGAGAAGATTCACTCTTCTTGTACTTAAGTCGGCATTGTGCCTTTTATATTCAATTCCGATGTGATTTCTGTGTTTCATCGTCAATGTGAAGGTCCAAGGGATACAGTAAACCTGCACTGGTGCATCGGAATCCGATACTGGTCTCCCAGGAGCCGCCCAAAGCACAAACTCTGAGAAGATTCACTCTTCTTGTACTTAAGTCGGCATTGTGCCTTTTATATTCAATTCCGATGTGATTTCTGTGTTTCATCGTCAATGTGAAGGTCCAAGGGATACAGTAAACCTGCACTGGCGCATCGGAATCCAATACTGGTCTCCCAGGAGCCGCCCAAAGCACAAACTCTGAGAAGATTCACTCTTCTTGTACTTAAGTCGGCACTGTGTCTTTTATTTTCAATTCCGATGCGATTTCAGTGTTTCATTGTCAATGTGAAGGTCCAAGGGATACAGTAAACCTGCACTGGTGCATCGGAATCCAATACTGGTCTCCCAGGATCCGCTCAAAACACAAACTCTTAGGAGACTCACTCTTCTTGTACTTAAGTCGGCATTGTGCCTTTTATATTCAATTCCGATGCGATTTCTGTGTTTTATTGTCAATGTGAAGGACCAAGGGATACAGTAAACCTGCACTGGTGCATCGAAATCCAATACCGGTCTCCCAGGAGCCGCCCAAAGCACAAACTCTGAGAAGATTCGCTCTTCTTGTACTTAAGTCGGCACTGTGCCTTTTATATTCAATTCCGATGCGATTTCTGTGTTTCATCGTCAATGTGAAGGTCCAAGGGATACAGTAAACCTGCACTGGTGCATCAGAATCCAATACTGGTCTCCCAGGAGCCGCCCAAAGCACAAACTCTGAGAAGATTCATTCTTCTTGTACTTAAGTCGGCACTGTGCCTTTTATATTCAATTCCGATGCGATTTCTGTGTTTCATCGTCAATGTGAAGGTCCAAGGGATACAGTAAACCTGCACTGGTGCATCGGAATCCAATACTGGTCTCCCAGGAGCCGCTCAAACCACAAACTCTTAGGAGATTCACTCTTCTTGTACTTAAGTCGGCACTGTGTCTTTTATATTCAATTCCGATGCGATTTCTGTGTTTCATTGTCAATGTGAAGGTCCAAGGGATACAGTAAACCTGCACTGGTGCATCGGAATCCATTACTGGTCTCCCAGGATCCGCTCAAAGCACAAACTCTTAGGAGACTCACTCTTCTTGTACTTAAGTCGGCATTGTGCCTTTTATATTCAATTCCGATGTGATTTCTGTGTTTCATTGTCAATGTGAAGGTCCAAGGGATACAGTAAACCTGCACTGGTGCATCAGAATCCAATACTGGTCTCCCAGGAGCCGCTCAAAGCACAAACTCTGAGAAGATTCACTCTTCTTGTACTTAAGTCGGCACTGTGTCTTTTATATTCAATTCCGATGCGATTTCTGTGTTTCATCGTCAATGTGAAGGTCCAAGGTGTACAGTAAACCTGCACTGGTGCATCGGAATCCAATACTGGTCTCCCAGGAGCCGCTCAAACCACAAACTCTTAGGAGACTCACTCTTCTTGCACTTAAGTCGGCACTGTGTCTTTTATATTCAATTCCGATGCGATTTCTGTGTTTCATTGTCAATGTGAAGGTCCAAGGGATACAGTAAACCTGCACTGGTGCAACGGAATCCAATACTGGTCTCCCAGGAGCCGCCCAAAGCACAAACTCTGAGAAGATTCACTCTTCTTGTACTTAAGTCGGCACTGTGGCTTTTATATTCAATTCCGGTGCGATTTCTGTGTTTCATCGTCGATGTGAAGGTCCAAGGGATACAGTAAACCTGCACTGGTGCATCGGAATCCAATACTGGTCTCCCAGGAGCCGCTCAAACCACAAACTCTTAGGAGACTCACTCTTCTTGTACTTCGTCGGCACTGTGTCTTTTATATTCAATTCCGATGCGATTTCTGTGTTTCATTGTCAATGTGAAGGTCCAAGGGATACAGTAAACCTGCACTGGTGCATCGGAATCCAATACTGGTCTCCCAGGAGCCGCCCAAAGCACAAACTCTGAGAAGATTCACTCTTCTTGTACTTAAGTCGGCATTGTGCCTTTTATATTCAATTCCGATTTGATTTCTGTGTTTCATCGTCAATGTGAAGGTCCAAGGGATACAGTAAACCTGCACTGGTGCATCGGAATCCAATACTGGTCTCCCAGGAGCCGCCCAAACACAAACTCTGAGAAGATTCACACTTCTTGTACTTAACACGGCACTGTGTCTTTTATATTCAATTCCGATGCGATTTCTGTGTTTCATTGTCAATGTGAAGGTCCAAGGGATACAGTAAACCTGCACTGGTGCATCGGAATCCAATACTGGTCTCCCAGGATCCGCTCAAAGCACAAACTCTTAGGAGACTCACTCTTCTTGTACTTAAGTCGGCATTGTGCCTTTTATATTCAATTCCGATGTGATTTCTGTGTTTCATCGTCAATGTGAAGGTCCAAGGGATACAGTAAACCTGCACTGGTGCATCGGAATCCAATACTGGTCTCCCAGGAGCCGCCCAAAGCACAAAATCTGAGAAGATTCACTCTTCTTGTACTTAAGTCGGCACTGTGTCTTTTATATTCAATTCCGATGCGATTTCTGTGTTTCATTGTCAATGTCAAGGTCCAAGGGATACAGTAAACCTGCACTGGTGCATCGGAATCCAATACTGGTCTCCCAGGAGCCGCCCAAAGCACAAAATCTGAGAAGATTCACTCTTCTTGTACTTAAGTCGGCACTGTGTCTTTTATATTCAATTCCGATGCGATTTCTGTGTTTCATCGTCAATGTGAAGGTCCAAGGGATACAGTAAACCTGCACTGGTGCATCGGAATCCAATACTGGTCTCCCAGGATCCGCCCAAAGCACAAACTCTTAGGAGACTCACTCTTCTCTTACTTAAGTCGGCATTGTGCCTTTTATATTCAATTCCGATGCGATTTCTGTGTTTTATTGTCAATGTGAAGGACCAAGGGATACAGTAAACCTGCACTGGTGCATCGAAATCCAATACCGGTCTCCCAGGAGCCGCCCAAAGCACAAACTCTGAGAAGATTCGCTCTTCTTGTACTTAAGTCGGCACTGTGCCTTTTATATTCAATTCCGATGCGATTTCTGTGTTTCATCGTCAATGTGAAGGTCCAAGGGATACAGTAAACCTGCACTGGTGCATCAGAATCCAATACTGGTCTCCCAGGAGCCGCCCAAAGCACAAACTCTGAGAAGATTCATTCTTCTTGTACTTAAGTCGGCACTGTGCCTTTTATATTCAATTCCGATGCGATTTCTGTGTTTCATCGTCAATGTGAAGGTCCAAGGGATACAGTAAACCTGCACTGGTGCATCGGAATCCAATACTGGTCTCCCAGGAGCCGCTCAAACCACAAACTCTTAGGAGATTCACTCTTCTTGTACTTAAGTCGGCACTGTGTCTTTTATATTCAATTCCGATGCGATTTCTGTGTTTCATTGTCAATGTGAAGGTCCAAGGGATACAGTAAACCTGCACTGGTGCATCGGAATCCAATACTGGTCTCCCAGGAGCCGCCCAAAGCACAAACTCTGAGAAGATTCACTCTTCTTGTACTTAAGTCGGCATTGTGCCTTTTATATTCAATTCCGATGTGATTTCTGTGTTTCATCGTCAATGTGAAGGTCCAAGGGATACAGTAAACCTGCACTGGTGCATCGGAATCCGATACTGGTCTCCCAGGAGCCGCCCAAAGCACAAACTCTGAGAAGATTCACTCTTCTTGTACTTAAGTCGGCATTGTGCCTTTTATATTCAATTCCGATGTGATTTCTGTGTTTCATCGTCAATGTGAAGGTAAAAGGGATACAGTAAACCTGCACTGGTGCATCGGAATCCAATACTGGTCTCCCAGGAGCCGCCCAAAGCACAAACTCTGAGAAGATTCACTCTTCTTGTACTTAAGTCGGCACTGTGTCTTTTATTTTCAATTCCGATGCGATTTCAGTGTTTCATTGTCAATGTGAAGGTCCAAGGGATACAGTAAACCTGCACTGGTGCATCGGAATCCAATACTGGTCTCCCAGGATCCGCTCAAAACACAAACTCTTAGGAGACTCACTCTTCTTGTACTTAAGTCGGCATTGTGCCTTTTATATTCAATTCCGATGCGATTTCTGTGTTTTATTGTCAATGTGATGGACCAAGGGATACAGTAAACCTGCACTGGTGCATCGAAATCCAATACCGGTCTCCCAGGAGCCGCCCAAAGCACAAACTCTGAGAAGATTCGCTCTTCTTGTACTTAAGTCGGCACTGTGCCTTTTATATTCAATTCCGATGCGATTTCTGTGTTTCATCGTCAATGTGAAGGTCCAAGGGATACAGTAAACCTGCACTGGTGCATCAGAATCCAATACTGGTCTCCCAGGAGCCGCCCAAAGCACAAACTCTGAGAAGATTCATTCTTCTTGTACTTAAGTCGGCACTGTGCCTTTTATATTCAATTCCGATGCGATTTCTGTGTTTCATCGTCAATGTGAAGGTCCAAGGGATACAGTAAACCTGCACTGGTGCATCGGAATCCAATACTGGTCTCCCAGGAGCCGCTCAAACCACAAACTCTTAGGAGATTCACTCTTCTTGTACTTAAGTCGGCACTGTGTCTTTTATATTCAATTCCGATGCGATTTCTGTGTTTCATTGTCAATGTGAAGGTCGAAGGGATACAGTAAACCTGCACTGGTGCATCGGAATCCAATACTGGTCTCCCAGGAGCCGCCCAAAGCACAAACTCTGAGAAGATTCACTCTTCTTGTACTTAAGTCGGCATTGTGCCTTTTATATTCAATTCCGATGTGATTTCTGTGTTTCATCGTCAATGTGAAGGTCCAAGGGATACAGTAAACCTGCACTGGTGCATTGGAATCCAATACTGGTCTCCCAGGAGCCGCCCAAAGCACAAACTCTGAGAAGATTCACTCTTCTTGTACTTAAGTCGGCACTGTGTCTTTTATATTCAATTCCGATGCGATTTCAGTGTTTCATTGTCAATGTGAAGGTCCAAGGGATACAGTAAACCTGCACTGGTGCATCGGAATCCAATACTGGTCTCCCAGGATCCGCTCAAAGCACAAACTCTTAGGAGACTCACTCTTCTTGTACTTAAGTCGGCATTGTGCCTTTTATATTCAATTCCGATGTGATTTCTGTGTTTCATTGTCAATGTGAAGGTCCAAGGGATACAGTAAACCTGCACTGGTGCATCAGAATCCAATACTGGTCTCCCAGGAGCCGCTCAAAGCACAAACTCTGAGAAGATTCACTCTTCTTGTACTTAAGTCGGCACTGTGTCTTTTATATTCAATTCCGATGCGATTTCTGTGTTTCATCGTCAATGTGAAGGTCCAAGGTGTACAGTAAACCTGCACTGGTGCATCGGAATCCAATACTGGTCTCCCAGGAGCCGCTCAAACCACAAACTCTTAGGAGACTCACTCTTCTTGTACTTCGTCGGCACTGTGTCTTTTATATTCAATTCCGATGCGATTTCTGTGTTTCATTGTCAATGTGAAGGTCCAAGGGATACAGTAAACCTGCACTGGTGCATCGGAATCCAATACTGGTCTCCCAGGAGCCGCCCAAAGCACAAACTCTGAGAAGATTCACTCTTCTTGTACTTAAGTCGGCATTGTGCCTTTTATATTCAATTCCGATGTGATTTCTGTGTTTCATCGTCAATGTGAAGGTCCAAGGGATACAGTAAACCTGCACTGGTGCATCGGAATCCAATACTGGTCTCCCAGGAGCCGCCCAAACACAAACTCTAAGAAGATTCACACTTCTTGTACTTAACTCGGCACTGTGTCTTTTATATTCAATTCCGATGCGATTTCTGTGTTTCATTGTCAATGTGAAGGTCCAAGGGATACAGTAAACCTGCACTGGTGCATCGGAATCCAATACTGGTCTCCCAGGATCCGCTCAAAGCACAAACTCTTAGGAGACTCACTCTTCTTGTACTTAAGTCGGCATTGTGCCTTTTATATTCAATTCCGATGTGATTTCTGTGTTTCATTGTCAATGTGAAGGTCCAAGGGATACAGTAAACCTGCACTGGTGCATCGGAATCCAATACTGGTCTCCCAGGAGCCGCTTAAAACACAAACTCTGAGAAGATTCACTCTTCTTGTACTTAAGTCGGCACTGTGTCTTTTATATTCAATTCCGATGCGATTTCTGTGTTTCATCGTCAATGTGAAGGTCCAAGGTATACAGTAAACCTGCACTGGTGCATCGGAATCCAATACTGGTCTCCCAGGAGCCGCTCAAACCACAAACTCTTAGGAGACTCACTCTTCTTGTACTTAAGTCGGCACTGTGTCTTTTATATTCAATTCCGATGCGATTTCTGTGTTTCATTGTCAATGTGAAGGTCCAAGGGATACAGTAAACCTGCACTGGTGCATCGGAATCCAATACTGGTCTCCCAGGAGCCGCCCAAAGCACAAACTCTGAGAAGATTCACTCTTCTTGTACTTAAGTCGGCACTGTGCCTTTTATATTCAATTCCGGTGCGATTTCTGTGTTTCATCGTCAATGTGAAGGTCCAAGGGATACAGTAAACCTGCACTGGTGCATCGGAATCCAATACTGGTCTCCCAGGAGCCGCTCAAACCACAAACTCTTAGGAGACTCACTCTTCTTGTACTTCGTTGGCACTGTGTCTTTTATATTCAATTCCGATGCGATTTCTGTGTTTCATTGTCAATGTGAAGGTCCAAGGGATACAGTAAACCTGCACTGGTGCATCGGAATCCAATACTGGTCTCCCAGGAGCCGCCCAAAGCACAAACTCTGAGAGGATTCACTCTTCTTGTACTTAAGTCGGCATTGTGCCTTTTATATTCAATTCCGATGTGATTTCTGTGTTTCATCGTCAATGTGAAGGTCCAAGGGATACAGTAAACCTGCACTGGTGCATCGGAATCCAATACTGGTCTCCCAGGAGCCGCTCAAACCACAAACTCTTAGGAGACTCACTCTTCTTGTACTTAAGTCGGCACTGTGTCTTTTATATTCAATTCCGATGCGATTTCTGTGTTTCATTGTCAATGTGAAGATCCAAGGGATACAGTAAACCTGCACTGGTGCATCGGAATCGAATACTGGTCTCCCAGGATCCGCTAAAACCACAAACTCTTAGGAGACTCACTCTTCTTGTACTTAACTCAGCATTGTCCTTTTATATTCAATTCCGATGCGATATCTGTGTTTCATTGTCAATGTGAAGGTCCAAGGGATACAGTAAACCTGCACTGGTGCATCGGAATCCAATACTGGTCTCCCAGGAGCCGCCCAAAGCACAAACTCTGAGAATATTCACTCTTCTTGTACTTAAGTCGGCATTGTGCCTTTTATATTCAATTCCGATGTGATTTCTGTGTTTCATCGTCAATGTGAAGGTCCAAGGGATACAGTAAACCTGCACTGGTGCATCGGAATCCAATACTGCTCTCCCAGGATCCGCTCAAAGCACAAACTCTTAGGAGACTCACTCTTCTTGTACTTAAGTTGGCATTGTGCCTTTAATATTCAATTCCGATGTGATTTCTGTGTTTCATTGTCAATGTGAAGGTCCAAGGGATACAGTAAACCTGCACTGGTGCATCGGAATCCAATACTGGTCTCCCAGGATCCGCCCAAAGCACAAACTCTTAGGAGACTCACTCTTCTCTTACTTAAGTCGGCATTGTGCCTTTTATATTCAATTCCGATGCGATTTCTGTGTTTTATTGTCAATGTGAAGGTCCAAGGGATACAGTAAACCTGCACTGGTGCATCGAAATCAAATACTGGTCTCCCAGGAGTCGCCCAAAGCACAAACTCTGAGAAGATTCGCTCTTCTTGTACTTAAGTCGGCACTGTGCCTTTTATATTCAATTCCGATGCGATTTCTGTGTTTCATTGTCAATGCGAAGGTCCAAGGGATACAGTAAACCTGCACTGGTGCATCGGAATCCAATACTGGTCTCCCAGGTGCCGCCCAAAGCACAAGCTCTGAGAAGATTCACTCTTCTTGTACTTAAGTCGGCATTGTGCCTTTTATATTCAATTCCGATGTGATTTCTGTGTTTCATCGTCAGTGTGAAGGTCCAAGGGATACAGTAAACCTGCACTGGTGCATCGGAATCCAATAGTGGTCTCCCAGGAGCCGCTCAAACCACAAACTCTTAGGAGACTCACTCTTCTTGTACTTAAGTCGGCACTGTGTCTTTTATATTCAATTCCGATGCGATTTCTGTGTTTCATTGTCAATGAGAAGGTCCAAGGGATACAGTAAACCTGCACTGGTGCATCGGAATCCCATACTGGTCTCCCAGGAGCCGCCCAAAGCACAAACTCTGAGAAGATTCACTCTTCTTGTACTTAAGTCGGCATTGTGCCTTTTATATTCAATTCCGATGTGATTTCTGTGTTTCATCGTCAATGTGAAGGTCCAAGGGATACAGTAAACCTGCACTGGTGCATCGGAATCCAATACTGGTCTCCCAGGAGCCGCCCAAACCACAAGCTCTGAGAAGATTCACTCTTCTTGTACTTAACTCGGCACTGTGTCTTTTATATTCAATTCCGATGCGATTTCTGTGTTTCATTGTCAATGTGAAGGTCCAAGGGATACAGTAAACCTGCACTGGTGCATCGGAATCCAATACTGGTCTCCCAGGAGCCGCTCAAAGCACAAACTCTGAGAAGATTCACTCTTCTTGTACTTAAGTCGGCACTGTGTCTTTTATATTCAATTCCGATGCGATTTCTGTGTTTCATTGTCAATGTCAAGGTCCAAGGGATACAGTAAACCTGCACTGGTGCATCGGAATCCAATACTGGTCTCCCAGGAGCCGCCCAAAGCACAAACTCTTAGGAGACTCACTCTTCTTGTACTTAAGTTGGCATTGTGCCTTTAATATTCAATTCCGATGTGATTTCTGTGTTTCATTGTCAATGTGAAGGTCCAAGGGATACAGTGAACCTGAACTGGTGCATCGGAATCCAATACTGGTCTCCCAGGATCCGCCCAAAGCACAAACTCTTAGGAGACTCACTCTTCTCTTACTTAAGTCGGCATTGTGCCTTTTATATTCAATTCCGATGTGATTTCTGTGTTTCATTGTCAATGTGAAGGTCCAAGGGATACAGTAAACCTGCACTGGTGCATCAGAATCCAATACTGGTCTCCCAGGAGCCGCTCAAAGCACAAACTCTGAGAAGATTCACTCTTCTTGTACTTAAGTCGGCACTGTGTCTTTTATATTCAATTCCGATGCGATTTCTGTGTTTCATCGTCAATGTGAAGGTCCAAGGTATACAGTAAACCTGCACTGGTGCATCGGAATCCAATACTGGTCTCCCAGGAGCCGCTCAAACCACAAACTCTTAGGAGACTCACTCTTCTTGTACTTAAGTCGGCACTGTGTCTTTTATATTCAATTCCGATGCGATTTCTGTGTTTCATTGTCAATGTGAAGGTCCAAGGGATACAGTAAACCTGCACTGGTGCAACGGAATCCAATACTGGTCTCCCAGGAGCCGCCCAAAGCACAAACTCTGAGAAGATTCACTCTTCTTGTACTTAAGTCGGCACTGTGCCTTTTATATTCAATTCCGGTGCGATTTCTGTGTTTCATCGTCGATGTGAAGGTCCAAGGGATTCAGTAAACCTGCACTGGTGCATCGGAATCCAATACTGGTCTCCCAGGAGCCGCTCAAACCACAAACTCTTAGGAGACTCACTCTTCTTGTACTTCGTGGGCACTGTGTCTTTTATATTCAATTCCGATGCGATTTCTGTGTTTCATTGTCAATGTGAAGGTCCAAGGGATACAGTAAACCTGCACTGGTGCATCGGAATCCAATACTGGTCTCCCAGGAGCCGCCCAAAGCACAAACTCTGAGAAGATTCACTCTTCTTGTACTTAAGTCGGCATTGTGCCTTTTATATTCAATTCCGATGTGATTTCTGTGTTTCATCGTCAATGTGAAGGTCCAAGGGATACAGTAAACCTGCACTGGTGCATCGGAATCCAATACTGGTCTCCCAGGAGCCGCCCAAACACAAACTCTGAGAAGATTCACACTTCTTGTACTTAACTCGGCACTGTGTCTTTTATATTCAATTCCGATGCGATTTCTGTGTTTCATTGTCAATGTGAAGGTCCAAGGGATACAGTAAACCTGCACTGGTGCATCGGAATCCAATACTGGTCTCCCAGGATCCGCCCAAAGCACAAACTCTGAGAAGATTCACTCTTCTTGTACTTAAGTCGGCATTGTGCCTTTTATATTCAATTCCGATGTGATTTCTGTGTTTCATCGTCAATGTGAAGGTCCAAGGGATACAGTAAACCTGCACTGGTGCATCGGAATCCAATACTGGTCTCCCAGGAGCCGCCCAAAGCACAAACTCTGAGAAGATTCACTCTTCTTGTACTTAAGTCGGCACTGTGTCTTTTATATTCAATTCCGATGCGATTTCAGTGTTTCATTGTCAATGTGAAGGTCCAAGGGATACAGTAAACCTGCACTGGTGCATCGGAATCCAATACTGGTCTCCCAGGATCCGCTCAAAGCACAAACTCTTAGGAGACTCACTCTTCTTGTGCTTAAGTCGGCATTGTGCCTTTTATATTCAATTCCGATGTGATTTCTGTGTTTCATCGTCAATGTGAAGGTCCAAGGGATACAGTAAACCTGCACTGGTGCGTCGGAATCCAATACTGGTCTCCCAGGAGCCGCCCAAACACAAACTCTGAGAAGATTCACACTTCTTGTACTTAACTCGGCACTGTGTCTTTTATATTCAATTCCGATGCGATTTCTGTGTTTCATTGTCAATGTGAAGGTCCAAGGGATACAGTAAACCTGCACTGGTGCATCGGAATCCAATACTGGTCTCCCAGGAGCCGCCCAAAGCACAAACTCTGAGAAGATTCACTCTTCTTGTACTTAAGTCGGCATTGTGCCTTTTATATTCAATTCCGATGTGATTTCTGTGTTTCATCGTCAATGTGAAGGTCGAAGGAATACAGTAAACCTGCACTGGTGCATCGGAATCCAATACTGGTCTCCCAGGAGCCGCCCAAAGCACAAACTCTGAGAAGATTCACTCTTCTTGTACTTAAGTCGGCACTGTGTCTTTTATATTCAATTCCGATGCGATTTCAGTGTTTCATTGTCAATGTGAAGGTCCAAGGGATACAGTAAACCTGCACTGGTGCATCGGAATCCAATACTGGTCTCCCAGGATCCGCTCAAAGCACAAACTCTTAGGAGACTCACTCTTCTTGTACTTAAGTCGGCATTGTGCCTTTTATATTCAATTCCGATGTGATTTCTGTGTTTCATTGTCAATGTGAAGGTCCAAGGGATACAGTAAACCTGCACTGGTGCATCGGAATCCAATACTGGTCTCCCCGGAGCCGCTCAAAGCACAAACTCTGAGAAGATTCACTCTTCTTGTACTTAAGTCGGCACTGTGTCTTTTATATTCAATTCCGATGCGATTTCTGTGTTTCATCGTCAATGTGAAGGTCCAAGGAATACAGTAAACCTGCACTGGTGCATCGGAATCCAATACTGGTCTCCCAGGAGCCGCTCAAACCACAAACTCCTAGGAGACTCACTCTTCTTGTACTTAAGTCGGCACTGTGTCTTTTATATTCAATTCCGATGCGATTTCTGTGTTTCATTGTCAATGTGAAGGTCCAAGGGATACAGTAAACCTGCACTGGTGCATCGGAATCCAATACTGGTCTCCCAGGAGCCGCCCAAAGCACAAACTCTGAGAAGATTCACTCTTCTTGTACTCAAGTCGGCACTGTGCCTTTTATATTCAATTCCGGTGCGATTTCTGTGTTTCATCGTCAATGTGAAGGTCCAAGGGATACAGTAAACCTGCACTGGTGCATCGGAATCCAATACTGGTCTCCCAGGAGCCGCTCAAACCACAAACTCTTAGGAGACTCACTCTTCTTGTACTTCGTCGGCACTGTGTCTTTTATATTCAATTCCGATGCGATTTCTGTGTTTCATTGTCAATGTGAAGGTCCAAGGGATACAGTAAACCTGCACTGGTGCATCGGAATCCAATACTGGTCTCCCAGGAGCCGCCCAAAGCACAAACTCTGAGAAGATTCACTCTTCTTGTACTTAAGTCGGCATTGTGCCTTTTATATTCAATTCCGATGTGATTTCTGTGTTTCATCGTCAATGTGAAGGTCCAAGGGATACTGTAAACCAGGACTGGTGCATCGGAATCCAATACTGGTCTCCCAGGAGCCGCCCAAACACAAACTCTGAGAAGATTCACACTTCTTGTACTTAACTCGGCACTGTGTCTTTTATATTCAATTCCGATGCGATATCTGTGTTTCATTGTCAATGTGAAGGTCCAAGGGATACAGTAAACCTGCACTGGTGCATCGGAATCCAATACTGGTCTCCCAGGAGCCGCTCAAAGCACAAACTCTGAGAAGATTCACTCTTCTTGTACTTAAGTCGGCA
The DNA here is from genome assembly GCF_023898315.1 of Schistocerca nitens. Lineage (NCBI taxonomy): Eukaryota > Metazoa > Arthropoda > Insecta > Orthoptera > Acrididae > Schistocerca > Schistocerca nitens. The sequence continues at coordinate 9,856,322 of NW_026045908.1, read as the reverse complement.
CTGTGTCTTTTATATTCAATTCCGATGCGATTTCTGTGTTTCATCGTCAATGTGAAGGTCCAAGGGATACAGTAAACCTGCACTGGTGCATCGGAATTCAATACTGGTCTCCCAGGAGCCGCTCAAACCACAAACTCTTGGGAGACTCACTCTTCTTGTACTTAAGTCGGCACTGTGTCTTTTATATTAAATTCCGATGCGATTTCTGTGTTTCATTGTCAATGAGAAGGTCCAAGGGATACAATAAACCTGCACTGGTGCATCGGAATCCAATACTGGTCTCCCAGGAGCCGCCCAAAGCACAAAGTCTGAGAAGATTCACTCTTCTTGTACTTAAGTCGGCATTGTGCCTTTTATATTCAATTCCGATGTGATTTCTGTGTTTCATCGTCAATGTGAAGGTCCAAGGGATACAGTAAACCTGCACTGGTGCATCGGAATCCAATACTGGTCTCCCAGGAGCCGCCCAAAGCACAAAATCTGAGAAGATTCACTCTTCTTGTACTTAAGTCGGCACTGTGCCTTTTATATTCAATTCCGATGTGATTTCTGTGTTTCATTGTCAATGTGAAGGTCCAAGGGATACAGTAAACCTGCACTGGTGCATCGGAATCCAATACTGGTCTCCCAGGAGCCGCCCAAAGCACAAACTCTGAGAAGATTCACTCTTCTTGTACTTAAGTCGGCACTGTGCCTTTTATATTCAATTCCGGTGCGATTTCTGTGTTTCATCGTCAATGTGAAGGTCCAAGGGATACAGTAAACCTGCACTGGTGCATCGGAATCCAATACTGGTCTCCCAGGAGCCGCTCAAACCACAAACTCTTAGGAGACTCACTCTTCTTGTACTTCGTCGGCACTGTGTCTTTTATATTCAATTCCGATGCGATTTCTGTGTTTCATTGTCAATGTGAAGGTCCAAGGGATACAGTAAACCTGCACTGGTGCATCGGAATCCAATACTGGTCTCCCAGGAGCCGCCCAAAGCACAAACTCTGAGAAGATTCACTCTTCTTGTACTTAAGTCGGCATTGTGCCTTTTATATTCAATTCCGATGTGATTTCTGTGTTTCATCGTCAATGTGAAGGTCCAAGGGATACAGTAAACCTGCACTGGTGCATCGGAATCCAATACTGGTCTCCCAGGAGCCGCCCAAACAGAAACTCTGAGAAGATTCACACTTCTTGTACTTAACTCGGCACTGTGTCTTTTATATTCAATTCCGATGCGATTTCTGTGTTTCATTGTCAATGTGAAGGTCCAAGGGATACAGTAAACCTGCACTGGTGCATCGGAATCCAATACTGGTCTCCCAGGAGCCGCCCAAAGCACAAACTCTGAGAAGATTCACTCTTCTTGTACTTAAGTCGGCATTGTGCCTTTTATATTCAATTCCGATGTGATTTCTGTGTTTCATTGTCAATGTGAAGGTCCAAGGGATACAGTAAACCTGCACTGGTGCATCGGAATCCAATACTGGTCTCCCAGGAGCCGCTCAAAGAACAAACTCTGAGAAGATTCACTCTTCTTGTACTTAAGTCTGCACTGTGTCTTTTATATTCAATTCCGATGCGATTTCTGTGTTTCATCGTCAATGTGAAGGTCCAAGGTATACAGTAAACCTGCACTGGTGCATCGGAATCCAATACTGGTCTCCCAGGAGCCGCTCAAACCACAAACTCTTAGGAGACTCACTCTTCTTGTACTTAAGTCGGCACTGTGTCTTTTATATTCAATTCCGATGCGATATCTGTGTTTCATTGTCAATGTGAAGGTCCAAGGGATACAGTAAACCTGCACTGGTGCATCGGAATCCTATACTGGTCTCCCAGGAGCCGCCCAAAGCACAAACTCTGAGAAGATTCACTCTTCTTGTACTTAAGTCGGCACTGTGCCATTTATATTCAATTCCGGTGCGATTTCTGTGTTTCATCGTCAATGTGAAGGTCCAAGGGATACAGTAAACCTGCACTGGTGCATCGGAATCCAATACTGGTCTCCCAGGAGCCGCTCAAACCACAAACTCTTAGGAGACTCACTCTTCTTGTACTTCGTCGGCACTGTGACTTTTATATTCACTTCCGATGCGATTTCTGTGTTTCATTGTCAATGTGAAGGTCCAAGGGATACAGTAAACCTGCACTGGTGCATCGGAATCCAATACTGGTCTCCCAGGAGCCGCCCAAAGCACAAACTCTGAGAAGATTCACTCTTCTTGTACTTAAGTCGGCATTGTGCCTTTTATATTCAATTCCGATGTGATTTCTGTGTTTCATCGTCAATGTGAAGGTCCAAGGGATACAGTAAACCAGCACTGGTGCATCGGAATCCAATACTGGTCTCCCAGGAGCCGCCCAAACACAAAGTCTGAGAAGATTCACACTTCTTGTACTTAACTCGGCACTGTGTCTTTTATATTCAATTCCGATGCGATTTCTGTGTTTCATTGTCAATGTGAAGGTCCAAGGGATACAGTAAACCTGCACTGGTGCATCGGAATCCAATACTGGTCTCCCAGGAGCCGCTCAAAGCACAAACTCTGAGAAGATTCACTCTTCTTGTACTTAAGTCGGCACTGTGTCTTTTATATTCAATTCCGATGCGATTTCTGTGTTTCATCGTCAATGTGAAGGTCCAAGGGATACAGTAAACCTGCACTGGTGCATCGGAATCCAATACTGGTCTCCCAGGAGCCGCTCAAACTACAAACTCTTGGGAGACTCACTCTTCTTGTACTTAAGTCGGCACTGTGTCTTTTATATTCAATTCCGATGCGATTTCTGTGTTTCATTGTCAATGAGAAGGTCCAAGGGATACAGTAAACCTGCACTGGTGCATCGGAATCCAATACTGGTCTCCCAGGATCCGCTCAAAGCACAAACGCTTAGGAGACTCACTCTTCTTGTACTTAAGTCGGCATTGTGCCTTTTATATTCAATTCCGATGTGATTTCTGTGTTTCATTGTCAATGTGAAGGTCCAAGGGATACAGTAAACCTGCACTGGTGCATCGGAATCCAATACTGGTCTCCCAGGAGCCGCTCAAAGCACAAACTCTGAGAAGATTCACTCTTCTTGTACTTAAGTCGGCACTGTGTCTTTTATATTCAATTCCGATGCGATTTCTGTGTTTCATCGTCAATGTGAAGGTCCAAGGTATACAGTAAACCTGCACTGGTGCATCGGAATCCAATACTGGTCTCCCAGGAGCCGCTCAAACCACAAACTCTTAGGAGACTCACTCTTCTTGTACTTAAGACGGCACTGTGTCTTTTATATTCAATTCCGATGCGATTTCTGTGTTTCATTGTCAATGTGAAGGTCCAAGGGATACAGTAAACCTGCACTGGTGCATCGGAATCCAATACTGGTCTCCCAGGAGCCGCCCAAAGCACAAACTCTGAGAAGATTCACTCTTCTTGTACTTACGTCGGCACTGCGCCTTTTATATTCAATTACGGTGCGATTTCTGTGTTTCATCGTCAATGTGAAGGTCCAAGGGATACAGTAAACCTGCACTGGTGCATCGGAATCCAATACTGGTCTCCCATGAGCCGCTCAAACCACAAACTCTTAGGAGACTCACTCTTCTTGTACTTCGTCGGCACTGTGTCTTTTATATTCAATTCCGATGCGATTTCTGTGTTTCATTGTCAATGTGAAGGTCCAAGGGATACAGTAAACCTGCACTGGTGCATCGGAATCCAATACTGGTCTCCCAGGAGCCGCCCAAAGCACAAACTCTGAGAAGATTCACTCTTCTTGTACTTAAGTCGGCATTGTGCCTTTTATATTCAATTCCGATGTGATTTCTGTGTTTCATCGTTAATGTGAAGGTCCAAGGGATACAGTAAACCTGCACTGGTGCATCGGAATCCAATACTGGTCTCCCAGGAGCCGCCCAAACACAAACTCTGAGAAGATTCACACTTCTTGTACTTAACTCGGCACTGTGTCTTTTATATTCAATTCCGATGCGATTTCTGTGTTTCATTGTCAATGTGAAGGTCCAAGGGATACAGTAAACCTGCACTGGTTCATCGGAATCCAATACTGGTCTCCCAGGAGCCGCTCAAAGCACAAACTCTGAGAAGATTCACTCTTCTTGTACTTAAGTCGGCACTGTGTCTTTTATATTCAATTCCGATGCGATTTCTGTGTTTCATCGTCAATGTGAAGGTCCAAGGGATACAGTAAACCTGCACTGGTGCATCGGAATTCAATACTGGTCTCCCAGGAGCCGCTCAAACCACAAACTCTTGGGAGACTCACTCTTCTTGTACTTAAGTCGGCACTGTGTCTTTTATATTCAATTCCGATGCGATTTCTGTGTTTCATTGTCAATGAGAAGGTCCAAGGGATACAGTAAACCTGCACTGGTGCATCGGAATCCAATACTGGTCTCCCAGGAGCCGGCCAAAGCACAAAGTCTGAGAAGATTTACTCTTCTTGTACTTAAGTCGGCATTGTGCCTTTTATATTCAATTCCGATGTGATTTCTGTGTTTCATCGTCAATGTGAAGGTCCCAGGGATACAGTAAACCTGCACTGGTGCATCGGAATCCAATACTGGTCTCCCAGGAGCCGCCCAAAGCACAAAATCTGAGAAGATTCACTCTTCTTGTACTTAAGCCGGCACTGTGTCTTTTATATTCAATTCCGATGCGATTTCTGTGTTTCATTGTCATTGTGAAGGTCCAAGGGATACAGTAAACCTGCACTGGTGCATCGGAATCCAATACTGGTCTCCCAGGAGCCGCCCAAAACACAAAATCTGAGAAGATTCACTCTTCTTGTACTTAAGTCGGCACTGTGTCTTTTATATTCAATTCCGATGCGATTTCTGTGTTTCATCGTCAATGTAAAGGTCCAAGGGATACAGTAAACCTGCACTGGTGCATCGGAATCCAATACTGGTCTCCCAGGAGCCGCCCAAAGCACAAAATCTGAGAAGATTCACTCTTCTTGTACTTAAGCCGGCACTGTGTCTTTTATATTCAATTCCGATGCGATTTCTGTGTTTCATTGTCATTGTGAAGGTCCAAGGGATACAGTAAACCTGCACTGGTGCATCGGAATCCAATACTGGTCTCCCAGGAGCCGCCCAAAGCACAAAATCTGAGAAGATTCACTCTTCTTGTACTTAAGTCGGCACTGTGTCTTTTATATTCAATTCCGATGCGATTTCTGTGTTTCATCGTCAATGTGAAGGTCCAAGGGATACAGTAAACCTGCACTGGTGCATCGGAATCCAATACTGGTCTCCCAGGAGCCGCCCAAAGCACAAACTCTGAGAAGATTCACTCTTCTTGTACTTAAGTCGGCATTGTGCCTTTTATATTCAATTCCGATGTGATTTCTGTGTTTCATCGCCAATGTGAAGGTCCAAGGGATACAGTAAACCGGCACTGGTGCATCGGAATCCAATACTGCCCTCCCAGGATCCGCTCAAAGCACAAACTCTTAGGAGACTCACTCTTCTTGTACTTAAGTCGGCATTGTGCCTTTAATATTCAATTCCGATGTAATTTCTGTGTTTCATTGTCAATGTGAAGGTCCAAGGGATACAGTAAACCTGCACTGGTGCATCGGAATCCAATACTGGTCTCCCAGGATCCGCCCAAAGCACAAACTCTTAGGAGACTCACTCTTCTCTTACTTAAGTCGGCATTGTGTCTTTTATATTCAATTCCGATGCGATTTCTGTGTTTCATTGTCAATGTGAAGGTCCAAGGGATACAGTAAACCTGCACTGGTGCATCGAAATCCAATACCGGTCTCCCAGGAGCCGCCCAAAGCACAAACTCTGAGAAGATTCGCTCTTCTTGTACTTAAGTCGGCACTGTGCCTTTTATATTCAATTCCGATGCGATTTCTGTGTTTCATCGTCAATGTGAAGGTCCAAGGGATACAGTAAACCTGCACTGGTGCATCAGAATCCAATACTGGTCTCCCAGGAGCCGCCCAAAGCACAAACTCTGAGAAGATTCATTCTTCTTGTACTTAAGTCGGCACTGTGCCTTTTATATTCAATTCCGATGCGATTTCTGTGTTTCATCGTCAATGGGAAGGTCCAAGGGATACAGTAAACCTGCACTGGTGCATCGGAATCCAATACTGGTCTCCCAGGAGCCGCTCAAACCACAAACTCTTAGGAGATTCACTCTTCTTGTACTTAAGCCGGCACTGTGTCTTTTATATTCAATTCCGATGCGATTTCTGTGTTTCATTGTCAATGTGAAGGTCCAAGGGATACAGTAAACCTGCACTGGTGCATCGGAATCCAATACTGGTCTCCCAGGAGCCGCCCAAAGCACAAACTCTGAGAAGATTCACTCTTCTTGTACTTAAGTCGGCATTGTGCCTTTTATATTCAATTCCGAGTTGATTTCTGTGTTTCATCGTCAATGTGAAGGTCCAAGGGATACAGTAAACCTGCACTGGTGCATCGGAATCCAATACTGGTCTCCCAGGAGCCACCCAAAGCACAAACTCTGAGAAGATTCACTCTTCTTGTACTTAAGTCGGCACTGGGTCTTTTATATTCAATTCCGATGCGATTTCAGTGTTTCATTGTCAATGTGAAGGTCCAAGGGATACAGTACACCTGCACTGGTGCATCGGAATCCAATACTGGTCTCCCAGGATCCGCTCAAAGCACAAACTCTTAGGAGACTCACTCTTCTTGTACTTAAGTCGGCATTGTGCCTTTTATATTCAATTCCGATGTGATTTCTGTGTTTCATTGTCAATGTGAAGGTCCAAGGGACACAGTAAACCTGCACTGGTGCATCGGAATCCAATACTGGTCTCCCAGGAGCCGCTCAAAGCACAAACTCTGAGAAGATTCACTCTTCTTGTACTTAAGTCGGCACTGTGTCTTTTATATTCAATTCCGATGCGATTTCTGTGTTTCATTGTCAATGTGAAAGTCCAAGGTATACAGTAAACCTGCACTGGTGCATCGGAATCCAATACTGGTCTCCCAGGAGCCGCTCAAACCACAAACTCTTAGGAGACTCACTCTTCTTGTACTTAAGTCGGCACTGTGTCTTCTATATTCAATTCCGATGCGATTTCTGTGTTTCATTGTCAATGTGAAGGTCCAAGGGATACAGTAAACCTGCACTGGTGCATCGGAATCCAATACTGGTCTCCCAGGATCCGCTCAAAGCACAAACTCTTAGGAGACTCACTCTTCTTGTACTTAAGTCGGCATTGTGCCTTTTATATTCAATTCCGATGCGATTTCTGTGTTTCATTGTCAATGTGAAGGTCCAAGGGACACAGTAAACCTGCACTGGTGCATCGGAATCCAATACTGGTCTCCCAGGAGCCGCTCAAAGCACAAACTCTGAGAAGATTCACTCTTCTTGTACTTAAGTCGGCACTGTGTCTTTTATATTCAATTCCGATGCGATTTCTGTGTTTCATTGTCAATGTGAAGGTCCAAGGTATACAGTAAACCTGCACTGGTGCATCGGAATCCAATACTGGTCTCCCAGGAGCCGCTCAAACCACAAACTCTTAGGAGACTCACTCTTCTTGTACTTAAGTCGGCACTGTGTCTTCTATATTCAATTCCGATGCGATTTCTGTGTTTCATTGTCAATGTGAAGGTCCAAGGGATACAGTAAACCTGCACTGGTGCATCGGAATCCAATACTGGTCTCCCAGGAGCCGCCCAAAGCACAAACTCTGAGAAGATTCACTCTTCTTGTACTTAAGTCGGCATTGTGCCTTTTATATTCAATTCCGATGTGATTTCTGTGTTTCATCGTCAATGTGAAGGTCCAAGGGATACAGTAAACCTGCACTGGTGCATCGGAATCCAATACTGGTCTCCCAGGAGCCGCCCAAAACACAAACTCTGAGAAGATTCACTCTTCTTGTACTTAAGTCGGCACTGTGTCTTTTACATTCAATTCCGATGCGATTTCTGTGTTTCATTGTCAATGTGAAGGTCCAAGGGATACAGTAAACCTGCACTGGTGCATCGGAATCCAATACTGGTCTCCCAGGATCCGCTCAAAGCACAAACTCTTAGGAGACTCACTCTTCATGTACTTAAGTCGGCATTGTGCCTTTTATATTCAATTCCGATGTGATTTCTGTGTTTCATTGTCAATGTGAAGGTCCAAGGGATACAGTAAACCTGCACTGGTGCATCGGAATCCAATACTGGTCTCCCAGGAGCCGCTAAAAGCACAAACTCTGAGAAGATTCACTCTTCTTGTACTTAAGTCGGCACTGTGTCTTTTATATTCAATTCCGATGCGATTTCTGTGTTTCATCGTCAATGTGAAGGTCCAAGGGATACAGTAAACCTGCACTGGTGCATCGGAAACCAATACTGGTCTCCCAGGATCCGCTCAAAGCACAAACTCTGAGAAGATTCACTCTTCTTGTACTTAAGTCGGCATTGTGCCTTTTATATTCAATTCCGTTGTGATTTCTGTGTTTCATTGTCAATGTGAAGGTCCAAGGGATACAGTAACACTGCACTGGTGCATCGGAATCCAATACTGGTCTCCCAGGATCCGCCCAAAGCACAAACTCTTAGGAGACTCACTCTTCTCTTACTTAAGTCGGCATTGTGCCTTTTATATTCAATTCCGATGCGATTTCTGTGTTTCATTGTCAATGTGAAGGTCCAAGGGATACAGTAAACCTGCACTGGTGCATCGAAATCCAATACTGGTCTCCCAGGAGCCGCCCAAAGCACAAACTCTGAGAAGATTCGCTCTTCTTGTACTTAAGTCGGCACTGTGCCTTTTATATTCAATTCCGATGCGATTTCTGTGTTTCATCGTCAATGTGAAGGTCCAAGGTATACAGTAAACCTGCACTGGTGCATCGGAATCCAATACTGGTCTCCCAGGAGCCGCTCAAACCACAAACTCTTAGGAGACTCACTCTTCTTGTACTTAAGTCGGCACTGTGTCTTTTATATTCAATTCCGATGCGATTTCTGTGTTTCATCGTCAATGTGAAGGTCCAAGGGATACAGTAAACCTGCACTGGTGCATCGGAATCCAATACTGGTCTCCCAGGAGCCGCTCAAACCACAAACTCTTAGGAGACTCACTCTTCTTGTACTTAAGCCGGCACTGTGTTTTTTATATTCAATTCCGATGCGATTTCTGTGTTTCATTGTCACTGTGAAGGTCCAAGGGATACAGTAAACCTGCACTGGTGTATCGGAATCCAATACTGGTCTCCCAGGAGCCGCCCAAAGCACAAACTCTGAGAAGATTCACTCTTCTTGTACTTAAGTCGGCATTGTGCCTTTTATATTCAATTCCGATGTGATTTCTGTGTTTCATCGTCAATGTGAAGGTCCAAGGGATGCAGTAAACCTGCACTGGTGCATCGGAATCCAATACTGGTCTCCCAGGAGCCGCCCAAAGCACAAACTCTGAGAAGATTCACTCTTGTTGTACTTAAGTCGGCACTGTGTCTTTTATATTCAATTCCGATGCGATTTCAGTGTTTCATTGTCAATGTGAAGGTCCAAGGGATACAGTAAACCTGCACTGGTGCATCGGAATCCAATACTGGTCTCCCAGGATCCGCTCAAAGCACAAACTCTTAGGAGACTCACTCTTCTTGTACTTAAGTCGGCATTGTGCCTTTTATATTCAATTCCGATGTGATTTCTGTGTTTCATTGTCAATGTGAAGGTCCAAGGGATATAGTAAACCTGCACTGGTGCATCGGAATCCAATACTGGTCTCCCAGGAGCCGCTCAAAGCACAAACTCTGAGAAGATTCACTCTTCTTGTACTTAAGTCGGCACTGCGTCTTTTATATTCAATTCCGATGCGATTTCTGTGTTTCATCGTCAATGTGAAGGTCCAAGGTATACAGTAAACCTGCACTGGTGCATCGGAATCCAATACTGGTCTCCCAGGAGCCGCTCAAACCACAAACTCTTAGGAGACTCACTCTTCTTGTACTTAAGTCGGCACTTTGTCTTCTATATTCAATTCCGATGCGATTTCTGTGTTTCATTGTCAATGTGAAGGTCCAAGGGATACAGTAAACCTGCACTGGTGCATCGGAATCCAATACTGGTCTCCCAGGATCCGCTCAAAGCACAAACTCTTAGGAGACTTACTCTTCATGTACTTAAGTGGGCATTGTGCCTTTTATATTCAATTCCGATGTGATTTCTGTGTTTCATTGTCAATGTGAAGGTCCAAGGGATACAGTAAACCTGCACTGGTGCATCGGAATCCAATACTGGTCTCCCAGGAGCCGCTCAAAGAACAAACTCTGAGAAGATTCACTCTTCTTGCACTTATGTCGGCACTGTGTCTTTTATATTCTATTCCGATGCGATTTCTGTGTTTCATCGTCAATGTGAAGGTCCAAGGGATACAGTAAACCTGCACTGGTGCATCGGAAACCAATACTGGTCTCCCAGGATCCGCTCAAAGCACAAACTCTGAGAAGATTCACTCTTCTTGTACTTAAGTCGGCACTGTGTCTTTTACATTCAATTCCGATGCGATTTCTGTGTTTCATTGTCAATGTGAAGGTCCAAGGGATACAGTAAACCTGCACTGGTGCATCGGAATCCAATACTGGTCTCCCAGGATCCGCTCAAAGCACAAACTCTTAGGAGACTCACTCTTCATGTACTTAAGTCGGCATTGTGCCTTTTATATTCAATTCCGATGTGATTTCTGTGTTTCATTGTCAATGTGAAGGTCCAAGGGATACAGTAAACCTGCACTGGTGCATCGGAATCCAATACTGGTCTCCCAGGAGCCGCTAAAAGCACAAACTCTGAGAAGATTCACTCTTCTTGTACTTAAGTCGGCACTGTGTCTTTTATATTCAATTCCGATGCGATTTCTGTGTTTCATCGTCAATGTGAAGGTCCAAGGGATACAGTAAACCTGCACTGGTGCATCGGAAACCAATACTGGTCTCCCAGGATCCGCTCAAAGCACAAACTCTGAGAATATTCACTCTTCTTGTACTTAAGTCGGCATTGTGCCTTTTATATTCAATTCCGTTGTGATTTCTGTGTTTCATTGTCAATGTGAAGGTCCAAGGGATACAGTAACACTGCACTGGTGCATCGGAATCCAATACTGGTCTCCCAGGATCCGCCCAAAGCTCAAACTCTTAGGAGACTCACTCTTCTCTTACTTAAGTCGGCATTGTGCCTTTTATATTCAATTCCGATGCGATTTCTGTGTTTCATTGTCAATGTGAAGGTCCAAGGGATACAGTAAACCTGCACTGGTGCATCGAAATCCAATACTGGTCTCCCAGGAGCCGCCCAAAGCACAAACTCTGAGAAGATTCGCTCTTCTTGTACTTAAGTCGGCACTTTGCCTTTTATATTCAATTTCGATGCGATTTCTGTGTTTCATCGTCAATGTGAAGGTCCAAGGGATACAGTAAACCTGCACTGGTGCATCAGAATCCAATACTGGTCTCCCAGGAGCCGCCCAAAGCACAAACTCTGAGAAGATTCACTCTTCTTGTACTTAAGTCGGCACTGTGCCTTTTATATTCAATTCCGATGCGATTTCTGTGTTTCATCGTCAATGTGAAGGTCCAAGGGATACAGTAAACCTGCACTGGTGCATCGGAATCCAATACTGGTCTCCCAGGAGCCGCTCAAACCACAAACTCTTAGGAGACTCACTCTTCTTGTACTTAAGCCGGCACTGTGTTTTTTATATTCAATTCCGATGCGATTTCTGTGTTTCATTGTCAATGTGAAGGTCCAAGGGATACAGTAAACCTGCACTGGTGTATCGGAATCCAATACTGGTCTCCCAGGAGCCGCCCAAAGCACAATCTCTGAGAAGATTCACTCTTCTTGTACTTAAGTCGGCATTGTGTCTTTTATATTCAATTCCGATGTGATTTCTGTGTTTCATTGTCAATGTGAATGTCCAAGGGATATAGTAAACCTGCACTGGTGCATCGGAATCCAATACTGGTCTCCCAGGAGCCGCTCAAAGCACAAACTCTGAGAAGATTCACTCTTCTTGTACTTAAGTCGGCACTGCGTCTTTTATATTCAATTCCGATGCGATTTCTGTGTTTCATCGTCAATGTGAAGGTCCAAGGTATACAGTAAACCTGCACTGGTGCATCGGAATCCAATACTGGTCTCCCAGGAGCCGCTCAAACCACAAACTCTTAGGAGACTCACTCTTCTTGTACTTAAGTCGGCACTGTGTCTTCTATATTCAATTCCGATGCGATTTCTGTGTTTCATTGTCAATGTGAAGGTCCAAGGGATACAGTAAACCTGCACTGGTGCATCGGAATCCAATACTGGTCTCCCAGGATCCGCTCAAAGCACAAACTCTTAGGAGACTTACTCTTCATGTACTTAAGTGGGCATTGTGCCTTTTATATTCAATTCCGATGTGATTTCTGTGTTTCATTGTCAATGTGAAGGTCCAAGGGTACAGTAAACCTGCACTGGTGCATCGGAATCCAATACTGGTCTCCCAGGAGCCGCCCAAAGCACAAACTCTGAGAAGATTCACTCTTCTTGTACTTAAGTCGGCACTGTGCATTTTATATTCAATTCCGATGCGATTTCTGTGTTTCATCGTCAATGTCAAGGTCCAAGGGATACAGTAAACCTGCACTGGTGCATCGGAATCCAATACTGGTCTCCCAGGAGCCGCCCAAAGCACAAACTCTGAGAAGATTCACTCTTCTAGTACTTAAGTCGGCACTGTGCCTTTTATATTCAATTCCGATGCGATTTCTGTGTTTCATCGTCAATGTGAAGTCCAAGGATACAGTAAACCTGCACTGGTGCATCGGAATCCAATACTGGTCTCCCAGGAGCCGCCCAAAACACAAACTCTGAAAAGATTCACTCTTCTTGTACTTAAGTCGGCACTGTGCCTTTTATATTCAATTCCGATGCGATTTCTGTGTTTCATCGTCAATGTGAAGGTCCAAGGGATACAGTAAACCTGCACTGGTGCATCGCAATCCAATACTGGTCTCCCAGGAGCCGCCCAAAGGACAAACTCTGAGAAGATTCACTATTCTTGTACTTAAGTCGGCATTGTGCCTTTTATATTCAATTCCGATGCGATTTCTGTGTTTCATCGTCAAAGTGAAGGTCCAAGGGATACAGTAAACCTGCACTGGTGCATCGGAATCCAATACTGGTCTCCCAGGAGCCGCCCAAAGCTCAAACTCTGAGAAGATTCACACTTCTTGTACTTAAGTCGGCACTGTGCCTTTTATATTCAATTCCGATGCGATTTCTGTGTTTCATCGTCAATGTGAAGGTCCAAGGGATACAGTAAACCTGCACTGGTGCATCGGAATCCAATACCGGTCTCCCAGGAACCGCCCAAAGCACAAACTCTGAGAAGATTCACTATTCTTGTACTTAAGTCGGCATTGTGCCTTTTATATTCAATTCCGTTGCGATTTCTGTGTTTCATCGTCAATGTGAAGGTCAAAGGGATACAGTTAACCTGCACTGGTGCATCGGAATCCAATACTGGTCTCCCAGGAGCCGCCCAAAGCACAAACTCTGAGAAGATTCACTCTTCTTGTACTTAAGTCGGCACTGTGTCTTTTATATTCAATTCCGATGCGATTTCTGTGTTTCATTGTCAATGTGAAGGTCCAAGGGATACAGTAAACCTGCACTGGTGCATCGGAATCCAATACTGGTCTCCCAGGAGCCGCTCAAAGCACAAACTCTTAGGAGACTCACTCTTCTTGTACTTAAGTCGGCATTGTGCCTTTTATATTCAATTCCGATGCGATTTCTGTGTTTCATTGTCAATGTGAAGGTCCAAGGGATACAGTAAACCTGCACTGGTGCATCGGAATCCAATACTGGTCTCCCAGGAGCCGCCCAAAGCACAAACTCTGAGAAGATTCACTCTTCTTGTACTTAAGTCGGCACTGTGCCTTTTATATTCAATTCCGATGCGATTTCTGTGTTTCATCGTCAATGTGAAGTCCAAGGGATACAGTAAACCTGCACTGGTGCATCGGAATCCAATACTGGTCTCCCAGGAGCCACCCAAAACACAAACTCTGAGAAGATTCACTCTTCTTGTACTTAAGTAGGCACTGTGCCTTTTATATTCAATTCCGATGCGATTTCTGTGTTTCATCGTCAATGTTAAGGTCCAAGGGATACAGTAAACCTGCACTGGTGCATCGGAATCCAATACTGGTCTCCCAGGAGCCGCCCAAAGCACAAACTCTGAGAAGATTCACTCTTCTTGTACTTAAGTCGGCACTGTGCCTTTTATATTCAATTCCGATGCGATTTCTGTGTTTCATCGTCAATGTGAAGGTCCAAGGGATACAGTAAACCTGCACTGGTGCATCGGAATCCAATACTGGTCTCCCAGGAGCCGCCCAAAGCACAAACTCTGAGAAGATTCACTCTTCTTGTACTTAAGTCGGCACTGCGTCTTTTATATTCAATTCCGATGCGATTTCTGTGTTTCATCGTCAATGTGAAGGTCCAAGGTATACAGTAAACCTGCACTGGTGCATCGGAATCCAATACTGGTCTCCCAGGAGCCGCTCAAACCACAAACTCTTAGGAGACTCACTCTTCTTGTACTTAAGTCGGCACTGTGTCTTCTATATTCAATTCCGATGCGATTTCTGTGTTTCATTGTCAATGTGAAGGTCCAAGGGATACAGTAAACCTGCACTGGTGCATCGGAATCCAATACTGGTCTCCCAGGATCCGCTCAAAGCACAAACTCTTAGGAGACTTACTCTTCATGTACTTAAGTGGGCATTGTGCCTTTTATATTCAATTCCGATGTGATTTCTGTGTTTCATTGTCAATGTGAAGGTCCAAGGGATACAGTAAACCTGCACTGGTGCATCGGAATCCAATACTGGTCTCCCAGGAGCCGCTCAAAGAACAAACTCTGAGAAGATTCACTCTTCTTGCACTTATGTCGGCACTGTGTCTTTTATATTCTATTCCGATGCGATTTCTGTGTTTCATCGTCAATGTGAAGGTCCAAGGGATACAGTAAACCTGCACTGGTGCATCGGAAACCAATACTGGTCTCCCAGGATCCGCTCAAAGCACAAACTCTGAGAAGATTCACTCTTCTTGTACTTAAGTCGGCACTGTGTCTTTTACATTCAATTCCGATGCGATTTCTGTGTTTCATTGTCAATGTGAAGGTCCAAGGGATACAGTAAACCTGCACTGGTGCATCGGAATCCAATACTGGTCTCCCAGGATCCGCTCAAAGCACAAACTCTTAGGAGACTCACTCTTCATGTACTTAAGTCGGCATTGTGCCTTTTATATTCAATTCCGATGTGATTTCTGTGTTTCATTGTCAATGTGAAGGTCCAAGGGATACAGTAAACCTGCACTGGTGCATCGGAATCCAATACTGGTCTCCCAGGAGCCGCTAAAAGCACAAACTCTGAGAAGATTCACTCTTCTTGTACTTAAGTCGGCACTGTGTCTTTTATATTCAATTCCGATGCGATTTCTGTGTTTCATCGTCAATGTGAAGGTCCAAGGGATACAGTAAACCTGCACTGGTGCATCGGAAACCAATACTGGTCTCCCAGGATCCGCTCAAAGCACAAACTCTGAGAATATTCACTCTTCTTGTACTTAAGTCGGCATTGTGCCTTTTATATTCAATTCCGTTGTGATTTCTGTGTTTCATTGTCAATGTGAAGGTCCAAGGGATACAGTAACACTGCACTGGTGCATCGGAATCCAATACTGGTCTCCCAGGATCCGCCCAAAGCTCAAACTCTTAGGAGACTCACTCTTCTCTTACTTAAGTCGGCATTGTGCCTTTTATATTCAATTCCGATGCGATTTCTGTGTTTCATTGTCAATGTGAAGGTCCAAGGGATACAGTAAACCTGCACTGGTGCATCGAAATCCAATACTGGTCTCCCAGGAGCCGCCCAAAGCACAAACTCTGAGAAGATTCGCTCTTCTTGTACTTAAGTCGGCACTTTGCCTTTTATATTCAATTTCGATGCGATTTCTGTGTTTCATCGTCAATGTGAAGGTCCAAGGGATACAGTAAACCTGCACTGGTGCATCAGAATCCAATACTGGTCTCCCAGGAGCCGCCCAAAGCACAAACTCTGAGAAGATTCACTCTTCTTGTACTTAAGTCGGCACTGTGCCTTTTATATTCAATTCCGATGCGATTTCTGTGTTTCATCGTCAATGTGAAGGTCCAAGGGATACAGTAAACCTGCACTGGTGCATCGGAATCCAATACTGGTCTCCCAGGAGCCGCTCAAACCACAAACTCTTAGGAGACTCACTCTTCTTGTACTTAAGCCGGCACTGTGTTTTTTATATTCAATTCCGATGCGATTTCTGTGTTTCATTGTCAATGTGAAGGTCCAAGGGATACAGTAAACCTGCACTGGTGTATCGGAATCCAATACTGGTCTCCCAGGAGCCGCCCAAAGCACAATCTCTGAGAAGATTCACTCTTCTTGTACTTAAGTCGGCATTGTGTCTTTTATATTCAATTCCGATGTGATTTCTGTGTTTCATTGTCAATGTGAATGTCCAAGGGATATAGTAAACCTGCACTGGTGCATCGGAATCCAATACTGGTCTCCCAGGAGCCGCTCAAAGCACAAACTCTGAGAAGATTCACTCTTCTTGTACTTAAGTCGGCACTGCGTCTTTTATATTCAATTCCGATGCGATTTCTGTGTTTCATCGTCAATGTGAAGGTCCAAGGTATACAGTAAACCTGCACTGGTGCATCGGAATCCAATACTGGTCTCCCAGGAGCCGCTCAAACCACAAACTCTTAGGAGACTCACTCTTCTTGTACTTAAGTCGGCACTGTGTCTTCTATATTCAATTCCGATGCGATTTCTGTGTTTCATTGTCAATGTGAAGGTCCAAGGGATACAGTAAACCTGCACTGGTGCATCGGAATCCAATACTGGTCTCCCAGGATCCGCTCAAAGCACAAACTCTTAGGAGACTTACTCTTCATGTACTTAAGTGGGCATTGTGCCTTTTATATTCAATTCCGATGTGATTTCTGTGTTTCATTGTCAATGTGAAGGTCCAAGGGATACAGTAAACCTGCACTGGTGCATCGGAATCCAATACTGGTCTCCCAGGAGCCGCCCAAAGCACAAACTCTGAGAAGATTCACTCTTCTTGTACTTAAGTCGGCACTGTGCATTTTATATTCAATTCCGATGCGATTTCTGTGTTTCATCGTCAATGTGAAGGTCCAAGGGATACAGTAAACCTGCACTGGTGCATCGGAATCCAATACTGGTCTCCCAGGAGCCGCCCAAAGCACAAACTCTGAGAAGATTCACTCTTCTAGTACTTAAGTCGGCACTGTGCCTTTTATATTCAATTCCGATGCGATTTCTGTGTTTCATCGTCAATGTGAAGTCCAAGGATACAGTAAACCTGCACTGGTGCATCGGAATCCAATACTGGTCTCCCAGGAGCCGCCCAAAACACAAACTCTGAAAAGATTCACTCTTCTTGTACTTAAGTCGGCACTGTGCCTTTTATATTCAATTCCGATGCGATTTCTGTGTTTCATCGTCAATGTGAAGGTCCAAGGGATACAGTAAACCTGCACTGGTGCATCGCAATCCAATACTGGTCTCCCAGGAGCCGCCCAAAGGACAAACTCTGAGAAGATTCACTATTCTTGTACTTAAGTCGGCATTGTGCCTTTTATATTCAATTCCGATGCGATTTCTGTGTTTCATCGTCAAAGTGAAGGTCCAAGGGATACAGTAAACCTGCACTGGTGCATCGGAATCCAATACTGGTCTCCCAGGAGCCGCCCAAAGCTCAAACTCTGAGAAGATTCACACTTCTTGTACTTAAGTCGGCACTGTGCCTTTTATATTCAATTCCGATGCGATTTCTGTGTTTCATCGTCAATGTGAAGGTCCAAGGGATACAGTAAACCTGCACTGGTGCATCGGAATCCAATACCGGTCTCCCAGGAACCGCCCAAAGCACAAACTCTGAGAAGATTCACTATTCTTGTACTTAAGTCGGCATTGTGCCTTTTATATTCAATTCCGTTGCGATTTCTGTGTTTCATCGTCAATGTGAAGGTCAAAGGGATACAGTTAACCTGCACTGGTGCATCGGAATCCAATACTGGTCTCCCAGGAGCCGCCCAAAGCACAAACTCTGAGAAGATTCACTCTTCTTGTACTTAAGTCGGCACTGTGTCTTTTATATTCAATTCCGATGCGATTTCTGTGTTTCATTGTCAATGTGAAGGTCCAAGGGATACAGTAAACCTGCACTGGTGCATCGAAATCCAATACTGGTCTCCCAGGAGCCACTCAAAGCACAAACTCTTAGGAGACTCACTCTTCTTGTACTTAAGTCGGCATTGTGCCTTTTATATTCAATTCCGATGCGATTTCTGTGTTTCATTGTCAATGTGAAGGTCCAAGGGATACAGTAAACCTGCACTGGTGCATCGGAATCCAATACTGGTCTCCCAGGAGCCGCCCAAAGCACAAACTCTGAGAAGATTCACTCTTCTTGTACTTAAGTCGGCACTGTGCCTTTTATATTCAATTCCGATGCGATTTCTGTGTTTCATCGTCAATGTGAAGTCCAAGGTATACAGTAAACCTGCACTGGTGCATCGGAATCCAATACTGGTCTCCCAGGAGCCACCCAAAACACAAACTCTGAGAAGATTCACTCTTCTTGTACTTAAGTAGGCACTGTGCCTTTTATATTCAATTCCGATGCGATTTCTGTGTTTCATCGTCAATGTTAAGGTCCAAGGGATACAGTAAACCTGCACTGGTGCATCGGAATCCGATACTGGTCTCCCAGGAGCCGCCCAAAGCACAAACTCTGAGAAGATTCACTCTTCTTGTACTTAAGTCGGCACTGTGCCTTTTATATTCAATTCCGATGCGATTTCTGTGTTTCATCGTCAATGTGAAGGTCCAAGGGATACAGTAAACCTGCACTGGTGCATCGGAATCCAATACTGGTCTCCCAGGAGCCGCCCAAAGCACAAACTCTGAGAAGATTCACTCTTCTAGTACTTAAGTCGGCACTGTGCCTTTTATATTCAATTCCGATGCGATTTCTGTGTTTCATCGTCAATGTGAAGTCCAAGGATACAGTAAACCTGCACTGGTGCATGGGAATCCAATACTGGTCTCCCAGGAGCCGCCCAAAACACAAACTCTGAAAAGATTCACTCTTCTTGTACTTAAGTCGGCACTGTGCCTTTTATATTCAATTCCGATGCGATTTCTGTGTTTCATCGTCAATGTGAAGGTCCAAGGGATACAGTAAACCTGCACTGGTGCATCGCAATCCAATACTGGTCTCCCAGGAGCCGCCCAAAGGACAAACTCTGAGAAGATTCACTATTCTTGTACTTAAGTCGGCATTGTGCCTTTTATATTCAATTCCGATGCGATTTCTGTGTTTCATCGTCAAAGTGAAGGTCCAAGGGATACAGTAAAGCTGCACTGGTGCATCGGAATCCAATACTGGTCTCCCAGGAGCCGCCCAAAGCTCAAACTCTGAGAAGATTCACTCTTCTTGTACTTAAGTCGGCACTGTGCCTTTTATATTCAATTCCGATGCGATTTCTGTGTTTCATCGTCAATGTGAAGGTCCAAGGGATACAGTAAACCTGCACTGGTGCATCGGAATCCAATACCGGTCTCCCAGGAGCCGCCCAAAGCACAAACTCTGAGAAGATTCACTATTCTTGTACTTAAGTCGGCATTGTGCCTTTTATATTCAATTCCGATGCGATTTCTGTGTTTCATCGTCAATGTGAAGGTCAAAGGGATACAGTTAACCTGCACTGGTGCATCGGAATCCAATACTGGTCTCCCAGGAGCCGCCCAAAGCACAAACTCTGAGAAGATTCACTCTTCTTGTACTTAAGTCGGCACTGTGTCTTTTATATTCAATTCCGATGCGATTTCTGTGTTTCATTGTCAATGTGAAGGTCCAAGGGATACAGTAAACCTGCACTGTTGCATCGGAATCCAATACTGGTCTCCCAGGATCCGGTCAAAGTACAAACTCTTAGGAGACTCACTCTTCTTGTACTTAAGTCGGCATTGTGCCTTTTATATTCAATTCCGATGCGATTTCTGTGTTTCATTGTCAATGTGAAGGTCCAAGGGATACAGTAAACCTGCACTGGTGCATCGGAATCCAATACTGGTCTCCCAGGAGCCGCCCAAAGCACAAACTCTGAGAAGATTCACTCTTCTTGTACTTAAGTCGGCACCTTGCCTTTTATATTCAATTCCGATGCGATTTCTGTGTTTCATCGTCAATGTGAAGTCCAAGGGATACAGTAAACCTGCACTGGTGCATCGGAATCCAATACTGGTCTCCCAGGAGCCACCCAAAACACAAACACTGAGAAGATTCACTCTTCTTGTACTTAAGTCGGCACTGTGCCTTTTATATTCAATTCCGATGCGATTTCTGTGTTTCATCGTCAATGTTAAGGTCCAAGGGATACAGTAAACCTGCACTGGTGCATCGGAATCCAATACTGGTCTCCCAGGAGCCGCCCAAAGCACAAACTCTGAGAAGATTCACTCTTCTTGTACTTAAGTCGGCATTGTGCCTTTTATATTCAATTCCGATGCGATTTCTGTGTTTCATCGTCAATGTGAAGGTCCAAGGGATACAGTAAACCTGCACTGGTGCATCGGAATCCAATACTGGTCTCCCAGGAGCCGCCCAAAGCACAAACTCTGAGAAGATTCACTCTTCTTGTACTTAAGTCGGCATTGTGCCTTTTATATTCAATTCCGATGCGACTCCTGTGTTTCATCGTCAATGTGAAGGTCCAAGGGATACAGTAAACCTGCACTGGTGCATCGGAATCCAATACTGGTCTCCCAGGAGCCGCCCAAAGCACAATCTCTGAGAAGATTCACTCTTCTTGTACTTAAGTCGGCACTGTGCCTTTTATATTCAATTCTGATGCGATTTCTGTGTTTCATCGTCAATGTGAAGGTCCAAGGGATACAGTAATCCTGCACTGGTGCATCGGAATCCAATACTGGTCTCCCAGGAGCCGCCCAAAGCACAAACTCTGAGAAGATTCACTCTTGTTGTACTTAAGTCGGCACTGTGCCTTTTATATTCAATTCCGATGCGATTTCTGTTTTTCTTCGTCAATGTGAAGGTCCAAGGGATACAGCAAACCTGGACTGGTGCATCGGAAACCAATACTGATCTCCCAGGAGCCGCCCAAAGCACAAACTCTGAGAAGATTCACTCTTCTTGTACTTAAGTCGGCACTGTGTCTTTTATATTCAATTCCGATGCGATTTCTGTGTTTCATTGTAAATGTGAAGGTCCAAGGGATACAGTTAACCTGCACTGGTGCATCGGAATCCAATACTGGTCTCCCAGGATCCGCTCAAAGCACAAACTCTTAGGAGACTCACTCTTCTTTTCCTTAAGTCGGCATTGTGCCTTTTATATTCAATTCCGATGCGATTTCAGTGTTTCATCGTCAATGTGAAGGTCCAAGGGATACAGTAAACCTGCACTGGTGCATCGGAATCCAATACTGGTCTCCCAGGAGCCGCCCAAAGCACAAACTCTGAGAAGATTCACTCTTCTTGTACTTAAGTCGGCACTGTGTCTTTTATATTCAATTCCGATGCGATTTCTGTGTTTCATTGTCAATGTGAAGGTCCAAGGGATACAGTAAACCTGCACTGGTGCATCGGAATCCAATACTGGTCTCCCAGGATCCGCTCAAAGCACAAACTCTTAGGAGACTCACTCTTCTCTTACTTAAGTCGGCATTGTGCCTTTTATATTCAATTCCGATGCGATTTCTGTGTTTCATTGTCAATGTGAAGGTCCAAGGGATACAGTAGACCTGCACTGGTGCAAGCGAATCCAATACTGGTCTCCCAGGAGCCGCTCAAAACACAAACTCTGAGAAGATTCGCTCTTCTTGTACTTAAGTCGGCACTGTGCCTTTTATATTCAATTCCGATGCGATTTCTGTGTTTCATCGTCAATGTGAAGGTCCAAGGGATACAGTAAACCTGCACTGGTGCATCGGAATCCAATACCGGTCTCCCAGGAGCCGCCCAAACCACAAACTCTTAGACTCACTCTTCTTGTACTTAAGTCGGCATTGTGCCTTTTATATTCAATTCCGATGCGATTTCTGTGTTTCATCGTCAATTTGAAGGTCCAAGGGATACAGTAAACCTGCACTGGTGCATCGGAATCCAATACTGGTCTCCCAGGAGCCGCCCAAAACACAAACTCTGAAAAGATTCACTCTTCTTGTACTTAAGTCGGCACTGTGCCTTTTATATTCAATTCCGATGCGATTTCTGTGTTTCATCGTCAATGTGAAGGTCCAAGGGATACAGTAAACCTGCACTGGTGCATCGCAATCCAATACTGGTCTCCCAGGAGCCGCCCAAAGGACAAACTCTGAGAAGATTCACTATTCTTGTACTTAAGTCGGCATTGTGCCTTTTATATTCAATTCCGATGCGATTTCTGTGTTTCATCGTCAATGTGAAGTCAAAGGATACAGTAAACCTGCACTGGTGCATCGGAATCCAATACTGGTCTCCCAGGAGCCGCCCAAAACACAAACTCTGAAAAGATTCACTCTTCTTGTACTTAAGTCGGCACTGTGCCTTTTATATTCAATTCCGATGCGATTTCTGTGTTTCATCGTCAATGTGAAGGTCCAAGGGATACAGTAAACCTGCACTGGTGCATCGGAATCCAATACTGGTCTCCCAGGAGCCGCCCAAAGCACAAACTCTGAGAAGATTCACTCTTCTAGTACTTAAGTCGGCACTGTGCCTTTTATATTCAATTCCGATGCGATTTCTGTGTTTCATCGTCAATGTGAAGTCCAAGGATACAGTAAACCTGCACTGGTGCATCGGAATCCAATACTGGTCTCCCAGGAGCCGCCCAAAACACAAACTCTGAAAAGATTCACTCTTCTTGTACTTAAGTCGGCACTGTGCCTTTTATATTCAATTCCGATGCGATTTCTGTGTTTCATCGTCAATGTGAAGGTCCAAGGGATACAGTAAACCTGCACTGGTGCATCGCAATCCAATACTGGTCTCCCAGGAGCCGCCCAAAGGACAAACTCTGAGAAGATTCACTATTCTTGTACTTAAGTCGGCATTGTGCCTTTTATATTCAATTCCGATGCGATTTCTGTGTTTCATCGTCAATGTGAAGGTCCAAGGGATACAGTAAACCTGCACTGGTGCATCGGAATCCAATACTGGTCTCCCAGGAGCCGCCCAAAGCTCAAACTCTGAGAAGATTCACTCTTCTTGTACTTAAGTCGGCATTGTGCCTTTTATATTCAATTCCGATGCGACTCCTGTGTTTCATCGTCAATGTGAAGGTCCAAGGGATACAGTAAACCTGCACTGGTGCATCGGAATCCAATACTGGTCTCCCAGGAGCCGCCCAAAGCACAATCTCTGAGAAGATTCACTCTTCTTGTACTTAAGTCGGCACTGTGCCTTTTATATTCAATTCTGATGCGATTTCTGTGTTTCATCGTCAATGTGAAGGTCCAAGGGATACAGTAATCCTGCACTGGTGCATCGGAATCCAATACTGGTCTCCCAGGAGCCGCCCAAAGCACAAACTCTGAGAAGATTCACTCTTGTTGTACTTAAGTCGGCACTGTGCCTTTTATATTCAATTCCGATGCGATTTCTGTTTTTCTTCGTCAATGTGAAGGTCCAAGGGATACAGCAAACCTGGACTGGTGCATCGGAAACCAATACTGATCTCCCAGGAGCCGCCCAAAGCACAAACTCTGAGAAGATTCACTCTTCTTGTACTTAAGTCGGCACTGTGTCTTTTATATTCAATTCCGATGCGATTTCTGTGTTTCATTGTAAATGTGAAGGTCCAAGGGATACAGTAAACCTGCACTGGTGCATCGGAATCCAATACTGGTCTCCCAGGATCCGCTCAAAGCACAAACTCTTAGGAGACTCACTCTTCTCTTACTTAAGTCGGCATTGTGCCTTTTATATTCAATTCCGATGCGATTTCAGTGTTTCATCGTCAATGTGAAGGTCCAAGGGATACAGTAAACCTGCACTGGTGCATCGGAATCCAATACTGGTCTCCCAGGAGCCGCCCAAAGCACAAACTCTGAGAAGATTCACTCTTCTTGTACTTAAGTCGGCACTGTATCTTTTATATTCAATTCCGATGCGATTTCTGTGTTTCATTGTCAATGTGAAGGTCCAAGGGATACAGTAAACCTGCACTGGTGCATCGGAATCCAATACTGGTCTCCCAGGATCCGCTCAAAGCACAAACTCTTAGGAGACTCACTCTTCTCTTACTTAAGTCGGCATTGTGCCTTTTATATTCAATTCCGATGCGATTTCTGTGTTTCATTGTCAATGTGAAGGTCCAAGGGATACAGTAGACCTGCACTGGTGCAAGCGAATCCAATACTGGTCTCCCAGGAGCCGCTCAAAACACAAACTCTGAGAAGATTCGCTCTTCTTGTACTTAAGTCGGCACTGTGCCTTTTATATTCAATTCCGATGCGATTTCTGTGTTTCATCGTCAATGTGAAGGTCCAAGGGATACAGTAAACCTGCACTGGTGCATCAGAATCCAATACTGGTCTCCCAGGAGCCGCCCAAATCACAAACTCTGAGAAGATTCACTCTTCTTGTACTTAAGTCGGCACTGTGCCTTTTATATTCAATTCCGATGCGATTTCTGTGTTTCATCGTCAATGTGAAGGTCCAAGGGATACAGTAAACCTGCACTGGTGCATCGGAATCCAATACCGGTCTCCCAGGAGCCGCCCAAACCACAAACTCTTAGACTCACTCTTCTTGTACTTAAGTCGGCATTGTGCCTTTTATATTCAATTCCGATGCGATTTCTGTGTTTCATCGTCAATTTGAAGGTCCAAGGGATACAGTAAACCTGCACTGGTGCATCGGAATCCAATACTGGTCTCCCAGGAGCCGCCCAAAACACAAACTCTGAAAAGATTCACTCTTCTTGTACTTAAGTCGGCACTGTGCCTTTTATATTCAATTCCGATGCGATTTCTGTGTTTCATCGTCAATGTGAAGGTCCAAGGGATACAGTAAACCTGCACTGGTGCATCGCAATCCAATACTGGTCTCCCAGGAGCCGCCCAAAGGACAAACTCTGAGAAGATTCACTATTCTTGTACTTAAGTCGGCATTGTGCCTTTTATATTCAATTCCGATGCGATTTCTGTGTTTCATCGTCAATGTGAAGTCAAAGGATACAGTAAACCTGCACTGGTGCATCGGAATCCAATACTGGTCTCCCAGGAGCCGCCCAAAACACAAACTCTGAAAAGATTCACTCTTCTTGTACTTAAGTCGGCACTGTGCCTTTTATATTCAATTCCGATGCGATTTCTGTGTTTCATCGTCAATGTGAAGGTCCAAGGGATACAGTAAACCTGCACTGGTGCATCGGAATCCAATACTGGTCTCCCAGGAGCCGCCCAAAGCACAAACTCTGAGAAGATTCACTCTTCTAGTACTTAAGTCGGCACTGTGCCTTTTATATTCAATTCCGATGCGATTTCTGTGTTTCATCGTCAATGTGAAGTCCAAGGATACAGTAAACCTGCACTGGTGCATCGGAATCCAATACTGGTCTCCCAGGAGCCGCCCAAAACACAAACTCTGAAAAGATTCACTCTTCTTGTACTTAAGTCGGCACTGTGCCTTTTATATTCAATTCCGATGCGATTTCTGTGTTTCATCGTCAATGTGAAGGTCCAAGGGATACAGTAAACCTGCACTGGTGCATCGCAATCCAATACTGGTCTCCCAGGAGCCGCCCAAAGGACAAACTCTGAGAAGATTCACTATTCTTGTACTTAAGTCGGCATTGTGCCTTTTATATTCAATTCCGATGCGATTTCTGTGTTTCATCGTCAAAGTGAAGGTCCAAGGGATACAGTAAACCTGCACTGGTGCATCGGAATCCAATACTGGTCTCCCAGGAGCCGCCCAAAGCTCAAACTCTGAGAAGATTCACTCTTCTTGTACTTAAGTCGGCACTGTGCCTTTTAAATTCAATTCCGATGCGATTTCTGTGTTTCATCGTCAATGTGAAGGTCCAAGGGATACAGTAAACCTGCACTGGTGCATCGGAATCCAATACCGGTCTCCCAGGAGCCGCCCAAAGCACAAACTCTGAGAAGATTCACTATTCTTGTACTTAAGTCGGCATTGTGCCTTTTATATTCAATTCCGTTGCGATTTCTGTGTTTCATCGTCAATGTGAAGGTCAAAGGGATACAGTTAACCTGCACTGGTGCATCGGAATCCAATACTGGTCTCCCAGGAGCCGCCCAAAGCACAAACTCTGAGAAGATTCACTCTTCTTGTACTTAAGTCGGCACTGTGTCTTTTATATTCAATTCCGATGCGATTTCTGTGTTTCATTGTCAATGTGAAGGTCCAAGGGATACAGTAAACCTGCACTGGTGCATCGGAATCCAATACTGGTCTCCCAGGAGCCGCTCAAAGCACAAACTCTTAGGAGACTCACTCTTCTTGTACTTAAGTCGGCATTGTGCCTTTTATATTCAATTCCGATGCGATTTCTGTGTTTCATTGTCAATGTGAAGGTCCAAGGGATACAGTAAACCTGCACTGGTGCATCGGAATCCAATACTGGTCTCCCAGGAGCCGCCCAAAGCACAAACTCTGAGAAGATTCACTCTTCTTGTACTTAAGTCGGCACTGTGCCTTTTATATTCAATTCCGATGCGATTTCTGTGTTTCATCGTCAATGTGAAGTCCAAGGGATACAGTAAACCTGCACTGGTGCATCGGAATCCAATACTGGTCTCCCAGGAGCCACCCAAAACACAAACTCTGAGAAGATTCACTCTTCTTGTACTTAAGTCGGCACTGTGCCTTTTATATTCAATTCCGATGCGATTTCTGTGTTTCATCGTCAATGTTAAGGTCCAAGGGATACAGTAAACCTGCACTGGTGCATCGGAATCCAATACTGGTCTCCCAGGAGCCGCCCAAAGCACAAACTCTGAGAAGATTCACTCTTCTTGTACTTAAGTCGGCACTGTGCCTTTTATATTCAATTCCGATGCGATTTCTGTGTTTCATCGTCAATGTGAAGGTCCAAGGGATACAGTAAACCTGCACTGGTGCATCGGAATCCAATACTGGTCTCCCAGGAGCCGCCCAAAGCACAAACTCTGAGAAGATTCACTCTTCTAGTACTTAAGTCGGCACTGTGCCTTTTATATTCAATTCCGATGCGATTTCTGTGTTTCGTCGTCAATGTGAAGTCCAAGGATACAGTAAACCTGCACTGGTGCATCGGAATCCAATACTGGTCTCCCAGGAGCCGCCCAAAACACAAACTCTGAAAAGATTCACTCTTCTTGTACTTAAGTCGGCACTGTGCCTTTTATATTCAATTCCGATGCGATTTCTGTGTTTCATCGTCAATGTGAAGGTCCAAGGGATACAGTAAACCTGCACTGGTGCATCGCAATCCAATACTGGTCTCCCAGGAGCCGCCCAAAGGACAAACTCTGAGAAGATTCACTATTCTTGTACTTAAGTCGGCATTGTGCCTTTTATATTCAATTCCGATGCGATTTCTGTGTTTCATCGTCAAAGTGAAGGTCCAAGGGATACAGTAAAGCTGCACTGGTGCATCGGAATCCAATACTGGTCTCCCAGGAGCCGCCCAAAGCTCAAACTCTGAGAAGATTCACTCTTCTTGTACTTAAGTCGGCACTGTGCCTTTTATATTCAATTCCGATGCGATTTCTGTGTTTCATCGTCAATGTGAAGGTCCAAGGGATACAGTAAACCTGCACTGGTGCATCGGAATCCAATACCGGTCTCCCAGGAGCCGCCCAAAGCACAAACTCTGAGAAGATTCACTATTCTTGTACTTAAGTCGGCATTGTGCCTTTTATATTCAATTCCGATGCGATTTCTGTGTTTCATCGTCAATGTGAAGGTCAAAGGGATACAGTTAACCTGCACTGGTGCATCGGAATCCAATACTGGTCTCCCAGGAGCCGCCCAAAGCACAAACTCTGAGAAGATTCACTCTTCTTGTACTTAAGTCGGCACTGTGTCTTTTATATTCAATTCCGATGCGATTTCTGTGTTTCATTGTCAATGTGAAGGTCCAAGGGATACAGTAAACCTGCACTGGTGCATCGGAATCCAATACTGGTCTCCCAGGATCCGGTCAAAGCACAAACTCTTAGGAGACTCACTCTTCTTGTACTTAAGTCGGCATTGTGCCTTTTATATTCAATTCCGATGCGATTTCTGTGTTTCATTGTCAATGTGAAGGTCCAAGGGATACAGTAAACCTGCACTGGTGCATCGGAATCCAATACTGGTCTCCCAGGAGCCGCCCAAAGCACAAACTCTGAGAAGATTCACTCTTCTTGTACTTAAGTCGGCACTGTGCCTTTTATATTCAATTCCGATGCGATTTCTGTGTTTCATCGTCAATGTGAAGTCCAAGGGATACAGTAAACCTGCACTGGTGCATCGGAATCCAATACTGGTCTCCCAGGAGCCACCCAAAACACAAACACTGAGAAGATTCACTCTTCTTGTACTTAAGTCGGCACTGTGCCTTTTATATTCAATTCCGATGCGATTTCTGTGTTTCATCGTCAATGTTAAGGTCCAAGGGATACAGTAAACCTGCACTGGTGCATCGGAATCCAATACTGGTCTCCCAGGAGCCGCCCAAAGCACAAACTCTGAGAAGATTCACTCTTCTTGTACTTAAGTCGGCATTGTGCCTTTTATATTCAATTCCGATGCGATTTCTGTGTTTCATCGTCAATGTGAAGGTCCAAGGGATACAGTAAACCTGCACTGGTGCATCGGAATCCAATACTGGTCTCCCAGGAGCCGCCCAAAGCACAAACTCTGAGAAGATTCACTCTTCTTGTACTTAAGTCGGCATTGTGCCTTTTATATTCAATTCCGATGCGACTCCTGTGTTTCATCGTCAATGTGAAGGTCCAAGGGATACAGTAAACCTGCACTGGTGCATCGGAATCCAATACTGGTCTCCCAGGAGCCGCCCAAAGCACAATCTCTGAGAAGATTCACTCTTCTTGTACTTAAGTCGGCACTGTGCCTTTTATATTCAATTCTGATGCGATTTCTGTGTTTCATCGTCAATGTGAAGGTCCAAGGGATACAGTAATCCTGCACTGGTGCATCGGAATCCAATACTGGTCTCCCAGGAGCCGCCCAAAGCACAAACTCTGAGAAGATTCACTCTTGTTGTACTTAAGTCGGCACTGTGCCTTTTATATTCAATTCCGATGCGATTTCTGTGTTTCTTCGTCAATGTGAAGGTCCAAGGGATACAGCAAACCTGGACTGGTGCATCGGAATCCAATACTGATCTCCCAGGAGCCGCCCAAAGCACAAACTCTGAGAAGATTCACTCTTCTTGTACTTAAGTCGGCACTGTGTCTTTTATATTCAATTCCGATGCGATTTCTGTGTTTCATTGTAAATGTGAAGGTCCAAGGGATACAGTTAACCTGCACTGGTGCATCGGAGTCCAATACTGGTCTCCCAGGATCCGCTCAAAGCACAAACTCTTAGGAGACTCACTCTTCTTTTCCTTATGTCGGCATTGTGCCTTTTATATTCAATTCCGATGCGATTTCAGTGTTTCATCGTCAATGTGAAGGTCCAAGGGATACAGTAAACCTGCACTGGTGCATCGGAATCCAATACTGGTCTCCCAGGAGCCGCCCAAAGCACAAACTCTGAGAAGATTCACTCTTCTTGTACTTAAGTCGGCACTGTGTCTTTTATATTCAATTCCGATGCGATTTCTGTGTTTCATTGTCAATGTGAAGGTCCAAGGGATACAGTAAACCTGCACTGGTGCATCGGAATCCAATACTGGTCTCCCAGGATCCGCTCAAAGCACAAACTCTTAGGAGACTCACTCTTCTCTTACTTAAGTCGGCATTGTGCCTTTTATATTCAATTCCGATGCGATTTCTGTGTTTCATTGTCAATGTGAAGGTCCAAGGGATACAGTAGACCTGCACTGGTGCAAGCGAATCCAATACTGGTCTCCCAGGAGCCGCTCAAAACACAAACTCTGAGAAGATTCGCTCTTCTTGTACTTAAGTCGGCACTGTGCCTTTTATATTCAATTCCGATGCGATTTCTGTGTTTCATCGTCAATGTGAAGGTCCAAGGGATACAGTAAACCTGCACTGGTGCATCAGAATCCAATACTGGTCTCCCAGGAGCCGCCCAAATCACAAACTCTGAGAAGATTCACTCTTCTTGTACTTAAGTCGGCACTGTGCCTTTTATATTCAATTCCGATGCGATTTCTGTGTTTCATCGTCAATGTGAAGGTCCAAGGGATACAGTAAACCTGCACTGGTGCATCGGAATCCAATACCGGTCTCCCAGGAGCCGCCCAAACCACAAACTCTTAGACTCACTCTTCTTGTACTTAAGTCGGCATTGTGCCTTTTATATTCAATTCCGATGCGATTTCTGTGTTTCATCGTCAATTTGAAGGTCCAAGGGATACAGTAAACCTGCACTGGTGCATCGGAATCCAATACTGGTCTCCCAGGAGCCGCCCAAAACACAAACTCTGAAAAGATTCACTCTTCTTGTACTTAAGTCGGCACTGTGCCTTTTATATTCAATTCCGATGCGATTTCTGTGTTTCATCGTCAATGTGAAGGTCCAAGGGATACAGTAAACCTGCACTGGTGCATCGCAATCCAATACTGGTCTCCCAGGAGCCGCCCAAAGGACAAACTCTGAGAAGATTCACTATTCTTGTACTTAAGTCGGCATTGTGCCTTTTATATTCAATTCCGATGCGATTTCTGTGTTTCATCGTCAATGTGAAGTCAAAGGATACAGTAAACCTGCACTGGTGCATCGGAATCCAATACTGGTCTCCCAGGAGCCGCCCAAAACACAAACTCTGAAAAGATTCACTCTTCTTGTACTGAAGTCGGCACTGTGCCTTTTATATTCAATTCCGATGCGATTTCTGTGTTTCATCGTCAATGTGAAGGTCCAAGGGATACAGTAAACCTGCACTGGTGCATCGCAATCCAATACTGGTCTCCCAGGAGCCGCCCAAAGGACAAACTCTGAGAAGATTCACTATTCTTGTACTTAAGTCGGCATTGTGCCTTTTATATTCAATTCCGATGCGATTTCTGTGTTTCATCGTCAAAGTGAAGGTCCAAGGGATACAGTAAACCTGCACTGGTGCATCGGAATCCAATACTGGTCTCCCAGGAGCCGCCCAAAGCTCAAACTCTGAGAAGATTCACTCTTCTTGTACTTAAGTCGGCACTGTGCCTTTTATATTCAATTCCGATGCGATTTCAGTGTTTCATCGTCAATGTGAAGGTCCAAGGGATACAGTAAACCTGCACTGGTGCATCGGAATCCAATACCGGTCTCCCAGGAGCCGCCCAAAGCACAAACTCTGAGAAGATTCACTATTCTTGTACTTAAGTCGGCATTGTGCCTTTTATATTCAATTCCGATGCGATTTCTGTGTTTCATCGTCAATGTGAAGGTCAAAGGGATACAGTTAACCTGCACTGGTGCATCGGAATCCAATACTGGTCTCCCAGGAGCCGCCCAAAGCACAAACTCGGAGAAGATTCACTCTTCTTGTACTTAAGTCGGCACTGTGTCTTTTATATTCAATTCCGATGCGATTTCTGTGTTTCATTGTCAATGTGAAGGTCCAAGGGATACAGTAAACCTGCACTGGTGCATCGGAATCCAATACTGGTCTCCCAGGATCCGGTCAAAGCACAAACTCTTAGGAGACTCACTCTTCTTGTACTTAAGTCGGCATTGTGCCTTTTATATTCAATTCCGATGCGATTTCTGTGTTTCATTGTCAATGTGAAGGTCCAAGGGATACAGTAAACCTGCACTGGTGCATCGGAATCCAATACTGGTCTCCCAGGAGCCGCCCAAAGCACAAACTCTGAGAAGATTCACTCTTCTTGTACTTAAGTCGGCACTGTGCCTTTTATATTCAATTCCGATGCGATTTCTGTGTTTCATCGTCAATGTGAAGTCCAAGGGATACAGTAAACCTGCACTGGTGCATCGGAATCCAATACTGGTCTCCCAGGAGCCACCCAAAACACAAACTCTGAGAAGATTCACTCTTCTTGTACTTAAGTCGGCACTGTGCCTTTTATATTCAATTCCGATGCGATTTCTGTGTTTCATCGTCAATGTTAAGGTCCAAGGGATACAGTAAACCTGCACTGGTGCATCGGAATCCAATACTGGTCTCCCAGGAGCCGCCCAAAGGACAAACTCTGAGAAGATTCACTATTCTTGTACTTAAGTCGGCATTGTGCCTTTTATATTCAATTCCGATGCGATTTCTGTGTTTCATCGTCAAAGTGAAGGTCCAAGGGATACAGTAAACCTGCACTGGTGCATCGGAATCCAATACTGGTCTCCCAGGAGCCGCCCAAAGCTCAAACTCTGAGAAGATTCACTCTTCTTGTACTTAAGTCGGCACTGTGCCTTTTATATTCAATTCCGATGCGATTTCTGTGTTTCATCGTCAGTGTGAAGGTCCAAGGGATACAGTAAACCTGCACTGGTGCATCGGAATCCAATACCGGTCTCCCAGGAGCCGCCCAAAGCACAAACTCTGAGAAGATTCACTATTCTTGTACTTAAGTCGGCATTGTGCCTTTTATATTCAATTCCGATGCGATTTCTGTGTTTCATAGTCAATGTGAAGGTCAAAGGGATACAGTTAACCTGCACTGGTGCATCGGAATCCAATACTGGTCTCCCAGGAGCCGCCCAAAGCACAAACTCGGAGAAGATTCACTCTTCTTGTACTTAAGTCGGCACTGTGTCTTTTATATTCAATTCCGATGCGATTTCTGTGTTTCATTGTCAATGTGAAGGTCCAAGGGATACAGTAAACCTGCACTGGTGCATCGGAATCCAATACTGGTCTCCCAGGATCCGGTCAAAGCACAAACTCTTAGGAGACTCACTCTTCTTGTACTTAAGTCGGCATTGTGCCTTTTATATTCAATTCCGATGCGATTTCTGTGTTTCATTGTCAATGTGAAGGTCCAAGGGATACAGTAAACCTGCACTGGTGCATCGGAATCCAATACTGGTCTCCCAGGAGCCGCCCAAAGCACAAACTCTGAGAAGATTCACTCTTCTTGTACTTAAGTCGGCACTGTGCCTTTTATATTCAATTCCGATGCGATTTCTGTGTTTCATCGTCAATGTGAAGTCCAAGGGATACAGTAAACCTGCACTGGTGCATCGGAATCCAATACTGGTCTCCCAGGAGCCACCCAAAACACAAACTCTGAGAAGATTCACTCTTCTTGTACTTAAGTCGGCACTGTGCCTTTTATATTCAATTCCGATGCGATTTCTGTGTTTCATCGTCAATGTTAAGGTCCAAGGGATACAGTAAACCTGCACTGGTGCATCGGAATCCAATACTGGTCTCCCAGGAGCCGCCCAAAGCACAAACTCTGAGAAGATTCACTCTTCTTGTACTTAAGTCGGCATTGTGCCTTTTATATTCAATTCCGATGCGATTTCTGTGTTTCATCGTCAATGTGAAGGTCCAAGGGATACAGTAAACCTGCACTGGTTCATCGGAATCCAATACTGGTCTCCCAGGAGCCGCCCAAAGCACAAACTCTGAGAAGATTCTCTCTTCTTGTACTTAAGTCGGCATTGTGCCTTTTATATTCAATTCCGATGCGACTTCTGTGTTTCATCGTCAATGTGAAGGTCCAAGGGATACAGTAAACCTGCACTGGTGCATCGGAATCCAATACTGGTCTCCCAGGAGCCGCCCAAAGCACAATCTCTGAGAAGATTCACTCTTCTTGTACTTATGTCGGCACTGTGCCTTTTATATTCAATTCTGATGCGATTTCTGTGTTTCATCGTCAATGTGAAGGTCCAAGGGATACAGTAATCCTGCACTGGTGCATCGGAATCCAATACTGGTCTCCCAGGAGCCGCCCAAAGCACAAACTCTGAGAAGATTCACTCTTCTTGTACTTAAGTCGGCACTGTGCCTTTTATATTCAATTCCGATGCGATTTCTGTGTTTCTTCGTCAATGTGAAGGTCCAAGGGATACAGTAAACCTGGACTGGTGCATCGGAATCCAATACTGATCTCCCAGGAGCCGCCCAAAGCACAAACTCTGAGAAGATTCACTCTTCTTGTACTTAAGTCGGCACTGTGTCTTTTATATTCAATTCCGATGCGATTTCTGTGTTTCATTGTAAATGTGAAGGTCCAAGGGATACAGTTAACCTGCACTGGTGCATCGGAATCCAATACTGGTCTCCCAGGATCCGCTCAAAGCACAAACTCTTAGGAGACTCACTCTTCTTGTACTTAAGTCGGCATTGTGCCTTTTATATTCAATTCCGATGCGATTTCAGTGTTTCATGGTCAATGTGAAGGTCCAAGGGATACAGTAACCCTGCACTGGTGCATCGGAATCCAATACTGGTCTCCCAGGAGCCGCCCAAAGCACAAACTCTGAGAAGATTCACTCTTCTTGTACTTAAGTCGGCACTGTGTCTTTTATATTCAATTCCGATGCGATTTCTGTGTTTCATTGTCAATGTGAAGGTCCAAGGGATACAGTAAACCTGCACTGGTGCATCGGAATCCAATACTGGTCTCCCAGGATCCGCTCAAAGCACAAACTCTTAGGAGACTCACTCTTCTCTTACTTAAGTCGGCATTGTGCTTTTTATATTCAATTCCGATGCGATTTCTGTGTTTCATTGTCAATGTGAAGGTCCAAGGGATACAGTAGACCTGCACTGGTGCAAGCAAATCCAATACTGGTCTCCCAGGAGCCGCTCAAAACACAAACTCTGAGAAGATTCGCTCTTCTTGTACTTAAGTCGGCACTGTGCCTTTTATATTCAATTCCGATGCGATTTCTGTGTTTCATCGTCAATGTGAAGGTCCAAGGGATACAGTAAACCTGCACTGGTGCATCAGAATCCAATACTGGTCTCCCAGGAGCCGCCCAAATCACAAACTCTGAGAAGATTCACTCTTCTTGTACTTAAGTCGGCACTGTGCCTTTTATATTCAATTCCGATGCGATTTCTGTGTTTCATCGTCAATGTGAAGGTCCAAGGGATACAGTAAACCTGCACTGGTGCATCGGAATCCAATACCGGTCTCCCAGGAGCCGCCCAAACCACAAACTCTTAGACTCACTCTTCTTGTACTTAAGTCGGCATTGTGCCTTTTATATTCAATTCCGATGCGATTTCTGTGTTTCATCGTCAATTTGAAGGTCCAAGGGATACAGTAAACCTGCACTGGTGCATCGGAATCCAATACTGGTCTCCCAGGAGCCGCCCAAAGCACAAACTCTGAGAAGATTCACTCTTCTTGTACTTAAGTCGGCATTGTGCCTTTTATATTCAATTCCGATGGGATTTCTGTGTTTCATCGTCAATGTGAAGGTCCAAGGGATACAGTAAAGCTGCACTGGTGCATCGGAATCCAATACTGGTCTCCCAGGAGCCGCCCAAAGCACAAACTCTGAGAAGATTCACTCTTCTTGTACTTAAGTCGGCATTGTGCCTTTTATATTCAATTCCGATGCGATTTCTGTGTTTCATCGTCAATGTGAAGGTCCAAGGGATACAGTAAACCTGCACTGGTGCATCGGAAACCAATACTGGTCTCCCAGGAGCCGCCCAAAGCACAATCTCTGAGAAGATTCACTCTTCTTGTACTTAAGTCGGCACTGTGCCTTTTATATTCAATTCCGATGCGATTTCTGTGTTTCATATTCAATGTGAAGGTCCAAGGGATACAGTAAACCTGCACTGGTGCATCGGAATCCAATACCGGTCTCCCAGGAGCCGCCCAAAGCACAAACTCTGAGAAGATTCACTCTTCTTGTACTTAAGTCGGCACTGTGCCTTTTATATTCAATTCCGATGCGATTTCTGTGTTTCTTCGTCAATGTGAAGGTCCAAGGGATACAGTAAACCTGCACTGGTGCATCGGAATCCAATACTGATCTCCCAGGAGCCGCCCAAATCACAAACTCAGAGAAGATTCACTCTTCTTGTACTTAAGTCGGCACTGTGTCTTTTATATTCAATTCCGATGCGATTTCTGTGTTTCATTGTAAATGTGAAGGTCCAAGGGATACAGTAAACCTGCACTGGTGCATCGGAATCCAATACTGGTCTCCCAGGATCCGCTCAAAGCACAAACTCTTAGGAGACTCACTCTTCTTGTACTTAAGTCGGCATTGTGCCTTTTATATTCAATTCCGATGCGATTTCAGTGTTTCATCGTCAATGTGAAGGTCCAAGGGATACAGTAAACCTGCACTGGTGCATCGGAATCCAATACTGGTCTCCCAGGAGCCGCCCAAAGCACAAACTCTGAGAAGATTCACTCTTCTTGTACTTAAGTCGGCACTGTGTCTTTTATATTCAATTCCGATGCGATTTCTGTGTTTCATTGTCAATGTGAAGGTCCAAGGGATACAGTAAACCTGCACTGGTGCATCGGAATCCAATACTGGTCTCCCAGGATCCGCTCAAAGCACAAACTCTTAGGAGACTCACTCTTCTCTTACTTAAGTCGGCATTGTGCCCTTTATATTCAATTCCGATGCGATTTCTGTGTTTCATTGTCAATGTGAAGGTCCAAGGGATACAGTAGACCTGCACTGGTGCAAGCGAATCCAATACTGGTCTCCCAGGAGCCGCTCAAAACACAAACTCTGAGAAGATTCGCTCTTCTTGTACTTAAGTCGGCACTGTGCCTTTTATATTCAATTCCGATGCGATTTCTGTGTTTCATCGTCAATGTGAAGGTCCAAGGGATACAGTAAACCTGCACTGGTGCATCAGAATCCAATACTGGTCTCCCAGGAGCCGCCCAAATCACAAAATATGAGAAGATTCACTCTTCTTGTACTTAAATCGGCTCTGTGCCTTTTATATTCAATTCCGATGCGATTTCTGTGTTTCATCGTCAATGTGAAGGTCCAAGGGATACAGTAAACCTGCACTGGTGCATCGGAATCCTATACTGGTCTCCCAGGAGCCGCTCAAACCACAAACTCTTAGGAGACTCACTCTTCTTGTACTTAAGTCGGCACTGTGTCTTTTATATTCAATTCCGATGCGATTTCTGTGTTTCATTGTCAATGTGAAGGTCCAAGGGATACAGTAAACCTGCACTGGTGCATCGGAATCCAATACCGGTCTCCCAGGAGCCGCCCAAACAACAAACTCTTAGACTCACTCTTCTTGTACTTAAGTCGGCATTGTGCCTCTTATATTCAATTCCGATGCGATTTCTGTGTTTCATCGTCAATTTGAAGGTCCAAGGGATACAGTAAACCTGCACTGGTGCATCGGAATCCAATACTGGTCTCCCAGGAGCCGCCCAAAGCACAAACTCTGAGAAGATTCACTCTTCTTGTACTTAAGTCGGCACTGTGCCCTTTATATTCAATTCCGATGCGATTTCTGTGTTTCATTCTCAATGTGAAGGTCCAAGGGATACAGTAAACCTGCACTGGTCCATCGGAATCCAATACTGGTCTCCCAGGATCCGCTCAAATCACAAACTCTTAGGAGACTCACTCTTCTTGTACTTAAGTCGGCATTGTGCCTTTTATATTCAATTCCGATGCGATTTCTGTGTTTCATCATCAATGTGAAGGTCCAAGGGATACAGTAAACCTGCACTGGTGCATCGTAATACAATACTGGTCTCCCAGGAGCCGCCCAAAGCACAAACTCTGAGAAGATTTACTCTTCTTGTACTTAAGTCGGCACTGTGCCTTTTATATTCAATTCCGATGCGATTTCTGTGTTTCATCGTCAATGTAAAGGTCCAAGGGATACAGTAAAACTGCACTGGTGCATCAGAATCCAATACTGGTCTCCCAGGAGCCGCCCAAAGCACAAACTCTTAGACTCACTCTTCTTGTACTTAAGTCGGCATTGTGCCTTTTATATTCAATTCCGATGCGATTTCTGTGTTTCATCGTCAATGTGAAGTCCAAGGGATACAGTAAACCTGCACTGGTGCATCGGAATCCAATACTGGTCTCCCAGGAGCCACCCAAAACACAAACTCTGAGAAGATTCACTCTTCTTGTACTTAAGTCGGCACTGTGCCTTTTATATTCAATTCCGATGCGATTTCTGTGTTTCATCGTCAATGTTAAGGTCCAAGGGATACAGTAACGCTGTACTGGTGCATCGGAGTCCAATACTGGTCTCCCAGGAGCCGCCCAAAGCTCAAACTCTGAGAAGATTCACTCTTCTTGTACTTAAGTCGGCATTGTGCCTTTTATATTCAATTCCGATGCGATTTCTGTGTTTCATCGTCAATGTGAAGGTCCAAGGGATACAGTAAACCTGCACTGGGGCATCGGAATCCAATACTGGTCTCCCAGGAGCCGCCCAAAGCACAAACTCTGAGAAGATTCACTCTTCTTGTACTTAAGTCGGCATTGTGCCTTTTATATTCAATTCCGATGCGATTTCTGTGTTTCATCGTCAATGTGAAGGTCCAAGGGATACAGTAAACCTGCACTGGTGCGTCGGAATCCAATACTGGTCTCCCAGGAGCCGCCCAAAGCACAATCTCTGAGAAGATTCACTCTTCTTGTACTTAAGTCGGCACTGTGCCTTTTATATTCAATTCCGATGCGATTTCTGTGTTTCATCGTCAATGTGAAGGTCCAAGGGATACAGTAAACCTGCACTGGTGCATCGGAATCCAATACTGGTCTCCCAGGAGCCGCCCAAAGCACAAACTCTGAGAAGATTCACTCTTCTTGTACTTAAGTCCGCACTGTGCCTTTTATATTCAATTCCGATGCGATTTCTGTGTTTCTTCGTCAATGTGAAGGTCCAAGGGATACAGTAAACCTGCACTGGTGCATCGGAATCCAATACTGATCTCCCAGGAGCCGCCCAAAGCACAAACTCTGAGAAGATTCACTCTTCTTGTACTTAAGTCGGCACTGTGTCTTTTATATTCAATTCCGATGCGATTTCTGTGTTTCATTGTAAATGTGAAGGTCCAAGGGATACAGTAAACCTGCACTGGTGCATCGGAATCCAATACTGGTCTCCCAGGATCCGCTCAAAGCACAAACTCTTAGGAGACTCGCTCTTCTTGTACTTATGTCGGCATT
The DNA here is from genome assembly GCF_023898315.1 of Schistocerca nitens. Taxonomy (NCBI): domain Eukaryota; kingdom Metazoa; phylum Arthropoda; class Insecta; order Orthoptera; family Acrididae; genus Schistocerca; species Schistocerca nitens. Next base: position 9,816,983 of record NW_026045908.1, on the reverse strand, counting down.
GTGCCTTTTATATTCAATTCCGATGCGATTTCAGTGTTTCATCGTCAATGTGAAGGTCCAAGGGATACAGGAAACCTGCACTGGTGCATCGGAATCCGATACTGGTCTCCCAGGAGCCGCCCAAAGCACAAACTCTGAGAAGATTCACTCTTCTTGTACTTAAGTCGGCACTGTGTCTTTTATATTCAATTCCGATGCGATTTCTGTGTTTCATTGTCAATGTGAAGGTCCAAGGGATACAGTAAACCTGCACTGGTGCATCGGAATCCAATACTGGTCTCCCAGGATCCGCTCAAAGCACAAACTCTTAGGAGACTCACTCTTCTCTTACTTAAGTCGGCATTGTGCCTTTTATATTCAATTCCGATGCGATTTCTGTGTTTCATTGTCAATGTGAAGGTCCAAGGGATACAGTAGACCTGCACTGGTGCAAGCGAATCCAATACTGGTCTCCCAGGAGCCGCTGAAAGCACAAACTCTGAGAAGATTCGCTCTTCTTGTACTTAAGTCGGCACTGTGCCTTTTATATTCAATTCCGATGCGATTTCTGTGTTTCATCGTCAATGTGAAGGTCCAAGGGATACAGTAAACCTGCACTGGTGCATCAGAATCCAATACTGGTCTCCCAGGAGCCGCCCAAATCACAAACTATGAGAAGATTCACTCTTCTTGTACTTAAGTCGGCACTGTGCCTTTTATATTCAATTCCGTTGCGATTTCTGTGTTTCATCGTCAATGTGAAGGTCCAAGGGATACAGTAAACCTGCACTGGTGCATCGGAATCTTATACTGGTCTCCGAGGAGCCGCTCAAACAACAAACTCTTAGGAGACTCACTCTTCTTGTACTTAAGTCGGCACTGTGTCTTTTATATTCAATTCCGATGCGATTTCTGTGTTTCATCGTCAATGTGAAGGTCCAAGGGATACAGTAAACCTGCACTGGTGCATCGGAATACAATACTGGTCTCCCAGGAGCCGCCCAAAGAACAAACTCTGAGATGATTCATTCTTCTTGTACTTAAGTCGGCACTGTGTCTTTTATATTCAATTCCGATGCGATTTCTGTGTTTCATTCTCAATGTGAAGGTCCAAGGGATACAGTAAACCTGCACTGGTCCATCGGAATCCAATACTGGTCTCCCAGGATCCGCTCAAATCACAAACTCTTAGGAGACTCACTCTTCTTGTACTTAAGTCGGCATTGTGCCTTTTATATTCAATTCCGATGCGATTTCTGTGTTTCATCGTCAATGTGAAGGTCCAAGGGATACAGTAAACCTGCACTGGTGCATCGTAATACAATACTGGTCTCCCAGGAGCCGCCCAAAGCAAAAACTATGAGAAGATTTACTCTTCTTGTACTTAAGTCGGCACTGTGCCTTTTATATTCAATTCCGATGCGATTTCTGTGTTTCATCGTCAATGTGAAGGTCCAAGGGATACAGTAAAACTGCACTGGTGCATCAGAATCCAATACTGGTCTCCCAGGAGCCGCCCAAAGCACAAACTCTTAGACTCACTCTTCTTGTACTTAAGTCGGCATTGTGCCTTTTATATTCAATTCCGATGCGATTTCTGTGTTTCATCGTCAATTTGAAGGTCCAAGGGATACAGTAAACATGCACTGGTGCATCGGAATCCAATACTGGTCTCCCAGGAGCCGCCCAAAGAACAAACTCTGAGAAGATTCATTCTTCTTGTACTTAAGTTGGCACTGCGTCTTTTATATTCTATTCCGATGCGATTTCTGTGTTTCATTGTCAATGTGAAGGTCCAAGGGATACAGTAAACCTGCACTGGTGCATCGGAATCCAATACTGGTCTCCCAGGATCCGCTCAAATCACAAACTCTGAGAAGATTCACTCTTCTTGTACTTAAGTCGGCATTGTGCCTTTTATATTCAATTCCGATGCGATTTCTGTGTTTCATTGTCAATGTGAAGGTCCAAGGGATACAGTAAACCTGCACTGGTGCATCGGAATCCAATACTGGTCTCCCAGGAGCCGCTCAAACCACAAACTCTTAGACTCACTCTTCTTGTACTTAAGTCGGCATTGTGCCTTTTATATTCAATTCCGATGCGATTTCTGTGTTTCATCGTCAATTTGAAGGTCCAAGGGATACAGTAAACCTGTACTGGTGCATCGGAATCCAATACTGGTCTCCCAGGAGCCGCTCAAACAACAAACTCTTACACTCACTCTTCTTGTACTTAAGTCGGCATTGTGCCTTTTATATTCAATTCCGGTGCGATTTCTGTGTTTCATCGTCAATTTGAAGGTCCAAGGGATACAGTAAACATGCACTGGTGCATCGGAATCCAATACTGGTCTCCCAGGAGCCGCCCAAAGCACAAAGTCTGAGAAGATTCACTCTTCTTGTACTTAAGTCGGCACTGTGCCTTTTATATTCAATTCCGATGCGATTTCTGTGTTTCATCGTCAATGTGAAGGTCCAAGGGATACAGTAAACCTGCACTGGTGCATCGGAATACAATACTGGTCTCCCAGGAGCCGCCCAAAGAACAAACTCTGAGAAGATTCGTTCTTCTTGTACTTAAGTCGGCACTGCGTCTTTTATATTCAATTCCGATGCGATTTCTGTGTTTCATTGTCAATGTGAAGGTCCAAGGGATACAGTAAACCTGCACTGGTGCATCGGAATCCAATACTGGTCTCCCAGGATCCGCTCAAATCACAAACTCTTAGGAGACTCACTCTTCTTGTACTTAAGTCGGCATTGTGCGTTTTATATTCAATTCCGATGCGAATTCTGTGTTTCATCGTCAATGTGAAGGTCCAAGGGATACAGTAAACCTGCACTGGTGCATCGGAATCCAATACTGGTCTCCCAGGATCCGCTCAAAGCACAAACTCTTAGGAGACTCACTCTTCTCTTACTTAAGTCGGCATTGTGCCTTTTATATTCAATTCCGATGCGATTTCTATGTTTCATCGTCAATGTGAAGGTCCAAGGGATACAGTAAACCTGCAATGGTGCATCAGAATCCAATACTGGTCTCCCAGGATCCGCTCAAAGCACAAACTCTGAGAAGATTCACTCTTCTTGTACTTAAGTCGGCACTGTGTCTTTTATATTCAATTCCGATGCGATTTCTGTGTTTCATCGTCAATATGAAGGTCCAAGGGATACAGTAAACCTGCACTGGTGCATCAGAATCCAATACTGGTCTCCCAGGAGCCGCACAAAGCACAAACTCTGAGAAGATTCACTCTTCTTGTACTTATGTCGGCACTGTGTCTTTTATATTCAATTCCGATGCGATTTCTGTGTTTCATCGTCAATGTGAAGGTCCAATGGATACAGTAAACCTGCACTGGTGCATCGGAATCCAATACTGGTCTCCCAGGAGCCCCTCAAACCACAAACTCTTAGGAGACTCACTCTTCTTGTACTTAAATCGCCACTGTGACTTTTATATTCAATTCCGATGCGATTTCTGTGTTTCATTGTCAATGTGAAGGTCCAAGGGATACAGTAAACCTGCACTGGTGCATCGGAATCCAATACTGGTCTCCCAGGAGCCGCCCAAAGCACAAACTCTGAGAAGATTCACTCTTCTTGTACTTAAGTCGGCACTGTGTCTTTTATATTCAATTCCGATGCGATTTCTGTGTTTCATCGTCAATGTGAAGGTCCAAGGGATACAGTAAACCTACACTGGTGCATCGGAATCCAATACTGGTCTCCCAGGAGCCGCCCAAAGCACAAACTCTGAGAAGATTCACTCTTCTTGTACGTAAGTCGGCATTGTGCCTTTTATATTCAATTCCGATGTGATTTCTGTGTTTCATCGTCAATGTGAAGGTCCAAGGGATACAGTAAACCTGCACTGGTGCATCGGAATCCAATACTGGTCTCCCAGGAGCCGCCCAAAGCACGAACTCTGAGAAGATTCACTCTTCTTGTACTTAAGTCGGCACTGTGCCTTTTATATTCAATTCCGATGCGATTTCCGTGTTTCATCGTCAATGTGAAGGTCCAAGGGATACAGTAAACCTGCACTGGTGCATCGGAATCCAATACTGGTCTCCCAGGAGCCGCCCAAAGCACAAACTCTGAGAAGATTCACTCTTCTTGTACTTAATTCGGCAGTGTGCCTTTTATATTCAATTCCGATGCGATTTCTGTGTTTCATCGTCAATGTGAAGGTCCAAGGGATACAGTAAACCTGCACTGGTGCATCGCAATCCAATAGTGGTCTCCCAGGAGCCGCCCAAAGCACAAACTCTGAGAAGATTCACTCTTCTTGTACTTAAGTCGGCACTGTGCCTTTTATATTCAATTCCGATGCGATTTCTGTGTTTCATCGTCAATGTGAAGGTCCAAGGGATACAGTAAACCTGCACTGGTGCATCGGAATCCAATACTGGTCTCCCAGGAGCCGCCCAAAGCACAAACTCTGAGAAGATTCACTATTCTTGTACTTAAGTCGGCATTGTGCGTTTTATATTCAATTCCGATGCGATTTATGTGTTTCATCGTCAATGTGAAGGTCCAAGGGATACAGTAAACCTGCACTGGTGCATCGGAATCCAATACTGGTCTCCCAGGAGCCCCTCAAACCACAAACTCTTAGGAGACTCACTCTTCTTGTACTTAAGTCCGCACTGTGTCTTTTATATTCAATTCCGATGCGATTTCTGTGTTTCATTGTCAATGTGAAGGTCCAAGGGATACAGTAAACCTGCACTGGTGCATCGGAATCCAATACTGGTCTCCCAGGAGCCGCCCAAAGCACAAACTCTGAGAAGATTCACTCTTCTTGTACTTAAGTCGGCACTGTGCCTTTTATATTCAAATCCGATGCGATTTCTGTGTTTCATCGTCAATGTGAAAGTCGAAGGGATGCAGTAAACCTGCACTGGTGCATCGGTATCCAATACTGGTCTCCCAGGAGCCGCTCAAAGCACAAACTCTGAGAAGATTCACTCTTCTTGTACTTAAGTCGGCACTGTGTCTTTTATATTCAATTCCGATGCGATTTCTGTGTTTCATTGTCAATGTGAAGGTCCAAGGGATACAGTAAACCTGCACTGGTGCATCGGAAACCAATACTTGTCTCCCAGGATCCGCTCAAAGCACAAACTCTGAGAAGATTCACTCTTCTTGTACTTAAGTCGGCATTGTGCCTTTTATATTCAATTCCGATGCGATTTCTGTGTTTCATCGTCAATGTGAAGGTCCAAGGGATACAGTAAACCTGCACTGGTGCATCGGAATCCAATACTGGTCTCCCAGGAGCCCCTCAAACCACAAACTCTTAGGAGACTCACTCTTCTTGTACTTAAGTCGGCACTGTGTCTTTATATTCAATTCCGATGCGATTTCTGTGTTTCATTGTCAATGTGAAGGTCCAAGGGATACAGTAAACCTGCACTGGTGCATCGGAATCCAATACTGGTCTCCCAGGAGCCGCCCAAAGCACAAACTCTGAGAAGATTCACTCTTCTTGTACTTAACTCGGCACTGTGTCTTTTATATTCAATTCCGATGCGATTTCTGTGTTTCATCGTCAATGTGAAGGTCCAAGGGATACAGTAAACCTGCACTGGTGCATCGGAATCCAATACTGGTCTCCCAGGAGCCGCCCAAAGCACAAACTCTGAGAAGATTCACTCTTCTTGTACTTACGTCGGCATTGTGCCTTTTATATTCAATTCCGATGTGATTTCTGTGTTTCATCGTCAATGTGAAGGTCCAAGGGATACAGTAAACCTGCACTGGTGCACCGGAATCCAATACTGGTCTCCCAGGAGCCGCCCAGAGCACGAACTCTGAGAAGATTCACTCTTCTTGTACTTAAGTCGGCACTGTGCCTTTTATATTCAATTCCGATGCGATTTCCGTGTTTCATCGTCAATGTGAAGGTCCAAGGGATACAGTAAACCTGCACTGGTGCATCGGAATCCAATACTGGTCTCCCAGGAGCCGCCCAAAGCACAAACTCTGAGAAGATTCACTCTTCTTGTACTTAAGTCGGCACTGTGCCTTTTATATTCAATTCCGATGCGATTTCTGTGTTTCATCGTCAATGTGAAGGTCCAAGGGATACGGTAAACCTGCACAGGTGCATCGCAATCCAATACTGGTCTCCCAGGAGCCGCCCAAAGCACAAACTCAGAGAAGATTCACTCTTCTTGTACTTAAGTCGGCACTGTGCCTTTTATATTCAATTCCGATGCGATTTCTGTGTTTCATCGTCAATGTGAAGGTCCAAGGGATACAGTAAACCTGCACTGGTGCATCGGAATCCAATACTGGTCTCCCAGGAGCCGCCCAAAGCACAAACTCTGAGAAGATTCACTATTCTTGTACTTAAGTCGGCATTGTGCCTTTTATATTCAATTCCGATGCGATTTCTGTGTTTCATCGTCAATGTGAAGGTCCAAGGGATACAGTAAACTTGATGTGGTGCATCGGAATACAATACTGGTCTCCCAGGAGCCGCCCAAAGCACAAACTCTGAGAAGATTCACTCTTCTTGTACTTAAGTCGGCCCTGTGCCTTTTATATTCAATTCCGATGCGATATCTGTGTTTCATCGTCAATGGGAAGGTCCAAGGGATACAGTAAACCTGCACTGGTGCATCGGAATCCAATACTGGTCTCCCAGGAGCCGCCCAAAGCACAAACTCTGAGAAGATTCACTCTTCTTGTACTTAAGTCGGCACTGTGCCTTTTGTATTCAATTCCGATGCGATTTCTGTGTTTCATCGTCAATGTGAAGGTCCAAGGGATACAGTAAACCTGCACTGGTGCATCTGAATCCAATACTGGTCTCCCAGGAGCCGCCCAAAGCACAAACTCTGAGAAGATTCACTCTTCTTGTACTTAAGTCGGCACTGTGCCTTTTATATTCAATTCCGATGCGATTTCTGTGTTTCATCGTCAATGTGAAGGTCCAAGGGATGCAGTAAACCTGCACTGGTGCATCGGTATCCAATACTGGTCTCCCAGGAGCCGCTCAAAGCACAAACTCTGAGAAGATTCACTCTTCTTGTACTTAAGTCGGCACTGTGTCTTTTATATTCAATTCCGATGCGATTTCTGTGTTTCATTGTCAATGTGAAGGTCCAAGGGATACAGTAAACCTGCACTGGTGCATCGGAAACCAATACTTGTCTCCCAGGATCCGCTCAAAACACAAACTCTGAGAAGATTCACTCTTCTTGTACTTAAGTCGGCATTGTGCCTTTTATATTCAATTCCGATGCGATTTCTGTGTTTCATCGTCAATGTGAAGGTCCAAGGGATACAGTAAACCTGCACTGGTGCATCGGAATCCAATACTGGTCTCCCAGGAGCCACCCAAAGCACGAACTCTGAGAAGATTCACTCTTCTTGTACTTAAGTCGGCACTGTGCCTTTTATATGCAATTCCGATGCGATTTCTGTGTTTCATCGTCAATTTGTAGGTCCAAGGGATACAGTAAACCTGCACTGGTGCATCGGAATCCAATACTGGTCTCCCAGGAGCCGCCCAAAGCACAAACTCTGAGAAGATTCACTCTTCTTGTACTTAAGTCGGCACTACGTCTTTTATATTCAATTCCGATGCGATTTCTGTGTTTCATTCTCAATGTGAAGGTCCAAGGGATACAGTAAACCTGCACTGGTGCATCGGAATCCAATACTGGTCTCCCAGGATCCGCTCAAATCACAAACTCTTAGGAGACTCACTCTTCTTGTACTTAAGTCGGCATTGTGCGTTTTATATTCAATTCCGATGCGATTTCTGTGTTTCATTGTCAATGTGAAGGTCCAAGGGATACAGTAAACCTGCACTGGTGCATCGGAATCCAATACTGGTCTCCCAGGAGCCGCCCAAAGCACAAACTCTGAGAAGATTCACTCTTCTTGTACTTAAGTCGGCACTGTGCCTTTTATATTCAATTCCGATGCGATTTCTGTGTTTCATCGTCAATGTGAAGGTCCAAGGGATACAGTAAACCTGCACTGGTCCATCGGAATCCAATACTGGTCTCCCAGGAGCCGCCCAAAGCACAAACTCTGAGAAGATTCACTCTTCTTGTACTTAAGTCGGCACTGTGTCTTTTATATTCAATTCCGATGCGATTTCTGTGTTTCATCGTCAAGGTGAAGGTCCAAGGGATACAGTAAACTTGCACTGGTGCATCTGAATCCAATACTGGTCTCCCAGGAGCCGCTCAAACCACAAACTCTTAAGAGACTCACTCTTCTTGTACTTAAGTCGGCACTGTGTCTTTTATATTCAATTCCGATGCGATTTCTGTGTTTCATTGTCAATGTGAAAGTCCAAGGGATAAAGTATACCTGCACTGGTGCATCGGAATCCAATACTGGTCTCCCAGGAGCCGCTCAAACCACAAACTCTTAGACTCAATCTTCTTGTACTTAAGTCGGCATTGTGCCTTTTATATTCAATTCCGATGCGATTTCTGTGTTTCAGCGTCAATGTGAAGGTCCAAGGGATACAGTAAAGCTACACTGGTGCATCGGAATACAATACTGGTCTCCCAGGAGCCGCCCAAAGCACAAACTCTGAGAAGATTCACTCTTCTTGTACTTAAGTCGGCATTGTGCCTTTTACATTCAATTCCGATGCGATTTCTGTGTTTCATTGTCAATGTGAAGGTCCAAGGGATACAGTAAACCTGCACTGGTGCATCGGAATCCAATACTGGTCTCCCAGGAGCCGCCCAAAGCACAAACTCTGAGAAGATTCACTCTTCTTGTACTTAAGTCGGCACTGTGCCTTTTATATTCAATTCCGATGCGATTTCTGTGTTTCATCGTCAATGTGAAGGTCCAAGGGATACGGTAAACCTGCACTGGTGCATCGCAATCCAATACTGGTCTCCCAGGAGCCGCCCAAAGCACAAACTCAGAGAAGATTCACTCTTCTTGTACTTAAGTCGGCACTGTGCCTTTTATATTCAATTCCGATGCGATTTCTGTGTTTCATCGTCAATGTGAAGGTCCAAGGGATACAGTAAACCTGCACTGGTGCATCGGAATCCAATACTGGTCTCCCAGGAGCCGCCCAAAGCACAAACTCTGAGAAGATTCACTATTCTTGTACTTAAGTCGGCATTGTGCCTTTTATATTCAATTCCGATGCGATTTCTGTGTTTCATCGTCAATGTGAAGGTCCAAGGCATACAGTAAACTTGCACTGGTGCATCGGAATACAATACTGGTCTCCCAGGAGCCGCCCAAAGCACAAACTCTGAGAAGATTCACTCTTCTTGTACTTAAGTCGGCCCTGTGCCTTTTATATTCAATTCCGATGCGATATCTGTATTTCATCGTCAATGTGAAGGTCCAAGGGATACAGTAAACCTGCACTGGTGCATCGGAATCCAATACTGGTCTCCCAGGAGCCGCCCAAAGCACAAACTCTGAGAAGATTCACTCTTCTTGTACTTAAGTCGGCACTGTGCCTTTTATATTCAATTCCGATGCGATTTCTGTGTTTCATCGTCAATGTGAAGGTCCAAGGGATACAGTAAACCTGCACTGGTGCATCGGAATCCAATACTGGTCTCCCAGGAGCCGCCCAAAGCACAAACTCTGAGAAGATTCACTCTTCTTGTACTTAAGTCGGCACTGTGCCTTTTATATTCAAATCCGATGCGATTTCTGTGTTTCATCGTCAATGTGAAGGTCCAAGGGATGCAGTAAACCTGCACTGGTGCATCGGTATCCAATACTGGTCTCCCAGGAGCCGCTCAAAGCACAAACTCTGAGAAGATTCACTCTTCTTGTACTTAAGTCGGCACTGTGTCTTTTATATTCAATTCCGATGCGATTTCTGTGTTTCATTGTCAATGTGAAGGTCCAAGGGATACAGTAAACCTGCACTGGTGCATCGGAAACCAATACTTGTCTCCCAGGATCCGCTCAAAGCACAAACTCTGAGAAGATTCACTCTTCTTGTACTTAAGTCGGCATTGTGCCTTTTATATTCAATTCCGATGCGATTTCTGTGTTTCATCGTCAATGTGAAGGTCCAAGGGATACAGTAAACCTGCACTGGTGCATCGGAATCCAATACTGGTCTCCCAGGAGCCACCCAAAGCACGAACTCTGAGAAGATTCACTCTTCTTGTACTTAAGTCGGCACTGTGCCTTTTATATGCAATTCCGATGCGATTTCTGTGTTTCATCGTCAATTTGTAGGTCCAAGGGATACAGTAAACCTGCACTGGTGCATCGGAATCCAATACTGGTCTCCCAGGAGCCGCCCAAAGCACAAACTCTGAGAAGATTCACTCTTCTTGTACTTAAGTCGGCACTGCGTCTTTTATATTCAATTCCGATGCGATTTCTGTGTTTCATTCTCAATGTGAAGGTCCAAGGGATACAGTAAACCTGCACTGGTGCATCGGAATCCAATACTGGTCTCCCAGGATCCGCTCAAATCACAAACTCTTAGGAGACTCACTCTTCTTGTACTTAAGTCGGCATTGTGCGTTTTATATTCAATTCCGATGCGATTTCTGTGTTTCATTGTCAATGTGAAGGTCCAAGGGATACAGTAAACCTGCACTGGTGCATCGGAATCCAATACTGGTCTCCCAGGAGCCGCCCAAAGCACAAACTCTGAGAAGATTCACTCTTGTTGTACTTAAGTCGGCACTGTGCCTTTTATATTCAATTCCGATGCGATTTCTGTGTTTCATCGTCAATGTGAAGGTCCAAGGGATACAGTAAACCTGCACTGGTCCATCGGAATCCAATACTGGTCTCCCAGGAGCCGCCCAAAGCACAAACTCTGAGAAGATTCACTCTTCTTGTACTTAAGTCGGCACTGTGTCTTTTATATTCAATTCCGATGCGATTTCTGTGTTTCATCGTCAAGGTGAAGTCCAAGGGATACAGTAAATCTGCACTGGTGCATCTGAATCCAATACTGGTCTCCCAGGAGCCGCTCAAACCACAAACTCTTAGGAGACTCACTCTTCTTGTACTTAAGTCGGCACTGTGTCTTTTATATTCAATTCCGATGCGATTTCTGTGTTTCATTGTCAATGTGAAAGTCCAAGGGATAAAGTATACCTGCACTGGTGCATCGGAATCCAATACTGGTCTCCCAGGAGCCGCTCAAACCACAAACTCTTAGACTCAATCTTCTTGTACTTAAGTCGGCATTGTGCCTTTTATATTCAATTCCGATGCGATTTCTGTGTTTCAGCGTCAATGTGAAGGTCCAAGGGATACAGTAATGCTACCCTGGTGCATCGGAATACAATACTGGTCTCCCAGGAGCCGCCCAAAGCACAAACTCTGAGAAGATTCACTCTTCTTGTACTTAAGTCGGCATTGTGCCTTTTACATTCAATTCCGATGCGATTTCTGTGTTTCATTGTCAATGTGAAGGTCCAAGGGATACAGTAAACCTGCACTGGTGCATCGGAATCCAATACTGGTCTCCCAGGAGCCGCCCAAAGCACAAATTCTGAGAAGATTCACTCTTCTTGTACTTAAGTCGGCACTGTGCCTTTTATATTCAATTCCGATGCGATTTCTGTGTTTCATCGTCAATGTGAAGGTCCAAGGGATACAGTAAACCTGCAATGGTGCATCAGAATCCAATACTGGTCTCCCAGGAGCCGCCCAAAGCACAAACTCTGAGAAGATTCACTCTTCTTGTACTTAAGTCGGCACTGTGCCTTTTATATTCAATTCCGATGCGATTTCTGTGTTTCATCGTCAATGTGAAGGTCCAAGGGATACAGTAAACCTGCACTGGTGCATCGGAATCCAATACTGGTCTCCCAGGAGCCCCTCAAACCACAAACTCTTAGGAGACTCACTCTTCTTGTACTTAAGTCGGCACTGTGCCTTTTATATTCAATTCCGATGCGATTTCTGTGTTTCATTGTCAATGTGAAGGTCCAAGGGGTACAGTAAACCTGCACTGGTGAATCAGAATCCAATACTGGTCTCCCAGGAGCCGCCCAAAGCACAAACTCTGAGAAGATTCACTCTTTTTGTACTTAAGTCGGCACTGTGCCTTTTATATTCAATTCCGATGCGATTTCTGTGTTTCATCGTCAATGTGAAGGTCCAAGGGATACAGTAAACCTGCACTGGTGCATCGGAAACCAATACTTGTCTCCCAGGATCCGCTCAAAACACAAACTCTGAGAAGATTCACTCTTCTTGTACTTAAGTCGGCATTGTGCCTTTTATATTCAATTCCGATGCGATTTCTGTGTTTCATCGTCAATGTGAAGGTCCAAGGGATACAGTAAACCTGCACTGGTGCATCGGAATCCAATACTGGTCTCCCAGGAGCCACCCAAAGCACGAACTCTGAGAAGATTCACTCTTCTTGTACTTAAGTCGGCACTGTGCCTTTTATATGCAATTCCGATGCGATTTCTGTGTTTCATCGTCAATTTGTAGGTCCAAGGGATACAGTAAACCTGCACTGGTGCATCGGAATCCAATACTGGTCTCCCAGGAGCCGCCCAAAGCACAAACTCTGAGAAGATTCACTCTTCTTGTACTTAAGTCGGCACTACGTCTTTTATATTCAATTCCGATGCGATTTCTGTGTTTCATTCTCAATGTGAAGGTCCAAGGGATACAGTAAACCTGCACTGGTGCATCGGAATCCAATACTGGTCTCCCAGGATCCGCTCAAATCACAAACTCTTAGGAGACTCACTCTTCTTGTACTTAAGTCGGCATTGTGCGTTTTATATTCAATTCCGATGCGATTTCTGTGTTTCATTGTCAATGTGAAGGTCCAAGGGATACAGTAAACCTGCACTGGTGCATCGGAATCCAATACTGGTCTCCCAGGAGCCGCCCAAAGCACAAACTCTGAGAAGATTCACTCTTCTTGTACTTAAGTCGGCACTGTGCCTTTTATATTCAATTCCGATGCGATTTCTGTGTTTCATCGTCAATGTGAAGGTCCAAGGGATACAGTAAACCTGCACTGGTCCATCGGAATCCAATACTGGTCTCCCAGGAGCCGCCCAAAGCACAAACTCTGAGAAGATTCACTCTTCTTGTACTTAAGTCGGCACTGTGTCTTTTATATTCAATTCCGATGCGATTTCTGTGTTTCATCGTCAAGGTGAAGGTCCAAGGGATACAGTAAACTTGCACTGGTGCATCTGAATCCAATACTGGTCTCCCAGGAGCCGCTCAAACCACAAACTCTTAAGAGACTCACTCTTCTTGTACTTAAGTCGGCACTGTGTCTTTTATATTCAATTCCGATGCGATTTCTGTGTTTCATTGTCAATGTGAAAGTCCAAGGGATAAAGTATACCTGCACTGGTGCATCGGAATCCAATACTGGTCTCCCAGGAGCCGCTCAAACCACAAACTCTTAGACTCAATCTTCTTGTACTTAAGTCGGCATTGTGCCTTTTATATTCAATTCCGATGCGATTTCTGTGTTTCAGCGTCAATGTGAAGGTCCAAGGGATACAGTAAAGCTACACTGGTGCATCGGAATACAATACTGGTCTCCCAGGAGCCGCCCAAAGCACAAACTCTGAGAAGATTCACTCTTCTTGTACTTAAGTCGGCATTGTGCCTTTTACATTCAATTCCGATGCGATTTCTGTGTTTCATTGTCAATGTGAAGGTCCAAGGGATACAGTAAACCTGCACTGGTGCATCGGAATCCAATACTGGTCTCCCAGGAGCCGCCCAAAGCACAAACTCTGAGAAGATTCACTCTTCTTGTACTTAAGTCGGCACTGTGCCTTTTATATTCAATTCCGATGCGATTTCTGTGTTTCATCGTCAATGTGAAGGTCCAAGGGATACGGTAAACCTGCACTGGTGCATCGCAATCCAATACTGGTCTCCCAGGAGCCGCCCAAAGCACAAACTCAGAGAAGATTCACTCTTCTTGTACTTAAGTCGGCACTGTGCCTTTTATATTCAATTCCGATGCGATTTCTGTGTTTCATCGTCAATGTGAAGGTCCAAGGGATACAGTAAACCTGCACTGGTGCATCGGAATCCAATACTGGTCTCCCAGGAGCCGCCCAAAGCACAAACTCTGAGAAGATTCACTATTCTTGTACTTAAGTCGGCATTGTGCCTTTTATATTCAATTCCGATGCGATTTCTGTGTTTCATCGTCAATGTGAAGGTCCAAGGCATACAGTAAACTTGCACTGGTGCATCGGAATACAATACTGGTCTCCCAGGAGCCGCCCAAAGCACAAACTCTGAGAAGATTCACTCTTCTTGTACTTAAGTCGGCCCTGTGCCTTTTATATTCAATTCCGATGCGATATCTGTGTTTCATCGTCAATGTGAAGGTCCAAGGGATACAGTAAACCTGCACTGGTGCATCGGAATCCAATACTGGTCTCCCAGGAGCCGCCCAAAGCACAAACTCTGAGAAGATTCACTCTTCTTGTACTTAAGTCGGCACTGTGCCTTTTATATTCAATTCCGATGCGATTTCTGTGTTTCATCGTCAATGTGAAGGTCCAAGGGATACAGTAAACCTGCACTGGTGCATCGGAATCCAATACTGGTCTCCCAGGAGCCGCCCAAAGCACAAACTCTGAGAAGATTCACTCTTCTTGTACTTAAGTCGGCACTGTGCCTTTTATATTCAAATCCGATGCGATTTCTGTGTTTCATCGTCAATGTGAAGGTCCAAGGGATGCAGTAAACCTGCACTGGTGCATCGGTATCCAATACTGGTCTCCCAGGAGCCGCTCAAAGCACAAACTCTGAGAAGATTCACTCTTCTTGTACTTAAGTCGGCACTGTGTCTTTTATATTCAATTCCGATGCGATTTCTGTGTTTCATTGTCAATGTGAAGGTCCAAGGGATACAGTAAACCTGCACTGGTGCATCGGAAACCAATACTTGTCTCCCAGGATCCGCTCAAAGCACAAACTCTGAGAAGATTCACTATTCTTGTACTTAAGTCGGCATTGTGCCTTTTATATTCAATTCCGATGCGATTTCTGTGTTTCATCGTCAATGTGAAGGTCCAAGGGATACAGTAAACCTGCACTGGTGCATCGGAATCCAATACTGGTCTCCCAGGAGCCACCCAAAGCACGAACTCTGAGAAGATTCACTCTTCTTGTACTTAAGTCGGCACTGTGCCTTTTATATGCAATTCCGATGCGATTTCTGTGTTTCATCGTCAATTTGTAGGTCCAAGGGATACAGTAAACCTGCACTGGTGCATCGGAATCCAATACTGGTCTCCCAGGAGCCGCCCAAAGCACAAACTCTGAGAAGATTCACTCTTCTTGTACTTAAGTCGGCACTGCGTCTTTTATATTCAATTCCGATGCGATTTCTGTGTTTCATTCTCAATGTGAAGGTCCAAGGGATACAGTAAACCTGCACTGGTGCATCGGAATCCAATACTGGTCTCCCAGGATCCGCTCAAATCACAAACTCTTAGGAGACTCACTCTTCTTGTACTTAAGTCGGCATTGTGCGTTTTATATTCAATTCCGATGCGATTTCTGTGTTTCATTGTCAATGTGAAGGTCCAAGGGATACAGTAAACCTGCACTGGTGCATCGGAATCCAATACTGGTCTCCCAGGAGCCGCCCAAAGCACAAACTCTGAGAAGATTCACTCTTGTTGTACTTAAGTCGGCACTGTGCCTTTTATATTCAATTCCGATGCGATTTCTGTGTTTCATCGTCAATGTGAAGGCCCAAGGGATACAGTAAACCTGCACTGGTCCATCGGAATCCAATACTGGTCTCCCAGGAGCCGCCCAAAGCACAAACTCTGAGAAGATTCACTCTTCTTGTACTTAAGTCGGCACTGTGTCTTTTATATTCAATTCCGATGCGATTTCTGTGTTTCATCGTCAAGGTGAAGTCCAAGGGATACAGTAAATCTGCACTGGTGCATCTGAATCCAATACTGGTCTCCCAGGAGCCGCTCAAACCAAAAACTCTTAGGAGACTCACTCTTCTTGTACTTAAGTCGGCACTGTGTCTTTTATATTCAATTCCGATGCGATTTCTGTGTTTCATTGTCAATGTGAAAGTCCAAGGGATAAAGTATACCTGCACTGGTGCATCGGAATCCAATACTCTTCTCCCAGGAGCCGCTCAAACCACAAACTCTTAGACTCAATCTTCTTGTACTTAAGTCGGCATTGTGCCTTTTATATTCAATTCCGATGCGATTTCTGTGTTTCAGCGTCAATGTGAAGGTCCAAGGGATACAGTAATGCTACCCTGGTGCATCGGAATACAATACTGGTCTCCCAGGAGCCGCCCAAAGCACAAACTCTGAGAAGATTCACTCTTCTTGTACTTAAGTCGGCATTGTGCCTTTTACATTCAATTCCGATGCGATTTCTGTGTTTCATTGTCAATGTGAAGGTCCAAGGGATACAGTAAACCTGCACTGGTGCATCGGAATCCAATACTGGTCTCCCAGGAGCCGCCCAAAGCACAAATTCTGAGAAGATTCACTCTTCTTGTACTTAAGTCGGCACTGTGCCTTTTATATTCAATTCCGATGCGATTTCTGTGTTTCATCGTCAATGTGAAGGTCCAAGGGATACAGTAAACCTGCAATGGTGCATCAGAATCCAATACTGGTCTCCCAGGAGCCGCCCAAAGCACAAACTCTGAGAAGATTCACTCTTCTTGTACTTAAGTCGGCACTGTGCCTTTTATATTCAATTCCGATGCGATTTCTGTGTTTCATCGTCAATGTGAAGGTCCAAGGGATACAGTAAACCTGCACTGGTGCATCGGAATCCAATACTGGTCTCCCAGGAGCCCCTCAAACCACAAACTCTTAGGAGACTCACTCTTCTTGTACTTAAGTCGGCACTGTGCCTTTTATATTCAATTCCGATGCGATTTCTGTGTTTCATTGTCAATGTGAAGGTCCAAGGGGTACAGTAAACCTGCACTGGTGAATCAGAATCCAATACTGGTCTCCCAGGAGCCGCCCAAAGCACAAACTCTGAGAAGATTCACTCTTCTTGTACTTAAGTCGGCACTGTGCCTTTTATATTCAATTCCGATGCGATTTCTGTGTTTCATCGTCAATGTGAAGGTCCAAGGGATACAGTAAACCTGCACTAGTGCATCGGAATCCAATACTGGTCTCCCAGGAGCCCCTCAAACCACAAACTCTTAGGAGACTCACTCTTCTTGTACTTAAGTCGGCACTGTGTCTTTTATATTCAATTCCGATGCGATTTCTGTGTTTCATTGTCAATGTGAAGGTCCAAGGGATACAGCAAACCTGCACTGGTGCATCGGAATCCAATACTGGTCTCCCAGGAGCCGCCCAAAGCACAAACTCTTAGACTCACTCTTCTTGTACTTAAGTCGGCACTGTGTCTTTTATATTCAATTCCGATGCGATTTCTGTGTTTCATTGTCAATGTGAAGGTCCAAGGGATACAGTAAACCTGCACTGGTGCATCGGAATCCAATACTGGTCTCCCAGTATCCGCTCAAACCACAAACTCTTAGGAGACTCACTCTTCTTGTACTTAAGTCGGCATTGTGCCTGTTATATTCAATTCCGATGCGATTTCTGTGTTTCATTGTCAATGTGAAGGTCCAAGGGATACAGTAAACCTGCACTGGTGCATCGGAATCCAATACTGGTCTCCCAGGAGCCGCTCAAAGCACAAACTCTGAGAAGATTCACTCTTCTTGTACTTAAGTCGGCACTGTGTCTTTTATATTCAATTCCGATGCGATTTCTGTGTTTCATTGTCAATGTGAAGGTCCAAGGGATACAGTAAACCTGCACTGGTGCATCGGAAACCAATACTGGTCTCCCAGGATCCGCTCAAAGCACAAACTCTGAGAAGATTCACTCTTCTTGTACTTAAGTCGGCATTGTGCCTTTTATATTCAATTCCGATGCGATTTCTGTGTTTCATCGTCAATGTGAAGGTCCAAGGGATACAGTAAACCTGCACTGATGCATCGGAATCCAATACTGGTCTCCCAGGAGCCGCCCAAAGCACGAACTCTGAGAAGATTCACTCTTCTTGTACTTAAGTCGGCACTGTGCCTTTTATATTCAATTCCGATGCGATTTCCGTGTTTCATCGTCAATGTGAAGGTCCAAGGGATACAGTAAACCTGCACTGGTGCATCGCAATCCAATACTGGTCTCCCAGGAGCCGCCCAAAGCACAAACTCTGGGAAGATTCACTCTTCTTGTACTTAAGTCGGCACTGTGCATTTTATATTCAATTCCGATGCGATTTCTGTGTTTCATCGTCAATGTGAAGGTCCAAGGGATACAGTAAACCTGCACTGGTGCATCGGAATCCAATACTGGTCTCCCAGGAGCCGCCCAAAGCACAAACTCTGAGAAGATTCACTATTCTTGTACTTAAGTCGGCATTGTGCCTTTTATATTCAATTCCGATGCGATTTCTGTGTTTCATCGTCAATGTGAAGGTCCAAGGGATACAGTAAACCTGCACTGGTGCATCGGAATCCAATACTGGTCTCCCAGGAGCCGCCCAAAGCACAAACTCTGAGAAGATTCACTCTTCTTGTACTTAAGTCGGCACTGTGCCTTTTATATTGAATTCCGATGCGATTTCTGTGTTTCATCGTGAATGTGAAGGTCCAAGGGATACAGTAAACCTGCACTGGTGCATCGGAATCCAATACTGGTCTCCCAGGAGCCGCCCAAAGCACAAACTCTGAGAAGATTCACTCTTCTTGTACTTAAGTCGGCACTGTGCCTTTTATATTCAATTCCGATGCGATTTCTGTGTTTCATCGTCAATGTGAAGGTCCAAGGGATACAGTAAACCTGCACTGGTGCATCGGAATCCAATACTGGTCTCCCAGGAGCCGCCCAAAGCACAAACTCTGAGAAGATTCACTCTTCTTGTACTTAAGTCGGCACTGTGCCTTTTATATTCAATTCCGATGCGATTTCTGTGTTTCATCGTCAATGTGAAGGTCCAAGGGATGCAGTAAACCTGCACTGGTGCATCGGAATCCAATACTGGTCTCCCAGGAGCCGCTCAAAGCACAAACTCTGAGAAGATTTACTCTTCTTGTACTTAAGTCGGCACTGTGTCTTTTATATTCAATTCCGATGCGATTTCTGTGTTTCATTGTCAATGTGAAGGTCCAAGGGATACAGTAAACCTGCACTGGTGCATCGGAAACCAATACTGGTCTCCCAGGATCCGCTCAAAGCACAAACTCTGAGAAGATTCACTCTTGTTGTACTTAAGTCGGCATTGTGCCTTTTATATTCAATTCCGATGCGATTTCTGTGTTTCATCGTCAATGTGAAGGTCCAAGGGATACAGTAAACCTGCACTGGTGCATCGGAATCCAATACTGGTCTCCCAGGAGCCGCCCAAAGCACGAACTCTGAGAAGATTCACTCTTGTTGTACTTAAGTCGGCACTGTGCCTTTTATATTCAATTCCGATGCGATTTCTGTGTTTCATCGTCAATGTGAAGGTCCAAGGGATACAGTAAACCTGCACTGGTGCATCGGAATACAATACTGGTCTCCCAGGAGCCGCCCAAAGCACGAACTCTGAGAAGAATCACTCTTCTTGTACTTAAGTCGGCACTGTGCCTTTTATATTCAATTCCGATGCGATTTCTGTGTTTCATCGTCAATGTGAAGGTCCAATGGATACAGTAAACCTGCACTGGTGCATCGGAATCCAATACTGGTCTCCCAGGAGCCGCCCAAAGCACAAACTCTGAGAAGATTCACTCTTCTTGTACTTAAGTCGGCACTGTGCCTTTTATATTCAATTCCGATGCGATTTCTGTGTTTCATCGTCAATGTGAAGGTCCAAGGGATGCAGTAAACCTGCACTGGTGCATCGGAATCCAATACTGGTCTCCCAGGAGCCGCCCAAAGCAAGAACTCTGAGAAGATTCACTCTTCTTGTACTTAAGTCGGCACTGTGCCTTTTATATTCAATTCCGATGCGATTTCTGTGTTTCATCGTCAATGTGAAGGTCCAAGGGATACAGTAAACCTGCACTGGTGCATCGGAATCCAATACTGGTCTCCCAGGAGCCGCCCAAAGCACAAACTCTGAGAAGATTCACTCTTCTTGTACTTAAGTCGGCACTGTGCCTTTTATATTCAATTCCGATGCGATTTCTGTGTTTCATCGTCAATGTGAAGGTCCAAGGGATACGGTAAACCTGCACTGGTGCATCGCAATCCAATACTGGTCTCCCAGGAGCCGCCCAAAGCACAAACTCTGAGAAGATTCACTCTTCTTGTACTTAAGTCGGCACTGTGCCTTTTATATTCAATTCCGATGCGATTTCTGTGTTTCATCGTCAATGTGAAGGTCCAAGGGATACAGTAAACCTGCACTGGTGCATCGGAATCCAATACTGGTCTCCCAGGAGCCGCCCAAAGCACAAACTCTGAGAAGATTCACTCTTCTTGTACTTAAGTCGGCACTGTGCCTTTTATATTGAATTCCGATGCGATTTCTGTGTTTCATCGTGAATGTGAAGGTCCAAGGGATACAGTAAACCTGCACTGGTGCATCGGAATCCAATACTGGTCTCCCAGGAGCCGCCCAAAGCACAAACTCTGAGAAGATTCACTCTTCTTGTACTTAAGTCGGCACTGTGCCTTTTATATTCAATTCCGATGCGATTTCTGTGTTTCATCGTCAATGTGAAGGTCCAAGGGATACAGTAAACCTGCACTGGTGCATCGGAATCCAATACTGGTCTCCCAGGAGCCGCCCAAAGCACAAACTCTGAGAAGATTCACTCTTCTTGTACTTAAGTCGGCACTGTGCCTTTTATATTCAATTCCGATGCGATTTCTGTGTTTCATCGTCAATGTGAAGGTCCAAGGGATGCAGTAAACCTGCACTGGTGCATCGGAATCCAATACTGGTCTCCCAGGAGCCGCTCAAAGCACAAACTCTGAGAAGATTTACTCTTCTTGTACTTAAGTCGGCACTGTGTCTTTTATATTCAATTCCGATGCGATTTCTGTGTTTCATTGTCAATGTGAAGGTCCAAGGGATACAGTAAACCTGCACTGGTGCATCGGAAACCAATACTGGTCTCCCAGGATCCGCTCAAAGCACAAACTCTGAGAAGATTCACTCTTGTTGTACTTAAGTCGGCATTGTGCCTTTTATATTCAATTCCGATGCGATTTCTGTGTTTCATCGTCAATGTGAAGGTCCAAGGGATACAGTAAACCTGCACTGGTGCATCGGAATCCAATACTGGTCTCCCAGGAGCCGCCCAAAGCACGAACTCTGAGAAGATTCACTCTTGTTGTACTTAAGTCGGCACTGTGCCTTTTATATTCAATTCCGATGCGATTTCTGTGTTTCATCGTCAATGTGAAGGTCCAAGGGATACAGTAAACCTGCACTGGTGCATCGGAATACAATACTGGTCTCCCAGGAGCCGCCCAAAGCACGAACTCTGAGAAGATTCACTCTTCTTGTACTTAAGTCGGCACTGTGCCTTTTATATTCAATTCCGATGCGATTTCTGTGTTTCATCGTCAATGTGAAGGTCCAATGGATACAGTAAACCTGCACTGGTGCATCGGAATCCAATACTGGTCTCCCAGGAGCCGCCCAAAGCACAAACTCTGAGAAGATTCACTCTTCTTGTACTTAAGTCGGCACTGTGCCTTTTATATTCAATTCCGATGCGATTTCTGTGTTTCATCGTCAATGTGAAGGTCCAAGGGATGCAGTAAACCTGCACTGGTGCATCGGAATCCAATACTGGTCTCCCAGGAGCCGCCCAAAGCAAGAACTCTGAGAAGATTCACTCTTCTTGTACTTAAGTCGGCACTGTGCCTTTTATATTCAATTCCGATGCGATTTCTGTGTTTCATCGTCAATGTGAAGGTCCAAGGGATACAGTAAACCTGCACTGGTGCATCGGAATCCAATACTGGTCTCCCAGGAGCCGCCCAAAGCACAAACTCTGAGAAGATTCACTCTTCTTGTACTTAAGTCGGCACTGTGCCTTTTATATTCAATTCCGATGCGATTTCTGTGTTTCATCGTCAATGTGAAGGTCCAAGGGATACGGTAAACCTGCACTGGTGCATCGCAATCCAATACTGGTCTCCCAGGAGCCGCCCAAAGCACAAACTCTGAGAAGATTCACTCTTCTTGTACTTAAGTCGGCACTGTGCCTTTTATATTCAATTCCGATGCGATTTCTGTGTTTCATCGTCAATGTGAAGGTCCAAGGGATACAGTAAACCTGCACTGGTGCATCGGAATCCAATACTGGTCTCCCAGGAGCCGCCCAAAGCACAAACTCTGAGAAGATTCACTATTCTTGTACTTAAGTCGGCATTGTGCCTTTTATATTCAATTCCGATGCGATTTCTGTGTTTCATCGTCAATGTGAAGGTCCAAGGGATACAGTAAACTTGCACTGGTGCATCGGAATCCAATACTGGTCTCCCAGGAGCCGCCCAAAGCACAAACTCTGAGAAGATTCACTCTTCTTGTACTTAAGTCGGCCCTGTGCCTTTTATATTCAATTCCGATGCGATATATGTGTTTCATCGTCAATGTGAAGGTCCAAGGGATACAGTAAACCTGCACTGGTGCATCGGAATCCAATACTGGTCTCCCAGGAGCCGCCCAAAGCACAAACTCTGAGAAGATTCACTCTTCTTGTACTTAAGTCGGCACTGTGCCTTTTATATTCAATTCCGATGCGATTTCTGTGTTTCATCGTCAATGTGAAGGTCCAAGGGATACAGTAAACCTGCACTGGTGCATCGGAATCCAATACTGGTCTCCCAGGAGCCGCCCAAAGCACAAACTCTGAGAAGATTCACTCTTCTTGTACTTAAGTCGGCACTGCGTCTTTTATATTCAATTCCGATGCGATTTCTGTGTTTCATTGTCAATGTGAAGGTCCAAGGGATACAGTAAACCTGCACTGGTGCATCGGAATCCAATACTGGTCTCCCAGGATCCGCTCAAATCACAAACTCTTAGGAGGCTCACTCTTCTTGTACTTAAGTCGGCATTGTGCGTTTTATATTCAATTCCGATGCGATTTCTGTGTTTCATTGTCAATGTGAAGGTCCAAGGGATACAGTAAACCTGCACTGGTGCATCGAAATCCAATACTGGTCTCCCAGGAGCCGCCCAAAGCACAAACTCTGAGAAGATTCACTCTTGTTGTACTTAAGTCGGCACTGTGCCTTTTATATTCAATTCCGATGCGATTTCTGTGTTTCATCGTCAATGTGAAGGTCCAAGGGATACAGTAAACCTGCACTGGTCCATCGGAATCCAATACTGGTCTCCCAGGAGCCACACAAAGCACAAACTCTGAGAAGATTCACTCTTCTTGTACTTAAGTCGGCACTGTGTCTTTTATATTCAATTCCGATGCGATTTCTGTGTTTCATCGTCAAGGTGAAGGTCCAAGGGATACAGTAAATCTGCACTGGTGCATCGGAATCCAATACTGGTCTCCCAGGAGCCGCTCAAACCACAAACTCTTAGGAGATTCACTCTTCTTGTACTTAATTCGGCAGTGTGCCTTTTATATTCAATTCCGATGCGATTTCTGTGTTTCATCGTCAATGTGAAGGTCCAAGGGATACAGTAAACCTGCACTGGTGCATCGCAATCCAATAGTGGTCTCCCAGGAGCCGCCCAAAGCACAAACTCTGAGAAGATTCACTCTTCTTGTACTTAAGTCGGCACTGTGTCTTTTATATTCAATTCCGATGCGATTTCTGTGTTTCATCGTCAATGTGAAGGTCCAAGGGATACAGTAAACCTGCACTGGTGCATCGGAATCCAATACTGGTCTCCCAGGAGCCGCCCAAAGCACGAACTCTGAGAAGATTCACTCTTGTTGTACTTAAGTCGGCACTGTGCCTTTTATATTCAATTCCGATGCGATTTCTGTGTTTCATCGTCAATGTGAAGGTCCAAGGGATACAGTAAACCTGCACTGGTGCATCTGAATACAATACTGGTCTCCCAGGAGCCGCCCAAAGCACAAACTCTGAGAAGATTCACTCTTCTTGTACGTAAGTCGGCATTGTGCCTTTTATATTCAATTCCGATGTGATTTCTGTGTTTCATCGTCAATGTGAAGGTCCAAGGGATACAGTAAACCTGCACTGGTGCATCGGAATCCAATACTGGTCCCCCAGGAGCCGCCCAAAGCACGAACTCTGAGAAGATTCACTCTTCTTGTACTTAAGTCGGCACTGTGCCTTTTATATTCAATTCCGATGCGATTTCCGTGTTTCATCGTCAATGTGAAGGTCCAAGGGATACAGTAAACCTGCACTGGTGCATCGGAATCCAATACTGGTCTCCCAGGAGCCGCCCAAAGCACAAACTCTGAGAAGATTCACTCTTCTTGTACTTAATTCGGCAGTGTGCCTTTTATATTCAATTCCGATGCGATTTCTGTGTTTCATCGTCAATGTGAAGGTCCAAGGGATACAGTAAACCTGCACTGGTGCATCGCAATCCAATAGTGGTCTCCCAGGAGCCGCCCAAAGCACAAACTCTGAGAAGATTCACTCTTCTTGTACTTAAGTCGGCACTGTGCCTTTTATATTCAATTCCGATGCGATTTCTGTGTTTCATCGTCAATGTGAAGGACCAAGGGATACAGTAAACCTGCACTGGTGCATCGGAATCCAATACTGGTCTCCCAGGAGCCGCCCAAAGCACAAACTCTGAGAAGATTCACTATTCTTGTACTTAAGTCGGCATTGTGCCTTTTATATTCAATTCCGATGCGATTTCTGTGTTTCATCGTCAATGTGAAGGTCCAAGGGATACAGTAAACCTGCACTGGTGCATCGGAATCCAATACTGGTCTCCCAGGAGCCCCTCAAACCACAAACTCTTAGGAGACTCACTCTTCTTGTACTTAAGTCGGCACTGTGTCTTTTATATTCAATTCCGATGCGATTTCTGTGTTTCATTGTCAATGTGAAGGTCCAAGGGATACAGTAAACCTGCACTGGTGCATCGGAATCCAATACTGGTCTCCCAGGAGCCGCCCAAAGCACAAACTCTGAGAAGATTCACTCTTCTTGTACTTAAGACGGCATTGTGCCTTTTATATTCAATTCCGATGTGATTTCTGTGTTTCATCGTCAATGTGAAGGTCCAAGGGATACAGTAAACCTGCACCGGTGCATCGGAATCCAATACTGGTCTCCCAGGAGCCGCCCAAAGCACAAACTCTAAGAAGATTCACTCTTCTTGTACTTAAGTCGGCACTGTGTCTTTTATATTCAATTCCGATGCGATTTCTGTGTTTCATTGTCAATGTGAAGGTCCAAGGGATACAGTAAACCTGCACTGGTGCATCGGAATCCAATACTGGTCTCCCAGGATCCGCTCAAAGCACAAATTCTTAGGAGACTCACTCTTCTTGTACTAAAGTCGGCATTGTGCCTTTTATATTCAATTCCGATGTGATTTCTGTGTTTCATTGTCAATGTGAAGGTCCAAGGGATACGGTAAACCTGCACTGGTGCATCGGAATCCAATACTGGTCTCCCAGGATCCGCTCAAAGCACAAACTCTGAGAAGATTCACTCTTCTTGTACTTAAGTCGGCACTGTGTCTTTTATATTCAATTCCGATGCGATTTCTGTGTTTCATCGTCAATGTGAAGGTCCAAGGGATACAGTAAACCTGCACTGGTGCATCGGAATCCAATACTGGTCTCCCAGGAGCCGCCCAAAGCACGAACTCTGAGAAGATTCACTCTTGTTGTACTTAAGTCGGCACTGTGCCTTTTATATTCAATTCCGATGCGATTTCTGTGTTTCATCGTCAATGTGAAGGTCCAAGGGATACAGTAAACCTGCACTGGTGCATCTGAATACAATACTGGTCTCCCAGGAGCCGCCCAAAGCACAAACTCTGAGAAGATTCACTCTTCTTGTACGTAAGTCGGCATTGTGCCTTTTATATTCAATTCCGATGTGATTTCTGTGTTTCATCGTCAATGTGAAGGTCCAAGGGATACAGTAAACCTGCACTGGTGCATCGGAATCCAATACTGGTCCCCCAGGAGCCGCCCAAAGCACGAACTCTGAGAAGATTCACTCTTCTTGTACTTAAGTCGGCACTGTGCCTTTTATATTCAATTCCGATGCGATTTCCGTGTTTCATCGTCAATGTGAAGGTCCAAGGGATACAGTAAACCTGCACTGGTGCATCGGAATCCAATACTGGTCTCCCAGGAGCCGCCCAAAGCACAAACTCTGAGAAGATTCACTCTTCTTGTACTTAATTCGGCAGTGTGCCTTTTATATTCAATTCCGATGCGATTTCTGTGTTTCATCGTCAATGTGAAGGTCCAAGGGATACAGTAAACCTGCACTGGTGCATCGCAATCCAATAGTGGTCTCCCAGGAGCCGCCCAAAGCACAAACTCTGAGAAGATTCACTCTTCTTGTACTTAAGTCGGCACTGTGCCTTTTATATTCAATTCCGATGCGATTTCTGTGTTTCATCGTCAATGTGAAGGACCAAGGGATACAGTAAACCTGCACTGGTGCATCGGAATCCAATACTGGTCTCCCAGGAGCCGCCCAAAGCACAAACTCTGAGAAGATTCACTATTCTTGTACTTAAGTCGGCATTGTGCCTTTTATATTCAATTCCGATGCGATTTCTGTGTTTCATCGTCAATGTGAAGGTCCAAGGGATACAGTAAACCTGCACTGGTGCATCGGAATCCAATACTGGTCTCCCAGGAGCCCCTCAAACCACAAACTCTTAGGAGACTCACTCTTCTTGTACTTAAGTCGGCACTGTGTCTTTTATATTCAATTCCGATGCGATTTCTGTGTTTCATTGTCAATGTGAAGGTCCAAGGGATACAGTAAACCTGCACTGGTGCATCGGAATCCAATACTGGTCTCCCAGGAGCCGCCCAAAGCACAAACTCTGAGAAGATTCACTCTTCTTGTACTTAAGACGGCATTGTGCCTTTTATATTCAATTCCGATGTGATTTCTGTGTTTCATCGTCAATGTGAAGGTCCAAGGGATACAGTAAACCTGCACCGGTGCATCGGAATCCAATACTGGTCTCCCAGGAGCCGCCCAAAGCACAAACTCTAAGAAGATTCACTCTTCTTGTACTTAAGTCGGCACTGTGTCTTTTATATTCAATTCCGATGCGATTTCTGTGTTTCATTGTCAATGTGAAGGTCCAAGGGATACAGTAAACCTGCACTGGTGCATCGGAATCCAATACTGGTCTCCCAGGATCCGCTCAAAGCACAAATTCTTAGGAGACTCACTCTTCTTGTACTAAAGTCGGCATTGTGCCTTTTATATTCAATTCCGATGTGATTTCTGTGTTTCATTGTCAATGTGAAGGTCCAAGGGATACGGTAAACCTGCACTGGTGCATCGGAATCCAATACTGGTCTCCCAGGATCCGCTCAAAGCACAAACTCTGAGAAGATTCACTCTTCTTGTACTTAAGTCGGCACTGTGTCTTTTATATTCAATTCCGATGCGATTTCTGTGTTTCATCGTCAATGTGAAGGTCCAAGGGATACAGTAAACCTGCACTGGTGCATCGGAATCCAATACTGGTCTCCCAGGAGCCGCCCAAAGCACGAACTCTGAGAAGATTCACTCTTGTTGTACTTAAGTCGGCACTGTGCCTTTTATATTCAATTCCGATGCGATTTCTGTGTTTCATCGTCAATGTGAAGGTCCAAGGGATACAGTAAACCTGCACTGGTGCATCGGAATACAATACTGGTCTCCCAGGAGCCGCCCAAAGCACGAACTCTGAGAAGATTCACTCTTGTTGTACTTAAGTCGGCACTGTGCCTTTTATATTCAATTCCGATGCGATTTCTGTGTTTCATCGTCAATGTGAAGGTCCAATGGATACAGTAAACCTGCACTGGTGCATCGGAATCCAATACTGGTCTCCCAGGAGCCGCCCAAAGCACAAACTCTGAGAAGATTCACTCTTCTTGTACTTAAGTCGGCACTGTGCCTTTTATATTCAATTCCGATGCGATTTCTGTGTTTCATCGTCAATGTGAAGGTCCAAGGGATGCAGTAAACCTGCACTGGTGCATCGGAATCCAATACTGGTCTCCCAGGAGCCGCCCAAAGCACAAACTCTGAGAAGATTCACTCTTCTTGTACTTAAGTCGGCACTGTGCCTTTTATATTCAATTCCGATGCGATTTCTGTGTTTCATCGTGAATGTGAAGGTCCAAGGGATACAGTAAACCTGCACTGGTGCATCGGAATCCAATACTGGTCTCCCAGGAGCCGCCCAAAGCACAAACTCTGAGAAGATTCACTCTTCTTGTACTTAAGTCGGCACTGTGCCTTTTATATACAATTCCGATGCGATTTCTGTGTTTCATCGTCAATGTGAAGGTCCAAGGGATACGGTAAACCTGCACTGGTGCATCGCAATCCAATACTGGTCTCCCAGGAGCCGCCCAAAGCACAAACTCTGAGAAGATTCACTCTTCTTGTACTTAAGTCGGCACTGTGCCTTTTATATTCAATTCCGATGCGATTTCTGTGTTTCATCGTGAATGTGAAGGTCCAAGGGATACAGTAAACCTGCACTGGTGCATCGGAATCCAATACTGGTCTCCCAGGAGCCGCCCAAAGCACAAACTCTGAGAAGATTCACTCTTCTTGTACTTAAGTCGGCACTGTGCCTTTTATATTCAATTCCGATGCGATTTCTGTGTTTCATCGTCAATGTGAAGGTCCAAGGGATACAGTAAACCTGCACTGGTGCATCGGAATCCAATACTGGTCTCCCAGGAGCCGCCCAAAGCACAAACTCTGAGAAGATTCACTCTTCTTGTACTTAAGTCGGCACTGTGCCTTTTATATTCAATTCCGATGCGATTTCTGTGTTTCATCGTCAATGTGAAGGTCCAAGGGATGCAGTAAACCTGCACTGGTGCATCGGAATCCAATACTGGTCTCCCAGGAGCCGCTCAAAGCACAAACTCTGAGAAGATTTACTCTTCTTGTACTTAAGTCGGCACTGTGTCTTTTATATTCAATTCCGATGCGATTTCTGTG
Organism: Schistocerca nitens; assembly: GCF_023898315.1. Classification (NCBI taxonomy): domain Eukaryota; kingdom Metazoa; phylum Arthropoda; class Insecta; order Orthoptera; family Acrididae; genus Schistocerca; species Schistocerca nitens. The sequence continues at coordinate 9,787,906 of NW_026045908.1, read as the reverse complement.
TTTCATTGTCAATGTGAAGGTCCAAGGGATACAGTAAACCTGCACTGGTGCATCGGAAACCAATACTGGTCTCCCAGGATCCGCTCAAAGCACAAACTCTGAGAAGATTCACTCTTGTTGTACTTAAGTCGGCATTGTGCCTTTTATATTCAATTCCGATGCGATTTCTGTGTTTCATCGTCAATGTGAAGGTCCAAGGGATACAGTAAACCTGCACTGGTGCATCGGAATCCAATACTGGTCTCCCAGGAGCCGCCCAAAGCACGAACTCTGAGAAGATTCACTCTTGTTGTACTTAAGTCGGCACTGTGCCTTTTATATTCAATTCCGATGCGATTTCTGTGTTTCATCGTCAATGTGAAGGTCCAAGGGATACAGTAAACCTGCACTGGTGCATCGGAATACAATACTGGTCTCCCAGGAGCCGCCCAAAGCACGAACTCTGAGAAGATTCACTCTTCTTGTACTTAAGTCGGCACTGTGCCTTTTATATTCAATTCCGATGCGATTTCTGTGTTTCATCGTCAATGTGAAGGTCCAATGGATACAGTAAACCTGCACTGGTGCATCGGAATCCAATACTGGTCTCCCAGGAGCCGCCCAAAGCACAAACTCTGAGAAGATTCACTCTTCTTGTACTTAAGTCGGCACTGTGCCTTTTATATTCAATTCCGATGCGATTTCTGTGTTTCATCGTCAATGTGAAGGTCCAAGGGATGCAGTAAACCTGCACTGGTGCATCGGAATCCAATACTGGTCTCCCAGGAGCCGCCCAAAGCAAGAACTCTGAGAAGATTCACTCTTCTTGTACTTAAGTCGGCACTGTGCCTTTTATATTCAATTCCGATGCGATTTCTGTGTTTCATCGTCAATGTGAAGGTCCAAGGGATACAGTAAACCTGCACTGGTGCATCGGAATCCAATACTGGTCTCCCAGGAGCCGCCCAAAGCACAAACTCTGAGAAGATTCACTCTTCTTGTACTTAAGTCGGCACTGTGCCTTTTATATTCAATTCCGATGCGATTTCTGTGTTTCATCGTCAATGTGAAGGTCCAAGGGATACGGTAAACCTGCACTGGTGCATCGCAATCCAATACTGGTCTCCCAGGAGCCGCCCAAAGCACAAACTCTGAGAAGATTCACTCTTCTTGTACTTAAGTCGGCACTGTGCCTTTTATATTCAATTCCGATGCGATTTCTGTGTTTCATCGTCAATGTGAAGGTCCAAGGGATACAGTAAACCTGCACTGGTGCATTGGAATCCAATACTGGTCTCCCAGGAGCCGCCCAAAGCACAAACTCTGAGAAGATTCACTCTTCTTGTACTTAAGTCGGCACTGTGCCTTTTATATTGAATTCCGATGCGATTTCTGTGTTTCATCGTGAATGTGAAGGTCCAAGGGATACAGTAAACCTGCACTGGTGCATCGGAATCCAATACTGGTCTCCCAGGAGCCGCCCAAAGCACAAACTCTGAGAAGATTCACTCTTCTTGTACTTAAGTCGGCACTGTGCCTTTTATATTCAATTCCGATGCGATTTCTGTGTTTCATCGTCAATGTGAAGGTCCAAGGGATACAGTAAACCTGCACTGGTGCATCGGAATCCAATACTGGTCTCCCAGGAGCCGCTCAAAGCACAAACTCTGAGAAGATTTACTCTTCTTGTACTTAAGTCGGCACTGTGCCTTTTATATTCAATTCGGATGCGATTTCTGTGTTTCATTGTCAATGTGAAGGTCCAAGGGATACAGTAAACCTGCACTGGTGCATCGGAAACCAATACTGGTCTCCCAGGATCCGCTCAAAGCACAAACTCTGAGAAGATTCACTCTTGTTGTACTTAAGTCGGCATTGTGCCTTTTATATTCAATTCCGATGCGATTTCTGTGTTTCATCGTCAATGTGAAGGTCCAAGGGATACAGTAAACCTGCACTGGTGCATCGGAATCCAATACTGGTCTCCCAGGAGCCGCCCAAAGCACGAACTCTGAGAAGATTCACTCTTGTTGTACTTAAGTCGGCACTGTGCCTTTTATATTCAATTCCGATGCGATTTCTGTGTTTCATCGTCAATGTGAAGGTCCAAGGGATGCAGTAAACCTGCACTGGTGCATCGGAATCCAATACTGGTCTCCCAGGAGCCGCCCAAAGCAAGAACTCTGAGAAGATTCACTCTTCTTGTACTTAAGTCGGCACTGTGCCTTTTATATTCAATTCCGATGCGATTTCTGTGTTTCATCGTGAATGTGAAGGTCCAAGGGATACAGTAAACCTGCACTGGTGCATCGGAATCCAATACTGGTCTCCCAGGAGCCGCCCAAAGCACAAACTCTGAGAAGATTCACTCTTCTTGTACTTAAGTCGGCACTGTGCCTTTTATATTCAATTCCGATGCGATTTCTGTGTTTCATCGTCAATGTGAAGGTCCAAGGGATACGGTAAACCTGCACTGGTGCATCGCAATCCAATACTGGTCTCCCAGGAGCCGCCCAAAGCACAAACTCTGAGAAGATTCACTCTTCTTGTACTTAAGTCGGCACTGTGCCTTTTATATTCAATTCCGATGCGATTTCTGTGTTTCATCGTCAATGTGAAGGTCCAAGGGATACAGTAAACCTGCACTGGTGCATCGGAATCCAATACTGGTCTCCCAGGAGCCGCCCAAAGCACAAACTCTGAGAAGATTCACTCTTCTTGTACTTAAGTCGGCACTGTGCCTTTTATATTCAATTCCGATGCGATTTCTGTGTTTCATCGTCAATGTGAAGGTCCAAGGGATACAGTAAACCTGCACTGGTGCATCGGAATCCAATACTGGTCTCCCAGGAGCCGCCCAAAGCACAAACTCTGAGAAGATTCACTCTTCTTGTACTTAAGTCGGCACTGTGCCTTTTATATTCAATTCCGATGCGATTTCTGTGTTTCATCGTCAATGTGAAGGTCCAAGGGATGCAGTAAACCTGCACTGGTGCATCGGAATCCAATACTGGTCTCCCAGGAGCCGCTCAAAGCACAAACTCTGAGAAGATTTACTCTTCTTGTACTTAAGTCGGCACTGTGTCTTTTATATTCAATTCCGATGCGATTTCTGTGTTTCATTGTCAATGTGAAGGTCCAAGGGATACAGTAAACCTGCACTGGTGCATCGGAAACCAATACTGGTCTCCCAGGATCCGCTCAAAGCACAAACTCTGAGAAGATTCACTCTTGTTGTACTTAAGTCGGCATTGTGCCTTTTATATTCAATTCCGATGCGATTTCTGTGTTTCATCGTCAATGTGAAGGTCCAAGGGATACAGTAAACCTGCACTGGTGCATCGGAATCCAATACTGGTCTCCCAGGAGCCGCCCAAAGCACGAACTCTGAGAAGATTCACTCTTGTTGTACTTAAGTCGGCACTGTGCCTTTTATATTCAATTCCGATGCGATTTCTGTGTTTCATCGTCAATGTGAAGGTCCAAGGGATACAGTAAACCTGCACTGGTGCATCGGAATACAATACTGGTCTCCCAGGAGCCGCCCAAAGCACGAACTCTGAGAAGATTCACTCTTCTTGTACTTAAGTCGGCACTGTGCCTTTTATATTCAATTCCGATGCGATTTCTGTGTTTCATCGTCAATGTGAAGGTCCAATGGATACAGTAAACCTGCACTGGTGCATCGGAATCCAATACTGGTCTCCCAGGAGCCGCCCAAAGCACAAACTCTGAGAAGATTCACTCTTCTTGTACTTAAGTCGGCACTGTGCCTTTTATATTCAATTCCGATGCGATTTCTGTGTTTCATCGTCAATGTGAAGGTCCAAGGGATGCAGTAAACCTGCACTGGTGCATCGGAATCCAATACTGGTCTCCCAGGAGCCGCCCAAAGCAAGAACTCTGAGAAGATTCACTCTTCTTGTACTTAAGTCGGCACTGTGCCTTTTATATTCAATTCCGATGCGATTTCTGTGTTTCATCGTCAATGTGAAGGTCCAAGGGATACAGTAAACCTGCACTGGTGCATCGGAATCCAATACTGGTCTCCCAGGAGCCGCCCAAAGCACAAACTCTGAGAAGATTCACTCTTCTTGTACTTAAGTCGGCACTGTGCCTTTTATATTCAATTCCGATGCGATTTCTGTGTTTCATCGTCAATGTGAAGGTCCAAGGGATACGGTAAACCTGCACTGGTGCATCGCAATCCAATACTGGTCTCCCAGGAGCCGCCCAAAGCACAAACTCTGAGAAGATTCACTCTTCTTGTACTTAAGTCGGCACTGTGCCTTTTATATTCAATTCCGATGCGATTTCTGTGTTTCATCGTCAATGTGAAGGTCCAAGGGATACAGTAAACCTGCACTGGTGCATTGGAATCCAATACTGGTCTCCCAGGAGCCGCCCAAAGCACAAACTCTGAGAAGATTCACTCTTCTTGTACTTAAGTCGGCACTGTGCCTTTTATATTGAATTCCGATGCGATTTCTGTGTTTCATCGTGAATGTGAAGGTCCAAGGGATACAGTAAACCTGCACTGGTGCATCGGAATCCAATACTGGTCTCCCAGGAGCCGCCCAAAGCACAAACTCTGAGAAGATTCACTCTTCTTGTACTTAAGTCGGCACTGTGCCTTTTATATTCAATTCCGATGCGATTTCTGTGTTTCATCGTCAATGTGAAGGTCCAAGGGATACAGTAAACCTGCACTGGTGCATCGGAATCCAATACTGGTCTCCCAGGAGCCGCCCAAAGCACAAACTCTGAGAAGATTCACTCTTCTTGTACTTAAGTCGGCACTGTGCCTTTTATATTCAATTCCGATGCGATTTCAGTGTTTCATCGTCAATGTGAAGGTCCAAGGGATGCAGTAAACCTGCACTGGTGCATCGGAATCCAATACTGGTCTCCCAGGAGCCGCTCAAAGCACAAACTCTGAGAAGATTTACTCTTCTTGTACTTAAGTCGGCACTGTGTCTTTTATATTCAATTCGGATGCGATTTCTGTGTTTCATTGTCAATGTGAAGGTCCAAGGGATACAGTAAACCTGCACTGGTGCATCGGAAACCAATACTGGTCTCCCAGGATCCGCTCAAAGCACAAACTCTGAGAAGATTCACTCTTGTTGTACTTAAGTCGGCATTGTGCCTTTTATATTCAATTCCGATGCGATTTCTGTGTTTCATCGTCAATGTGAAGGTCCAAGGGATACAGTAAACCTGCACTGGTGCATCGGAATCCAATACTGGTCTCCCAGGAGCCGCCCAAAGCACGAACTCTGAGAAGATTCACTCTTGTTGTACTTAAGTCGGCACTGTGCCTTTTATATTCAATTCCGATGCGATTTCTGTGTTTCATCGTCAATGTGAAGGTCCAAGGGATGCAGTAAACCTGCACTGGTGCATCGGAATCCAATACTGGTCTCCCAGGAGCCGCCCAAAGCAAGAACTCTGAGAAGATTCACTCTTCTTGTACTTAAGTCGGCACTGTGCCTTTTATATTCAATTCCGATGCGATTTCTGTGTTTCATCGTGAATGTGAAGGTCCAAGGGATACAGTAAACCTGCACTGGTGCATCGGAATCCAATACTGGTCTCCCAGGAGCCGCCCAAAGCACAAACTCTGAGAAGATTCACTCTTCTTGTACTTAAGTCGGCACTGTGCCTTTTATATTCAATTCCGATGCGATTTCTGTGTTTCATCGTCAATGTGAAGGTCCAAGGGATACGGTAAACCTGCACTGGTGCATCGCAATCCAATACTGGTCTCCCAGGAGCCGCCCAAAGCACAAACTCTGAGAAGATTCACTCTTCTTGTACTTAAGTCGGCACTGTGCCTTTTATATTCAATTCCGATGCGATTTCTGTGTTTCATCGTGAATGTGAAGGTCCAAGGGATACAGTAAACCTGCACTGGTGCATCGGAATCCAATACTGGTCTCCCAGGAGCCGCCCAAAGCACAAACTCTGAGAAGATTCACTCTTCTTGTACTTAAGTCGGCACTGTGCCTTTTATATTCAATTCCGATGCGATTTCTGTGTTTCATCGTCAATGTGAAGGTCCAAGGGATACAGTAAACCTGCACTGGTGCATCGGAATCCAATACTGGTCTCCCAGGAGCCGCCCAAAGCACAAACTCTGAGAAGATTCACTCTTCTTGTACTTAAGTCGGCACTGTGCCTTTTATATTCAATTCCGATGCGTTTTCTGTGTTTCATCGTCAATGTGAAGGTCCAAGGGATGCAGTAAACCTGCACTGGTGCATCGGAATCCAATACTGGTCTCCCAGGAGCCGCTCAAAGCACAAACTCTGAGAAGATTTACTCTTCTTGTACTTAAGTCGGCACTGTGTCTTTTATATTCAATTCCGATGCGATTTCTGTGTTTCATTGTCAATGTGAAGGTCCAAGGGATACAGTAAACCTGCACTGGTGCATCGGAAACCAATACTGGTCTCCCAGGATCCGCTCAAAGCACAAACTCTGAGAAGATTCACTCTTGTTGTACTTAAGTCGGCATTGTGCCTTTTATATTCAATTCCGATGCGATTTCTGTGTTTCATCGTCAATGTGAAGGTCCAAGGGATACAGTAAACCTGCACTGGTGCATCGGAATCCAATACTGGTCTCCCAGGAGCCGCCCAAAGCACGAACTCTGAGAAGATTCACTCTTGTTGTACTTAAGTCGGCACTGTGCCTTTTATATTCAATTCCGATGCGATTTCTGTGTTTCATCGTCAATGTGAAGGTCCAAGGGATACAGTAAACCTGCACTGGTGCATCGGAATACAATACTGGTCTCCCAGGAGCCGCCCAAAGCACGAACTCTGAGAAGATTCACTCTTCTTGTACTTAAGTCGGCACTGTGCCTTTTATATTCAATTCCGATGCGATTTCTGTGTTTCATCGTCAATGTGAAGGTCCAATGGATACAGTAAACCTGCACTGGTGCATCGGAATCCAATACTGGTCTCCCAGGAGCCGCCCAAAGCACAAACTCTGAGAAGATTCACTCTTCTTGTACTTAAGTCGGCACTGTGCCTTTTATATTCAATTCCGATGCGATTTCTGTGTTTCATCGTCAATGTGAAGGTCCAAGGGATGCAGTAAACCTGCACTGGTGCATCGGAATCCAATACTGGTCTCCCAGGAGCCGCCCAAAGCAAGAACTCTGAGAAGATTCACTCTTCTTGTACTTAAGTCGGCACTGTGCCTTTTATATTCAATTCCGATGCGATTTCTGTGTTTCATCGTCAATGTGAAGGTCCAAGGGATACAGTAAACCTGCACTGGTGCATCGGAATCCAATACTGGTCTCCCAGGAGCCGCCCAAAGCACAAACTCTGAGAAGATTCACTCTTCTTGTACTTAAGTCGGCACTGTGCCTTTTATATTCAATTCCGATGCGATTTCTGTGTTTCATCGTCAATGTGAAGGTCCAAGGGATACGGTAAACCTGCACTGGTGCATCGCAATCCAATACTGGTCTCCCAGGAGCCGCCCAAAGCACAAACTCTGAGAAGATTCACTCTTCTTGTACTTAAGTCGGCACTGTGCCTTTTATATTCAATTCCGATGCGATTTCTGTGTTTCATCGTCAATGTGAAGGTCCAAGGGATACAGTAAACCTGCACTGGTGCATTGGAATCCAATACTGGTCTCCCAGGAGCCGCCCAAAGCACAAACTCTGAGAAGATTCACTCTTCTTGTACTTAAGTCGGCACTGTGCCTTTTATATTGAATTCCGATGCGATTTCTGTGTTTCATCGTGAATGTGAAGGTCCAAGGGATACAGTAAACCTGCACTGGTGCATCGGAATCCAATACTGGTCTCCCAGGAGCCGCCCAAAGCACAAACTCTGAGAAGATTCACTCTTCTTGTACTTAAGTCGGCACTGTGCCTTTTATATTCAATTCCGATGCGATTTCTGTGTTTCATCGTCAATGTGAAGGTCCAAGGGATACAGTAAACCTGCACTGGTGCATCGGAATCCAATACTGGTCTCCCAGGAGCCGCCCAAAGCACAAACTCTGAGAAGATTCACTCTTCTTGTACTTAAGTCGGCACTGTGCCTTTTATATTCAATTCCGATGCGATTTCAGTGTTTCATCGTCAATGTGAAGGTCCAAGGGATGCAGTAAACCTGCACTGGTGCATCGGAATCCAATACTGGTCTCCCAGGAGCCGCTCAAAGCACAAACTCTGAGAAGATTTACTCTTCTTGTACTTAAGTCGGCACTGTGTCTTTTATATTCAATTCCGATGCGATTTCTGTGTTTCATTGTCAATGTGAAGGTCCAAGGGATACAGTAAACCTGCACTGGTGCATCGGAAACCAATACTGGTCTCCCAGGATCCGCTCAAAGCACAAACTCTGAGAAGATTCACTCTTGTTGTACTTAAGTCGGCATTGTGCCTTTTATATTCAATTCCGATGCGATTTCTGTGTTTCATCGTCAATGTGAAGGTCCAAGGGATACAGTAAACCTGCACTGGTGCATCGGAATCCAATACTGGTCTCCCAGGAGCCGCCCAAAGCACGAACTCTGAGAAGATTCACTCTTGTTGTACTTAAGTCGGCACTGTGCCTTTTATATTCAATTCCGATGCGATTTCTGTGTTTCATCGTCAATGTGAAGGTCCAAGGGATACAGTAAACCTGCACTGGTGCATCGGAATACAATACTGGTCTCCCAGGAGCCGCCCAAAGCACGAACTCTGAGAAGATTCACTCTTCTTGTACTTAAGTCGGCACTGTGCCTTTTATATTCAATTCCGATGCGATTTCTGTGTTTCATCGTCAATGTGAAGGTCCAATGGATACAGTAAACCTGCACTGGTGCATCGGAATCCAATACTGGTCTCCCAGGAGCCGCCCAAAGCACAAACTCTGAGAAGATTCACTCTTCTTGTACTTAAGTCGGCACTGTGCCTTTTATATTCAATTCCGATGCGATTTCTGTGTTTCATCGTCAATGTGAAGGTCCAAGGGATGCAGTAAACCTGCACTGGTGCATCGGAATCCAATACTGGTCTCCCAGGAGCCGCCCAAAGCAAGAACTCTGAGAAGATTCACTCTTCTTGTACTTAAGTCGGCACTGTGCCTTTTATATTCAATTCCGATGCGATTTCTGTGTTTCATCGTCAATGTGAAGGTCCAAGGGATACAGTAAACCTGCACTGGTGCATCGGAATCCAATACTGGTCTCCCAGGAGCCGCCCAAAGCACAAACTCTGAGAAGATTCACTCTTCTTGTACTTAAGTCGGCACTGTGCCTTTTATATTCAATTCCGATGCGATTTCTGTGTTTCATCGTCAATGTGAAGGTCCAAGGGATACGGTAAACCTGCACTGGTGCATCGCAATCCAATACTGGTCTCCCAGGAGCCGCCCAAAGCACAAACTCTGAGAAGATTCACTCTTCTTGTACTTAAGTCGGCACTGTGCCTTTTATATTCAATTCCGATGCGATTTCTGTGTTTCATCGTCAATGTGAAGGTCCAAGGGATACAGTAAACCTGCACTGGTGCATCGGAATCCAATACTGGTCTCCCAGGAGCCGCCCAAAGCACAAACTCTGAGAAGATTCACTATTCTTGTACTTAAGTCGGCATTGTGCCTTTTATATTCAATTCCGATGCGATTTCTGTGTTTCATCGTCAATGTGAAGGTCCAAGGGATACAGTAAACTTGCACTGGTGCATCGGAATCCAATACTGGTCTCCCAGGAGCCGCCCAAAGCACAAACTCTGAGAAGATTCACTCTTCTTGTACTTAAGTCGGCCCTGTGCCTTTTATATTCAATTCCGATGCGATATATGTGTTTCATCGTCAATGTGAAGGTCCAAGGGATACAGTAAACCTGCACTGGTGCATCGGAATCCAATACTGGTCTCCCAGGAGCCGCCCAAAGCACAAACTCTGAGAAGATTCACTCTTCTTGTACTTAAGTCGGCACTGTGCCTTTTATATTCAATTCCGATGCGATTTCTGTGTTTCATCGTCAATGTGAAGGTCCAAGGGATACAGTAAACCTGCACTGGTGCATCGGAATCCAATACTGGTCTCCCAGGAGCCGCCCAAAGCACAAACTCTGAGAAGATTCACTCTTCTTGTACTTAAGTCGGCACTGCGTCTTTTATATTCAATTCCGATGCGATTTCTGTGTTTCATTGTCAATGTGAAGGTCCAAGGGATACAGTAAACCTGCACTGGTGCATCGGAATCCAATACTGGTCTCCCAGGATCCGCTCAAATCACAAACTCTTAGGAGGCTCACTCTTCTTGTACTTAAGTCGGCATTGTGCGTTTTATATTCAATTCCGATGCGATTTCTGTGTTTCATTGTCAATGTGAAGGTCCAAGGGATACAGTAAACCTGCAGTGGTGCATCGAAATCCAATACTGGTCTCCCAGGAGCCGCCCAAAGCACAAACTCTGAGAAGATTCACTCTTGTTGTACTTAAGTCGGCACTGTGCCTTTTATATTCAATTCCGATGCGATTTCTGTGTTTCATCGTCAATGTGAAGGTCCAAGGGATACAGTAAACCTGCACTGGTCCATCGGAATCCAATACTGGTCTCCCAGGAGCCACACAAAGCACAAACTCTGAGAAGATTCACTCTTCTTGTACTTAAGTCGGCACTGTGTCTTTTATATTCAATTCCGATGCGATTTCTGTGTTTCATCGTCAAGGTGAAGGTCCAAGGGATACAGTAAATCTGCACTGGTGCATCGGAATCCAATACTGGTCTCCCAGGAGCCGCTCAAACCACAAACTCTTAGGAGATTCACTCTTCTTGTACTTAATTCGGCAGTGTGCCTTTTATATTCAATTCCGATGCGATTTCTGTGTTTCATCGTCAATGTGAAGGTCCAAGGGATACAGTAAACCTGCACTGGTGCATCGCAATCCAATAGTGGTCTCCCAGGAGCCGCCCAAAGCACAAACTCTGAGAAGATTCACTCTTCTTGTACTTAAGTCGGCACTGTGCCTTTTATATTCAATTCCGATGCGATTTCTGTGTTTCATCGTCAATGTGAAGGACCAAGGGATACAGTAAACCTGCACTGGTGCATCGGAATCCAATACTGGTCTCCCAGGAGCCGCCCAAAGCACAAACTCTGAGAAGATTCACTATTCTTGTACTTAAGTCGGCATTGTGCCTTTTATATTCAATTCCGATGCGATTTCTGTGTTTCATCGTCAATGTGAAGGTCCAAGGGATACAGTAAACCTGCACTGGTGCAACGGAATCCAATACTGGTCTCCCAGGAGCCCCTCAAACCACAAACTCTTAGGAGACTCACTCTTCTTGTACTTAAGTCGGCACTGTGTCTTTTATATTCAATTCCGATGCGATTTCTGTGTTTCATTGTCAATGTGAAGGTCCAAGGGATACAGTAAACCTGCACTGGTGCATCGGAATCCAATACTGGTCTCCCAGGAGCCGCCCAAAGCACAAACTCTGAGAAGATTCACTCTTCTTGTACTTAAGACGGCATTGTGCCTTTTATATTCAATTCCGATGTGATTTCTGTGTTTCATCGTCAATGTGAAGGTCCAAGGGATACAGTAAACCTGCACCGGTGCATCGGAATCCAATACTGGTCTCCCAGGAGCCGCCCAAAGCACAAACTCTAAGAAGATTCACTCTTCTTGTACTTAAGTCGGCACTGTGTCTTTTATATTCAATTCCGATGCGATTTCTGTGTTTCATTGTCAATGTGAAGGTCCAAGGGATACAGTAAACCTGCACTGGTGCATCGGAATCCAATACTGGTCTCCCAGGATCCGCTCAAAGCACAAATTCTTAGGAGACTCACTCTTCTTGTACTAAAGTCGGCATTGTGCCTTTTATATTCAATTCCGATGTGATTTCTGTGTTTCATTGTCAATGTGAAGGTCCAAGGGATACGGTAAACCTGCACTGGTGCATCGGAATCCAATACTGGTCTCCCAGGATCCGCTCAAAGCACAAACTCTGAGAAGATTCACTCTTCTTGTACTTAAGTCGGCACTGTGTCTTTTATATTCAATTCCGATGCGATTTCTGTGTTTCATCGTCAATGTGAAGGTCCAAGGGATACAGTAAACCTGCACTGGTGCATCGGAATCCAATACTGGTCTCCCAGGAGCCGCCCAAAGCACAAACTCTGAGAAGATTCACTCTTGTTGTACTTAAGTCGGCACTGTGCCTTTTATATTCAATTCCGATGCGATTTCTGTGTTTCATCGTCAATGTGAAGGTCCAAGGGATACAGTAAACCTGCACTGGTGCATCGGAATACAATACTGGTCTCCCAGGAGCCGCCCAAAGCACAAACTCTGAGAAGATTCACTCTTCTTGTACGTAAGTCGGCATTGTGCCTTTTATATTCAATTCCGATGTGATTTCTGTGTTTCATCGTCAATGTGAAGGTCCAAGGGATACAGTAAACCTGCACTGGTGCATCGGAATCCAATACTGGTCTCCCAGGAGCCGCCCAAAGCACGAACTCTGAGAAGATTCACTCTTCTTGTACTTAAGTCGGCACTGTGCCTTTTATATTCAATTCCGATGCGATTTCCGTGTTTCATCGTCAATGTGAAGGTCCAAGGGATACAGTAAACCTGCACTGGTGCATCGGAATCCAATACTGGTCTCCCAGGAGCCGCCCAAAGCACAAACTCTGAGAAGATTCACTCTTCTTGTACTTAATTCGGCAGTGTGCCTTTTATATTCAATTCCGATGCGATTTCTGTGTTTCATCGTCAATGTGAAGGTCCAAGGGATACAGTAAACCTGCACTGGTGCATCGCAATCCAATAGTGGTCTCCCAGGAGCCGCCCAAAGCACAAACTCTGAGAAGATTCACTCTTCTTGTACTTAAGTCGGCACTGTGCCTTTTATATTCAATTCCGATGCGATTTCTGTGTTTCATCGTCAATGTGAAGGACCAAGGGATACAGTAAACCTGCACTGGTGCATCGGAATCCAATACTGGTCTCCCAGGAGCCGCCCAAAGCACAAACTCTGAGAAGATTCACTATTCTTGTACTTAAGTCGGCATTGTGCCTTTTATATTCAATTCCGATGCGATTTCTGTGTTTCATCGTCAATGTGAAGGTCCAAGGGATACAGTAAACCTGCACTGGTGCATCGGAATCCAATACTGGTCTCCCAGGAGCCCCTCAAACCACAAACTCTTAGGAGACTCACTCTTCTTGTACTTAAGTCGGCACTGTGTCTTTTATATTCAATTCCGATGCGATTTCTGTGTTTCATTGTCAATGTGAAGGTCCAAGGGATACAGTAAACCTGCACTGGTGCATCGGAATCCAATACTGGTCTCCCAGGAGCCGCCCAAAGCACAAACTCTGAGAAGATTCACTCTTCTTGTACTTAAGACGGCATTGTGCCTTTTATATTCAATTCCGATGTGATTTCTGTGTTTCATCGTCAATGTGAAGGTCCAAGGGATACAGTAAACCTGCACCGGTGCATCGGAATCCAATACTGGTCTCCCAGGAGCCGCCCAAAGCACAAACTCTAAGAAGATTCACTCTTCTTGTACTTAAGTCGGCACTGTGTCTTTTATATTCAATTCCGATGCGATTTCTGTGTTTCATTGTCAATGTGAAGGTCCAAGGGATACAGTAAACCTGCACTGGTGCATCGGAATCCAATACTGGTCTCCCAGGATCCGCTCAAAGCACAAATTCTTAGGAGACTCACTCTTCTTGTACTAAAGTCGGCATTGTGCCTTTTATATTCAATTCCGATGTGATTTCTGTGTTTCATTGTCAATGTGAAGGTCCAAGGGATACGGTAAACCTGCACTGGTGCATCGGAATCCAATACTGGTCTCCCAGGATCCGCTCAAAGCACAAACTCTGAGAAGATTCACTCTTCTTGTACTTAAGTCGGCACTGTGTCTTTTATATTCAATTCCGATGCGATTTCTGTGTTTCATCGTCAATGTGAAGGTCCAAGGGATATAGTAAACCTGCACTGGTGCATCGGAATCCAATACTGGTCTCCCAGGAGCCGCCCAAAGCACGAACTCTGAGAAGATTCACTCTTGTTGTACTTAAGTCGGCACTGTGCCTTTTATATTCAATTCCGATGCGATTTCTGTGTTTCATCGTCAATGTGAAGGTCCAAGGGATACAGTAAACCTGCACTGGTGCATCGGAATACAATACTGGTCTCCCAGGAGCCGCCCAAAGCACGAACTCTGAGAAGATTCACTCTTCTTGTACTTAAGTCGGCACTGTGCCTTTTATATTCAATTCCGATGCGATTTCTGTGTTTCATCGTCAATGTGAAGGTCCAATGGATACAGTAAACCTGCACTGGTGCATCGGAATCCAATACTGGTCTCCCAGGAGCCGCCCAAAGCACAAACTCTGAGAAGATTCACTCTTCTTGTACTTAAGTCGGCACTGTGCCTTTTATATTCAATTCCGATGCGATTTCTGTGTTTCATCGTCAATGTGAAGGTCCAAGGGATGCAGTAAACCTGCACTGGTGCATCGGAATCCAATACTGGTCTCCCAGGAGCCGCCCAAAGCAAGAACTCTGAGAAGATTCACTCTTCTTGTACTTAAGTCGGCACTGTGCCTTTTATATTCAATTCCGATGCGATTTCTGTGTTTCATCGTCAATGTGAAGGTCCAAGGGATACAGTAAACCTGCACTGGTGCATCGGAATCCAATACTGGTCTCCCAGGAGCCGCCCAAAGCACAAACTCTGAGAAGATTCACTCTTCTTGTACTTAAGTCGGCACTGTGCCTTTTATATTCAATTCCGATGCGATTTCTGTGTTTCATCGTCAATGTGAAGGTCCAAGGGATACGGTAAACATGCACTGGTGCATCGCAATCCAATACTGGTCTCCCAGGAGCCGCCCAAAGCACAAACTCTGAGAAGATTCACTCTTCTTGTACTTAAGTCGGCACTGTGCCTTTTATATTCAATTCCGATGCGATTTCTGTGTTTCATCGTCAATGTGAAGGTCCAAGGGATACAGTAAACCTGAACTGGTGCATCGGAATCCAATACTGGTCTCCCAGGAGCCGCCCAAAGCACAAACTCTGAGAAGATTCACTATTCTTGTACTTAAGTCGGCATTGTGCCTTTTATATTCAATTCCGATGCGATTTCTGTGTTTCATCGTCAATGTGAAGGTCCAAGGGATACAGTAAACTTGCACTGGTGCATCGGAATCCAATACTGGTCTCCCAGGAGCCGCCCAAAGCACAAACTCTGAGAAGATTCACTCTTCTTGTACTTAAGTCGGCCCTGTGCCTTTTATATTCAATTCCGATGCGATATATGTGTTTCATCGTCAATGTGAAGGTCCAAGGGATACAGTAAACCTGCACTGGTGCATCGGAATCCAATACTGGTCTCCCAGGAGCCGCCCAAAGCACAAACTCTGAGAAGATTCACTCTTCTTGTACTTAAGTCGGCACTGTGCCTTTTATATTCAATTCCGATGCGATTTCTGTGTTTCATCGTCAATGTGAAGGTCCAAGGGATACAGTAAACCTGCACTGGTGCATCGGAATCCAATACTGGTCTCCCAGGAGCCGCCCAAAGCACAAACTCTGAGAAGATTCACTCTTCTTGTACTTAAGTCGGCACTGCGTCTTTTATATTCAATTCCGATGCGATTTCTGTGTTTCATTCTCAATGTGAAGGTCCAAGGGATACAGTAAACCTGCACTGGTGCATCGGAATCCAATACTGGTCTCCCAGGATCCGCTCAAATCACAAACTCTTAGGAGGCTCACTCTTCTTGTACTTAAGTCGGCATTGTGCGTTTTATATTCAATTCCGATGCGATTTCTGTGTTTCATTGTCAATGTGAAGGTCCAAGGGATACAGTAAACCTGCACTGGTGCATCGAAATCCAATACTGGTCTCCCAGGAGCCGCCCAAAGCACAAACTCTGAGAAGATTCACTCTTCTTGTACTTAAGTCGGCACTGTGCCTTTTATATTCAATTCCGATGCGATTTCTGTGTTTCATCGTCAATGTGAAGGTCCAAGGGATACAGTAAACCTGCACTGGTCCATCGGAATCCAATACTGGTCTCCCAGGAGCCACCCAAAGCACAAACTCTGAGAAGATTCACTCTTCTTGTACTTAAGTCGGCACTGTGTCTTTTATATTCAATTCCGATGCGATTTCTGTGTTTCATCGTCAAGGTGAAGGTCCAAGGGATACAGTAAATCTGCACTGGTGCATCGGAATCCAATACTGGTCTCCCAGGAGCCGCTCAAACCACAAACTCTTAGGAGACTCACTCTTCTTGTACTTAAGTCGGCACTGTGTCTTTTATATTCAATTCCGATGTGATTTCTGTGTTTCATTGTCAATGTGAAGGTCCAAGGGATACAGTAAACCTGCACTGGTGCATCGGAATCCAATACTGGTCTCCCAGGATCCGCTCAAAGCACAAACTCTGAGAAGATTCACTCTTCTTGTACTTAAGTCGGCACTGTGTCTTTTATATTCAATTCCGATGCGATTTCTGTGTTTCATCGTCAATGTGAAGGTCCAAGGGATACAGTAAACCTGCACTGGTGCATCAGAATCCAATACTGGTCTCCCAGGAGCCGCACAAAGCACAAACTCTGAGAAGATTCACTCTTCTTGTACTTAAGTCGGCACTGTGCCTTTTATATTCAATTCCGATGCGATTTCTGTGTTTCATCGTCAATGTGAAGGTCCAATGGATACAGTAAACCTGCACTGGTGCATCGGAATCCAATACTGGTCTCCCAGGAGCCCCTCAAACCACAAACTCTTTGGAGACTCACTCTTCTTGTACTTAAGTCGCCACTGTGTCTTTTATATTCAATTCCGATGCGATTTCTGTGTTTCATTGTCAATGTGAAGGTCCAAGGGATACAGTAAACCTGCACTGGTGCATCGGAATCCAATACTGGTCTCCCAGGAGCCGCCCAAAGCACAAACTCTGAGAAGATTCACTATTCTTCTACTTAAGTCGGCATTGTGCCTTTTATATTCAATTCCGATGTGATTTCTGTGTTTCATCGTCAATGTGAAGGTCCAAGGGATACAGTAAACCTGCACTGGTGCATCGGAATCCAATACTGGTCTCCCAGGAGCCGCCCAAAGCACAAACTCTGAGAAGATTCACTCTTCTTGTACTTAATTCGGCAGTGTGCCTTTTATATTCAATTCCGATGCGATTTCTGTGTTTCATCGTCAATGTGAAGGTCCAAGGGATACAGTAAACCTGCACTGGTGCATCGCAATCCAATAGTGGTCTCCCAGGAGCCGCCCAAAGCACAAACTCTGAGAAGATTCACTCTTCTTGTACTTAAGTCGGCACTGTGCCTTTTATATTCAATTCCGATGCGATTTCTGTGTTTCATCGTCAATGTGAAGGACCAAGGGATACAGTAAACCTGCACTGGTGCATCGGAATCCAATACTGGTCTCCCAGGAGCCGCCCAAAGCACAAACTCTGAGAAGATTCACTATTCTTCTACTTATGTCGGCATTGTGCCTTTTATATTCAATTCCGATGCGATTTCTGTGTTTCATCGTCAATGTGAAGGTCCAAGGGATACAGTAAACCTGCACTGGTGCATCGGAATCCAATACTGGTCTCCCAGGAGCCGCCCAAAGCACAAACTCTGAGAAGATTCACTCTTCTTGTACTTAAGACGGCATTGTGCCTTTTATATTCAATTCCGATGTGATTTCTGTGTTTCATCGTCAATGTGAAGGTCCAAGGGATACAGTAAACCTGCACCGGTGCATCGGAATCCAATACTGGTCTCCCAGGAGCCGCCCAAAGCACAAACTCTAAGAAGATTCACTCTTCTTGTACTTAAGTCGGCACTGTGTCTTTTATATTCAATTCCGATGCGATTTCTGTGTTTCATTGTCAATGTGAAGGTCCAAGGGATACAGTAAACCTGCACTGGTGCATCGGAATCCAATACTGGTCTCCCAGGATCCGCTCAAAGCACAAATTCTTAGGAGACTCACTCTTCTTGTACTAAAGTCGGCATTGTGCCTTTTATATTCAATTCCGATGTGATTTCTGTGTTTCATTGTCAATGTGAAGGTCCAAGGGATACGGTAAACCTGCACTGGTGCATCGGAATCCAATACTGGTCTCCCAGGATCCGCTCAAAGCACAAACTCTGAGAAGATTCACTCTTCTTGTACTTAAGTCGGCACTGTGTCTTTTATATTCAATTCCGATGCGATTTCTGTGTTTCATCGTCAATGTGAAGGTCCAAGGGATACAGTAAACCTGCACTGGTGCATCAGAATCCAATACTGGTCTCCCAGGAGCCGCCCAAAGCACAAACTCTGAGAAGATTCACTCTTCTTGTACTTAAGTCGGCACTGTGCCTTTTATATTCAATTGCGATGCGATTTCTGTGTTTCATCGTCAATGTGAAGGTCCAAGGGATACAGTAAACCTGCACTGGTGCATCGGAATCCAATACTGGTCTCCCAGGAGCCCCTCAAACCACAAACTCTTAGGAGACTCACTCTTCTTGTACTTAAGTCGGCACTGTGTCTTTATATTCAATTCCGATTCGATTTCTGTGTTTCATTGTCAATGTGAAGGTCCAAGGGATACAGTAAACCTGCACTGGTGCATCGGAATCCAATACTGGTCTCCCAGGAGCCGCCCAAAGCACAAACTCTGAGAAGATTCACTCTTCTTGTACTTAAGTCGGCACTGTGTCTTTTATATTCAATTCCGATGCGATTTCTGTGTTTCATCGTCAATGTGAAGGTCCAAGGGATACAGTAAACCTGCACTGGTGCATCGGAATCCAATACTGGTCTCCCAGGAGCCGCCCAAAGCACAAACTCTGAGAAGATTCACTCTTCTTGTACTTACGTCGGCATTGTGCCTTTTATATTCAATTCCGATGTGATTTCTGTGTTTCATCGTCAATGTGAAGGTCCAAGGGATACAGTAAACCTGCACTGGTGCATCGGAATCCAATACTGGTCTCCCAGGAGCCGCCCAAAGCACGAACTCTGAGAAGATTCACTCTTCTTGTACTTAAGTCGGCACTGTGCCTTTTATATTCAATTCCGATGCGATTTCCGTGTTTCATCGTCAATGTGAAGGTCCAAGGGATACAGTAAACCTGCACTGGTGCATCGGAATCCAATACTGGTCTCCCAGGAGCCGCCCAAAGCACAAACTCTGAGAAGATTCACTCTTCTTGTACTTAAGTCGGCACTGTGCTTTTATATTCAATTCCGATGCGATTTCTGTGTTTCATCGTCAATGTGAAGGTCCAAGGGATACAGTAAACCTGCACTGGTGCATCGGAATCCAATACTGGTCTCCCAGGAGCCGCCCAAAGCACAAACTCTGAGAAGATTCACTATTCTTGTACTTAAGTCGGCATTGTGCCTTTTATATTCAATTCCGATGCGATTTCTGTGTTTCATCGTCAATGTGAAGGTCCAAGGGATGCAGTAAACTTGCACTGGTGCATCGGAATCCAATACTGGTCTCCCAGGAGCCGCCCAAAGCACAAACTCTGAGAAGATTCACTCTTCTTGTACTTAAGTCGGCCCTGTGCCTTTTATATTCAATTCCGATGCGATATCTGTGTTTCATCGTCAATGTGAAGGTCCAAGGGATACAGTAAACCTGCACTGGTGCATCGGAATCCAATACTGGTCTCCCAGGAGACGCCCAAAGCACAAACTCTGAGAAGATTCACTCTTCTTGTACTTAAGTCGGCCCTGTGCCTTTTATATTCAATTCCGATGCGATTTCTGTGTTTCATCGTCAATGTGAAGGTCCAAGGGATACAGTAAACCTGCACTGGTGCATCGGAATCCAATACTGGTCTCCCAGGAGCCGCCAAAAAGCACAAACTCTGAGAAGATTCACTCTTCTTGTACTTAAGTCGGCACTGTGCCTTTTATATTCAAATCCGATGCGATTTCTGTGTTTCATCGTCAATGTGAAGGTCCAAGGGATGCAGTAAACCTGCACTGGTGCATCGGTATCCAATACTGGTCTCCCAGGAGCCGCTCAAAGCACAAACTCTGAGAAGATTCACTCTTCTTGTACTTAAGTCGGCACTGTGTCTTTTATATTCAATTCCGATGCGATTTCTGTGTTTCATTGTCAATGTGAAGGTCCAGGGGATACAGTAAACCTGCACTGGTGCATCGGAAACCAATACTTGTCTCCCAGGATCCGCTCAAAGCACAAACTCTGAGAAGATTCACTCTTCTTGTACTTAAGTCGGCATTGTGCCTTTTATATTCAATTCCGATGCGATTTCTGTGTTTCATCGTCAATGTGAAGGTCCAAGGGATACAGTAAACCTGCACTGGTGCATCGGAATCCAATACTGGTCTCCCAGGAGACACCCAAAGCACGAACTCTGAGAAGATTCACTCTTCTTGTACTTATGTCGGCACTGTGCCTTTTATATTCAATTCCGATGCGATTTCTGTGTTTCATCGTCAATTTGTAGGTCCAAGGGATACAGTAAACCTGCACTGGTGCATCGGAATCCAATACTGGTCTCCCAGGAGCCGCCCAAAGCACAAACTCTGAGAAGATTCACTCTTCTTGTACTTAAGTCGGCACTGCGTCTTTTATATTCAATTCCGATGCGATTTCTGTGTTTCATTCTCAATGTGAAGGTCCAAGGGATACAGTAAACCTGCACTGGTGCATCGGAATCCAATACTGGTCTCCCAGGATCCGCTCAAATCACAAACTCTTAGGAGACTCACTCTTCTTGTACTTAAGTCGGCATTGTGCGTTTTATATTCAATTCCGATGCGATTTCTGTGTTTCATTGTCAATGTGAAGGTCCACGGGATACAGTAAACCTGCACTGGTGCATCGGAATCCAATACTGGTCTCCCAGGAGCCGCCCAAAGCACAAACTCTGAGAAGATTCACTCTTGTTGTACTTAAGTCGGCACTGTGCCTTTTATATTCAATTCGGATGCGATTTCTGTGTTTCATCGTCAATGTGAAGGTCCAAGGGATACAGTAAACCTGCACTGGTCCATCGGAATCCACTACTGGTCTCCCAGGAGCCGCCCAAAGCACAAACTCTGAGAAGATTCACTCTTCTTGTACTTAAGTCGGCACTGTGTCTTTTATATTCAATTCCGATGCGATTTCTGTGTTTCATCGTCAAGGTGAAGGTCCAAGGGATACAGTAAATCTGCACTGGTGCATCGGAAAGCCAATACTGGTCTCCCAGGAGCCGCTCAAACCACAAACTCTTAGGAGACTCACTCTTCTTGTACTTAAGTCGGCACTGTGTCTTTTATATTCAATTCCGATGCGATTTCTGTGTTTCATTGTCAATGTGAAAGTCCAAGGGATAAAGTATACCTGCACTGGTGCATCGGAATCCAATACTGGTCTCCCAGGAGCCGCTCAAACCACAAACTCTTAGACTCAATCTTCTTGTACTTAAGTCGGCATTGTGCCTTTTATATTCAATTCCGATGCGATTTCTGTGTTTCATCGTCAATGTGAAGGTCCAAGGGATACAGTAAACCTACACTGGTGCATCGGAATACAATACTGGTCTCCCAGGAGCCGCCCAAAGCACAAACTCTGAGAAGATTCACTCTTCTTGTACTTAAGTCGGCATTGTGCCTTTTATATTCAATTCCGATGCGATTTCTGTGTTTCATTGTAAATGTGAAGGTCCAAGGGATACAGTAAACCTGCACTGGTGCATCGGAATCCAATACTGGTCTCCCAGGAGCCGCCCAAAGCACAAACTCTGAGAAGATTCACTCTTCTTGTACTTAAGTCGGCACTGTGCCTTTTATATTCAATTCCGATGCGATTTCTGTGTTTCATCGTCAATGTGAAGGTCCAAGGGATACAGTAAACCTGCACTGGTGCATCAGAATCCAATAGTGGTCTCCCAGGAGCCGCCCAAAGCACAAACTCTGAGAAGATTCACTCTTCTTGTACTTAAGTCGGCACTGTGCCTTTTATATTCAATTCCGATGCGATTTCTGTGTTTCATCGTCAATGTGAAGGTCCAAGGGATACAGTAAACCTGCACTGGTGCATCGGAATCCAATACTGGTCTCCCAGGAGCCCCTCAAACCACAAACTCTTAGGAGACTCACTCGTCTTGTACTTAAGTCGGCACTGTGCCTTTTATATTCAATTCCGATGCGATTTCTGTGTTTCATCGTCAATGTGAAGGTCCAAGGGATACAGTAAACCTGCACTGGTGCATCAGAATCCAATACTGGTCTCCCAGGAGCCGCCCAAAGCACAAACTCTGAGAAGATTCACTCTTCTTGTACTTAAGTCGGCACTGTGCCTTTTATATTCAATTCCGATGCGATTTCTGTGTTTCATCGTCAATGTGAAGGTCCAAGGGATACAGTAAACCTGCACTGGTGCATCGGAATCCAATACTGGTCTCCCAGGAGCCCCTCAAACCACAAACTCTTAGGAGACTCACTCTTCTTGTACTTAAGTCGGCACTGTGTCTTTTATATTCAATTCCGATGCGATTTCTGTGTTTCATTGTCAATGTGAAGGTCCAAGGGATACAGCAAACCTGCACTGGTGCATCGGAATCCAATACTGGTCTCCCAGGAGCCGCCCAAAGCACAAACTCTTAGACTCACTCTTCTTGTACTTAAGTCGGCACTGTGTCTTTTATATTCAATTCCGATGCGATTTCTGTGTTTCATTGTCAATGTGAAGGTCCAAGGGATACAGTAAACCTGCACTGGTGCATCGGAATCCAATACTGGTCTCCCAGGATCCGCTCAAAGCACAAACTCTTAGGAGACTCACTCTTCTTGTACTTAAGTCGGCATTGTGCCTGTTATATTCAATTCCGATGCGATTTCTGTGTTTCATTGTCAATGGGAAGGTCCAAGGGATACAGTAAACCTGCACTGGTGCATCGGAATCCAATACTGGTCTCCCAGGAGCCGCTCAAAGCACAAACTCTGAGAAGATTCACTCTTCTTGTACTTAAGTCGGCACTGTGTCTTTTATATTCAATTCCGATGCGATTTCTGTGTTTCATTGTCAATGTGAAGGTCCAAGGGATACAGTAAACCTGCACTGGTGCATCGGAAACCAATACTGGTCTCCCAGGATCCGCTCAAAGCACAAACTCTGAGAAGATTCACTCTTCTTGTACTTAAGTCGGCATTGTGCCTTTTATATTCAATTCCGATGCGATTTCTGTGTTTCATCGTCAATGTGAAGGTCCAAGGGATACAGTAAACCTGCACTGGTGCATCGGAATCCAATACTGGTCTCCCAGGAGCCGCCCAAAGCACGAACTCTGAGAAGATTCACTCTTCTTGTACTTAAGTCGGCACTGTGCCTTTTATATTCAATTCCGATGCGATTTCCGTGTTTCATCGTCAATGTGAAGGTCCAAGGGATACAGTAAACCTGCACTGGTGCATCGGAATCCAATACTGGTCTCCCAGGAGCCGCCCAAAGCACAAACTCTGAGAAGATTCACTCTTCTTGTACTTAAGTCGGCACTGTGCCTTTTATATTCAATTCCGATGCGATTTCTGTGTTTCATCGTCAATGTGAAGGTCCAAGGGATACAGTAAACCTGCACTGGTGCATCGGAATCCAATACTGGTCTCCCAGGAGCCGCCCAAAGCAAGAACTCTGAGGAGATTCACTCTTCTTGTACTTAAGTCGGCACTGTGCCTTTTATATTCAATTCCGATGCGATTTCTGTGTTTCATCGTCAATGTGAAGGTCCAAGGGATACAGTAAACCTGCACTGGTGCATCGGAATCCAATACTGGTCTCCCAGGAGCCGCCCAAAGCACAAACTCTGAGAAGATTCACTCTTCTTGTACTTAAGTCGGCACTGTGCCTTTTATATTCAATTCCGATGCGATTTCTGTGTTTCATCGTCAATGTGAAGGTCCAAGGGATACGGTAAACCTGCACTGGTGCATCGCAATCCAATACTGGTCTCCCAGGAGCCGCCCAAAGCACAAACCTTGAGAAGATTCACTCTTCTTGTACTTAAGTCGGCACTGTGCCTTTTATATTCAATTCCGATGCGATTTCTGTGTTTCATCGTCAATGTGAAGGTTCAAGGGATACAGTAAACCTGCACTGGTGCATCGGAATCCAATACTGGTCTCCCAGGAGCCGCCCAAAGCACAAACTCTGAGAAGATTCACTATTCTTGTACTTAAGTCGGCATTGTGCCTTTTATATTCAATTCCGATGCGATTTCTGTGTTTCATCGTCAATGTGAAGGTCCAAGGGATACAGTAAACTTGCACTGGTGCATCGGAATCCAATACTGGTCTCCCAGGAGCCGCCCAAAACACAAACTCTGAGAAGATTCACTCTTCTTGTACTTAAGTCGGCATTGTGCCTTTTATATTCAATTCCGATGCGATTTCTGTGTTTCATTATAAATGTGAAGGTCCAAGGGATACAGTAAACCTGCACTGGTGCATCGGAATCCAATACTGGTCTCCCAGGAGCCGCCCAAAGCACAAACTCTGAGAAGATTCACTCTTCTTGTACTTAAGTCGGCACTGTGCCTTTTATATTCAATTCCGATGCGATTTCTGTGTTTCATCGTCAATGTGAAGGTCCAAGGGATACAGTAAACCTGCACTGGTGCATCAGAATCCAATAGTGGTCTCCCAGGAGCCGCTCAAAGCACAAACTCTGAGAAGATTCACTCTTCTTGTACTTAAGTCGGCACTGTGGCTTTTATATTCAATTCCGATGCGATTTCTGTGTTTCATCGTCAATGTGAAGGTCCAAGGGATACAGTAAACCTGCACTGGTGCATCGGAATCCAATACTGGTCTCCCAGGAGCCCCTCAAACCACAAACTCTTAGGAGACTCACTCTTCTTGTACTTAAGTCGGCACTGTGCCTTTTATATTCAATTCCGATGCGATTTCTGTGTTTCATCGTCAATGTGAAGGTCCAAGGGATACAGTAAACCTGCACTGGTGCATCAGAATCCAATACTGGTCTCCCAGGAGCCGCCCAAAGCACAAACTCTGAGAAGATTCACTCTTCTTGTACTTAAGTCGGCACTGTGCCTTTTATATTCAATTCCGATGCGATTTCTGTGTTTCATCGTCAATGTGAAGGTCCAAGGGATACAGTAAACCTGCACTGGTGCATCGGAATCCAATACTGGTCTCCCAGGAGCCCCTCAAACCACAAACTCTTAGGAGACTCACTCTTCTTGTACTTAAGTCGGCACTGTGTCTTTTATATTCAATTCCGATGCGATTTCTGTGTTTCATTGTCAATGTGAAGGTCCAAGGGATACAGCAAACCTGCACTGGTGCATCGGAATCCAATACTGGTCTCCCAGGAGCCGCCCAAAGCACAAACTCTTAGACTCACTCTTCTTGTACTTAAGTCGGCACTGTGTCTTTTATATTCAATTCCGATGCGATTTCTGTGTTTCATTGTCAATGTGAAGGTCCAAGGGATACAGTAAACCTGCACTGGTGCATCGGAATCCAATACTGGTCTCCCAGGATCCGCTCAAAGCACAAACTCTTAGGAGACTCACTCTTCTTGTACTTATGTCGGCATTGTGCCTGTTATATTCAATTCCGATGCGATTTCTGTGTTTCATTGTCAATGGGAAGGTCCAAGGGATACAGTAAACCTGCACTGGTGCATCGGAATCCAATACTGGTCTCCCAGGAGCCGCTCAAAGCACAAACTCTGAGAAGATTCACTCTTCTTGTACTTAAGTCGGCACTGTGTCTTTTATATTCAATTCCGATGCGATTTCTGTGTTTCATTGTCAATGTGAAGGTCCAAGGGATACAGTAAACCTGCACTGGTGCATCGGAAACCAATACTGGTCTCCCAGGATCCGCTCAAAGCACAAACTCTGAGAAGATTCACTCTTCTTGTACTTAAGTCGGCATTGTGCCTTTTATATTCAATTCCGATGCGATTTCTGTGTTTCATCGTCAATGTGAAGGTCCAAGGGATACAGTAAACCTGCACTGGTGCATCGGAATCCAATACTGGTCTCCCAGGAGCCGCCCAAAGCACGAACTCTGAGAAGATTCACTCTTCTTGTACTTAAGTCGGCACTGTGCCTTTTATATTCAATTCCGATGCGATTTCCGTGTTTCATCGTCAATGTGAAGGTCCAAGGGATACAGTAAACCTGCACTGGTGCATCGCAATCCAATACTGGTCTCCCAGGAGCCGCCCAAAGCACAAACTCTGAGAAGATTCACTCTTCTTGTACTTAAGTCGGCACTGTGCCTTTTATATTCAATTCCGATTCGATTTCTGTGTTTCATCGTCAATGTGAAGGTCCAAGGGATACAGTAAACCTGCACTGGTGCATCGGAATCCAATACTGGTCTCCCAGGAGCCGCTCAAATCACAAACTCTGAGAAGATTCACTATTCTTGTACTTAAGTCGGCATTGTGCCTTTTATATTCAATTCCGATGCGATTTCTGTGTTTCATCGTCAATGTGAAGGTCCAAGGGATACAGTAAACCTGCACTGGTGCATCGGAATCCAATACTGGTCTCCCAGGAGCCGCCCAAAGCACAAACTCTGAGAAGATTCACTCTTCTTGTACTTAAGTCGGCACTGTGCCTTTTATATTGAATTCCGATGCGATTTCTGTGTTTCATCGTGAATGTGAAGGTCCAAGGGATACAGTAAACCTGCAATGGTGCATCGGAATCCAATACTGGTCTCCCAGGAGCCGCCCAAAGCACAAACTCTGAGAAGATTCACTCTTCTTGTACTTAAGTCGGCACTGTGCCTTTTATATTCAATTCCGATGCGATATCTGTGTTTCATCGTCAATGTGAAGGTCCAAGGGATACAGTAAACCTGCACTGGTGCATCGGAATCCAATACTGGTCTCCCAGGAGCCGCCCAAAGCACAAACTCTGAGAAGATTCACTCTTCTTGTACTTAAGTCGGCACTGTGCCTTTTATATTCAATTCCGATGCGATTTCTGTGTTTCATCGTCAATGTGAAGTTCCAAGGGATGCAGTAAACCTGCACTGGTGCATCGGAATCCAATACTGGTCTCCCAGGAGCCGCTCAAAGCACAAACTCTGAGAAGATTCACTCTTCTTGTACTTAAGTCGGCACTGTGTCTTTTATATTCAATTCCGATGCGATTTCTGTGTTTCATTGTCAATGTGAAGGTCCAAGGGATACAGTAAACCTGCACTGGTGCATCGGAAACCAATACTGGTCTCCCAGGATCCGCTCAAAGCACAAACTCTGAGAAGATTCACTCTTGTTGTACTTAAGTCGGCATTGTGCCTTTTATATTCAATTCCGATGCGATTTCTGTGTTTCATCGTCAATGTGAAGGTCCAAGGGATACAGTAAACCTGCACTGGTGCATCGGAATCCAATACTGGTCTCCCAGGAGCCGCCCAAAGCACGAACTCTGAGAAGATTCACTCTTGTTGTACTTAAGTCGGCACTGTGCCTTTTATATTCAATTCCGATGCGATTTCTGTGTTTCATCGTCAATGTGAAGGTCCAAGGGATACAGTAAACCTGCACTGGTGCATCGGAATACAATACTGGTCTCCCAGGAGCCGCCCAAAGCACGAACTCTGAGAAGATTCACTCTTCTTGTACTTAAGTCGGCACTGTGCCTTTTATATTCAATTCCGAAGCGATTTCTGTGTTTCATCGTCAATGTGAAGGTCCAATGGATACAGTAAACCTGCACTGGTGCATCGGAATCCAATACTGGTCTCCCAGGAGCCGCCCAAAGCACAAACTCTGAGAAGATTCACTCTTCTCGTACTTAAGTCGGCACTGTGCCTTTTATATTCAATTCCGATGCGATTTCTGTGTTTCATCGTCAATGTGAAGGTCCAAGGGATACAGTAAACCTGCACTGGTGCATCGGAATCCAATACTGGTCTCCCAGGAGCCGCCCAAAGCAAGAACTCTGAGGAGATTCACTCTTCTTGTACTGAAGTCGGCACTGTGCCTTTTATATTCAATTCCGATGCGATTTCTGTGTTTCATCGTCAATGTGAAGGTCCAAGGGATACAGTAAACCTGCACTGGTGCATCGGAATCCAATACTGGTCTCCCAGGAGCCGCCCAAAGCACAAACTCTGAGAAGATTCACTCTTCTTGTACTTAAGTCGGCACTGTGCCTTTTATATTCAATTCCGATGCGATTTCTGTGTTTCATCGTCAATGTGAAGGTCCAAGGGATACGGTAAACCTGCACTGGTGCATCGCAATCCAATGCTGGTCTCCCAGGAGCCGCCCAAAGCACAAACTCTGAGAAGATTCACTCTTCTTGTACTTAAGTCGGCTCTGTGCCTTTTATATTCAATTCCGATGCGATTTCTGTGTTTCATCGTCAATGTGAAGGTCCAAGGGATACAGTAAACCTGCACTGGTGCATCGGAATCCAATACTGGTCTCCCAGGAGCCGCCCAAAGCACAAACTCTGAGAAGATTCACTATTCTTGTACTTAAGTCGGCATTGTGCCTTTTATATTCAATTCCGATGCGATTTCTGTGTTTCATCGTCAATGTGAAGGTCCAAGGGATACAGTAAACTTGCACTGGTGCATCGGAATCCAATACTGGTCTCCCATGAGCCGCCCAAAGCACAAACTCTGAGAAGATTCACTCTTCTTGTACTTAAGTCGGCACTGTGCCTTTTATATTCAATTCCGATGCGATATCTGTGTTTCATCGTCAATGTGAAGGTCCAAGGGATACAGTAAACCTGCACTGGTGCATCGGAATCCAATACTGGTCTCCCAGGATCCGCTCAAAGCACAAACTCTTAGGAGACTCTGTCATCTTGTACTTAAGTCGGCATTGTGCCTTTTATATTCAATTCCGATGCGATTTCTGTGTTTCATTGTCAATGTGAAGGTCCAAGGGATACAGTAAACCTGCACTGGTGCATCGGAATCCAATACTGGTCTCCCAGGAGCCGCTCAAAGCACAAACTCTGAGAAGATTCACTCTTCTTGTACTTAAGTCGGCACTGTGCCTTTTATATTCAATTCCGATGCGATTTCTGTGTTTCATCGTCAATGTGAAGGTCCAAGGGATACAGTAAACCTGCACTGGTGCATCGGAATCCAATACTGGTCTCCCAGGAGCCGCCCAAAACACAAACTCTGAGAAGATTCACTCTTCTTGTACTTAAGTCGGCACTGTGCCTTTTATATTCAATTCCGATGCGATTTCTGTGTTTCATCGTCAATGTGAAGGTCCAAGGGATACAGTAAACCTGCACTGGTGCATCGGAATCCAATACTGGTCTCCCAGGAGCCGCCCAAAGGACAAACTCTGAGAAGATTCACTCTTCTTGTACTTAAGTCGGCACTGTGCCTTTTATATTCAATTCCGATGCGATTTCTGTGTTTCATCGTCAATGTGAAGGTCCAAGGGATACAGTAAACCTGCACTGGTCCATCGGAATCCAATACTGGTCTCCCAGGAGCCGCCCAAAGCACAAACTCTGAGAAGATTCACTCTTCTTGTACTTAAGTCGGCACTGTGTCTTTTATATTCAATTCCGATGCGATTTCTGTGTTTCATCGTCAAGGTGAAGGTCCAAGGGATACAGTAAATCTGCACTGGTGCATCGGAATCCAATACTGGTCTCCCAGGAGCCGCTCAAACCACAAACTCTTAGGAGACTCACTCTTCTTGTACTTAAGTCGGCACTGTGTCTTTTATATTCAATTCCGATGCGATTTCTGTGTTTCATTGTCAATGTGAAAGTCCAAGGGATAAAGTATACCTGCACTGGTGCATCGGAATCCAATACTGGTCTCCCAGGAGCCGCTCAAACCACAAACTCTTAGACTCACTCTTCTTGTACTTAAGTCGGCATTGTGCCTTTTATATTCAATTCCGATGCGATTTCTGTGTTTCATCGTCAATGTGAAGGTCCAAGGGATACAGTAAACCTACACTGGTGCATCGGAATACAATACTGGTCTCCCAGGAGCCGCCCAAAGCACAAACTCTGAGAAGATTCACTCTTCTTGTACTTAAGTCGGCATTGTGCCTTTTATATTCAATTCCGATGCGATTTCTGTGTTTCATTGTCAATGTGAAGGTCCAAGGGATACAGTAAACCTGCACTGGTGCATCGGAATCCAATACTGGTCTCCCAGGAGCCGCCCAAAGCACAAACTCTGAGAAGATTCACTCTTCTTGTACTTAAGTCGGCACTGTGCCTTTTATATTCAATTCCGATGCGATTTCTGTGTTTCATCGTCAATGTGAAGGTCCAAGGGATACAGTAAACCTGCACTGGTGCATCAGAATCCAATACTGGTCTCCCAGGAGCCGCCCAAAGCACAAACTCTGAGAAGATTCACTCTTCTTGTACTTAAGTCGGCACTGTGGCTTTTATATTCAATTCCGATGCGATTTCTGTGTTTCATCGTCAATGTGAAGGTCCAAGGGATACAGTAAACCTGCACTGGTGCATCGGAATCCAATACTGGTCTCCCAGGAGCCGCCCAAAGCACAAACTCTGAGAAGATTCACTCTTCTTGTACTTAAGTCGGCACTGTGCCTTTTATATTCAATTCCGATGCGATTTCTGTGTTTCATCGTCAATGTGAAGGTCCAAGGGATACAGTAAACCTGCACTGGTGCATCAGAATCCAATACTGGTCTCCCAGGAGCCGCCCAAAGCACAAACTCTGAGAAGATTCTCTCTTCTTGTACTTAAGTCGGCACTGTGCCTTTTATATTCAATTCCGATGCGATTTCTGTGTTTCATCGTCAATGTGAAGGTCCAAGGGATACAGTAAACCTGCACTGGTGCATCGGAATCCAATACTGGTCTCCCAGGAGCCCCTCAAACCACAAACTCTTAGGAGACTCACTCTTCTTGTACTTAAGTCGGCACTGTGTCTTTTATATTCAATTCCGATGCGATATCTGTGTTTCATTGTCAATGTGAAGGTCCAAGGGATACAGTAAACCTGCACTGGTGCATCGGAATCCAATACTGGTCTCCCAGGAGCCGCCCAAAGCACAAACTCTTAGAATCACTCTTCTTGTACTTAAGTCGGCACTGTGTCTTTTATATTCAATTCCGATGCGATTTCTGTGTTTCATTGTCAATGTGAAGGTCCAAGGGATACAGTAAACCTGCACTGGTGCATCGGAATCCAATACTGGTCTCCCAGGATCCGCTCAAAGCACAAACTCTTAGGAGACTCACTCTTCTTGTACTTAAGTCGGCATTGTGCCTGTTATATTCAATTCCGATGCGATTTCTGTGTTTCATTGTCAATGTGAAGGTCCAAGGGATACAGTAAACCTGCACTGGTGCATCGGAATCGAATACTGGTCTCCCAGGAGCCGCTCAAAGCACAAACTCTGAGAAGATTCACTCTTCTTGTACTTAAGTCGGCACTGTGTCTTTTATATTCAATTCCGATGCGATTTCTGTGTTTCATTGTCAATGTGAAGGTCCAAGGGATACAGTAAACCTGCACTGGTGCATCGGAAACCAATACTGGTCTCCCAGGATCCGCTCAAAGCACAAACTCTGAGAAGATTCACTCTTCTTGTACTTAAGTCGGCATTGTGCCTTTTATATTCAGTTCCGATGCGATTTCTGTGTTTCATCGTCAATGTGAAGGTCCAAGGGATACAGTAAACCTGCACTGGTGCATCGGAATCCAATACTGGTCTCCCAGGAGCCGCCCAAAGCACAAACTCTGAGAAGATTCACTCTTCTTGTACTTAAGTCGGCACTGTGCCTTTTATATTCAATTCCGATGCGATTTCTGTATTTCATCGTCAATGTTAAGGTCCAAGGGATACAGTAAACCTGCACTGGTGCATCGGAATCCAATACTGGTCTCCCAGGAGCCGCCCAAAGCACAAACTCTGAGAAGATTCACTATTCTTGTACTTAAGTCGGCATTGTGCCTTTTATATTCAATTCCGATGCGATTTCTGTGTTTCATCGTCAATGTGAGGGTCCAAGGGATACAGTAAACCTGCACTGGTGCATCGGAATCCAATACTGGTCTCCCAGGAGCCGCCCAAAGCACAAACTCTGAGAAGATTCACTCTTCTTGTACTTAAGTCGGCACTGTGCCTTTTATATTGAATTCCGATGCGATTTCTGTGTTTCATCGTGAATGTGAAGGTCCAAGGGATACAGTAAACCTGCACTGGTGCATCGGAATCCAATACTGGTCTCCCAGGAGCCGCCCAAAGCACAAACTCTGAGAAGATTCACTCTTCTTGTACTTAAGTCGGCACTGTGCCTTTTATATTCAATTCCGATGCGATTTCTGTGTTTCATCGTCAATGTGAAGGTCCAAGGGATACAGTAAACCTGCACTGGTGCATCGGAATCCAATACTGGTCTCCCAGGAGCCGCCCAAAGCACAAACTCTGAGAAGATTCACTCTTCTTGTACTTAAGTCGGCACTGTGCCTTTTATATTCAATTCCGATGCGATTTCTGTGTTTCATCGTCAATGTGAAGGTCCAATGGATACAGTAAACCTGCACTGGTGCATCGGAATCCAATACTGGTCTCCCAGGAGCCGCCCAAAGCACAAACTCTGAGAAGATTCACTCTTCTTGTACTTAAGTCGGCACTGTGCCTTTTATATTCAATTCCGATGCGAT
Source organism: Schistocerca nitens (assembly GCF_023898315.1). Classification (NCBI taxonomy): domain Eukaryota; kingdom Metazoa; phylum Arthropoda; class Insecta; order Orthoptera; family Acrididae; genus Schistocerca; species Schistocerca nitens. The sequence continues at coordinate 9,755,248 of NW_026045908.1, read as the reverse complement.
TTCTGTGTTTCATCGTCAATGTGAAGGTCCAAGGGATACAGTAAACCTGCACTGGTGCATCGGAATCCAATACTGGTCTCCCAGGAGCCGCCCAAAGCAAGAACTCTGAGAAGATTCACTCCTCTTGTACTTAAGACGGCACTGTGCCTTTTATATTCAATTCCGATGCGATTTCTGTGTTTCATCGTCAATGTGAAGGTCCAAGGGATACAGTAAACCTGCACTGGTGCATCGGAATCCAATACTGGTCTCCCAGGAGCCGCCCAAAGCACAAACTCTGAGAAGATTCACTCTTCTTGTACTTAAGTCGGCACTGTGCCTTTTATATTCAATTCCGATGCGATTTCTGTGTTTCATCGTCAAAGTGAAGGTCCAAGGGATACAGTAAACCTGCACTGGTGCATCGGAATCCAATACTGGTCTCCCAGGAGCCGCCCAAAGCACAAACTCTGAGAAGATTCACTCTTCTTGTACTTAAGTCGGCACTGTGCCTTTTATATTCAATTCCGATGCGATTTCTGTGTTTCATCGTCAATGTGAAGGTCCAAGGGATACAGTAAACCTGCACTGGTGCATCGGAATCCAATACTGGTCTCCCAGGAACCGCCCAAAGCACAAACTCTGAGAAGATTCACTATTCTTGTACTTAAGTCAGCATTGTGCCTTTTATATTCAATTCCGATGCGATTTCTGTGTTTCATCGTCAATGTGAAGGTCCAAGGGATACAGTAAACCTGCACTGGTGCATCGGAATCCAATACTGGTCTCCCAGGAGCCGCCCAAAGCACAAACTCTGAGAAGATTCACTCTTCTTGTACTTAAGTCGGCACTGTGCCTTTTATATTCAATTCCGATGCGATTTCTGTGTTTCATCGTCAATGTGAAGGTATAAGGGATACAGTAAACCTGCACTGGTGCATCAGAATCCAATACTGGTCTCCCAGGAGCCGCCCAATGCACAAACTCTGAGAAGATTCACTCTTCTTGTACTTAAGTCGGCACTGTGCCTTTTATATTCAATTCCGATGCGATTTCTGTGTTTCATCGTCAATGTGAAGGTCCAAGGGATACAGTAAACCTGCACTGGTGCATCGGAATCCAATACTGGTCTCCCAGGAGCCGCCCAAAGCACAAACTCTGAGAAGATTCACTCTTCTTGTACTTAAGTCGGCACTGTGTCTTTTATATTCAATTCCGATGCGATTTCTGTGTTTCATTGTCAATGTGAAGGTCCAAGGGATACAGTAAACCTGCACTGGTGCATCGGAATCCAATACTGGTCTCCCAGAATCCGCTCAAAGCACAAACTCTTAGGAGACTCACTCTTGTTGTACTTAAGTCGGCATTGTGCCTTTTATATTCAATTCCGATGCGATTTCTGTGTTTCATTGTCAATGTGAAGGTCCAAGGGATACAGTAAACCTGCACTGGTGCATCGGAATCCAATACTGGTCTCCCAGGAGCCGCCCAAAGCACAAACTCTGAGAAAATTCACTCTTCTTGTACTTAAGTCGGCACTGTGCCTTTTATATTCAATTCCGATGCGATTTCTGTGTTTCATCGTCAATGTGAAGGTCCAAGGGATACAGTAAACCTGCACTGGTGCATCGGAATCCAATACTGGTCTCCCAGGAGCCGCCCAAAACACAAACTCTGAGAAGATTCACTCTTCTTGTACTTAAGTCGGCACTGTGCCTTTTATATTCAATTCCGATGCGATTTCTGTGTTTCATCGTCAATGTGAAGGTCCAAGGGATACAGTAAACCTGCACTGGTGCATCGGAATCCAATACTGGTCTCCCAGGAGCCGCCCAAAGGACAAACTCTGAGAAGATTCACTCTTCTTGTACTTAAGTCGGCACTGTGCCTTTTATATTCAATTCCGATGCGATTTCTGTGTTTCATCGTCAATGTGAAGGTCCAAGGGATACAGTAAACCTGCACTGGTGCATCGGAATCCAATACTGGTCTCCCAGGAGCCGCCCAAAGCACAAACTCTGAGAAGATTCACTCTTCTTGTACTTAAGTCGGCACTGTGCCTTTTATATTCAATTCCGATGCGATTTCTGTGTTTCATCGTCAATGTGAAGGTCCAAGGGATACAGTAAACCTGCACTGGTGCATCGGAATCCAATACTGGTCTCCCAGGAGCCGCCCAAAGCACAAACTCTGAGAAGATTCACTCTTCTTGTACTTAAGTCGGCACTGTGCCTTTTATATTCAATTCCGATGCGATTTCTGTGTTTCATCGTCAATGTGAAGGTCCAAGGGATACAGTAAACCTGCACTGGTGCATCGGAATACAATACTGGTCTCCCAGGAGCCGCCCAATGCACAAACTCTGAGATGATTCACTCTTCTTGTACTTAAGTCGGCACTGTGCCTTTTATATTCAATTGCGATGCGATTTCTGTGTTTCATCGTCAATGTGAAGGTCCAAGGGATACAGTAAACCTGCACTGGTGCATCGGAATCCAATACTGGTCTCCCAGGATCCGCTCAAAGCACAAACTCTTAGGAGACTCTGTCATCTTGTACTTAAGTCGGCATTGTGCCTTTTATATTCAATTCCGATGCGATTTCTGTGTTTCATTGTCAATGTGAAGGTCCAAGGGATACAGTAAACCTGCACTGGTGCATCGGAATCCATTACTGGTCTCCCAGGAGCCGCTCAAAGCACAAACTCTGAGAAGATTCACTCTTCTTGTACTTAAGTCGGCACTGTGCCTTTTATATTCAATTCCGATGCGATTTCTGTGTTTCATCGTCAATGTGAAGGTCCAAGGGATACAGTAAACCTGCACTGGTGCATCGGAATCCAATACTGGTCTCCCACGAGCCGCCCAAAACACAAACTCTGAGAAGATTCACTCTTCTTGTACTTAAGTCGGCACTGTGCCTTTTATATTCAATTCCGATGCGATTTCTGTGTTTCATCGTCAATGTGAAGGTCCAAGGGATACAGTAAACCTGCACTGGTGCATCGGAATCCAATACTGGTCTCCCAGGAGCCGCCCAAAGGACAAACTCTGAGAAGATTCACTCTTCTTGTACTTAAGTCGGCACTGTGCCTTTTATATTCAATTCCGATGCGATTTCTGTGTTTCATCGTCAATGTGAAGGTCCAAGGGATACAGTAAACCTGCACTGGTGCATCGGAATCCAATACTGGTCTCCCAGGAGCCGCCCAAAGGACAAACTCTGAGAGGATTCAGTCTTCTTGTACTTAAGTCGGCATTGTGCCTTTTATATTCAATTCCGATGCGATTTCTGTGTTTCATCGTCAATGTGAAGGTCAAAGGGATACAGTAAACCTGCACTGGTGCATCGGAATCCAATACTGGTCTCCCAGGAGCCGCCCAAAGCACAAACTCTGAGAACATTCACTCTTCTTGTACTTAAGTCCGCACTGTGCCTTTTATATTCAATTCCGATGCGATTTCTGTGTTTCATCGTCAATGTGAAGGTCCAAGGGATACAGTAAACCTGCACTGGTGCATCGGAATCCAATACTGGTCTCCCAGGAGCCGCCCAAAGCACAAACTCTGAGAAGATTCACTCTTCTTGTACTTAAGTCGGCATTGTGGCTTTTATATTCAATTCCGATGCGATATCTGTGTTTCATCGTCAATATGAAGGTCCAAGGGATACAGTAAACCTGCACTGGTGCATCGGAATCCAATACTGGTCTCCCAGGAGCCGCCCAAAGGACAAACTCTGAGAGGATTCAGTCTTCTTGTACTTAAGTCGGCATTGTGCCTTTTATATTCAATTCCGATGCGATTTCTGTGTTTCATCGTCAATGTGAAGGTCAAAGGGATACAGTAAACCTGCACTGGTGCATCGGAATCCAATACTGGTCTCCCAGGAGCCGCCCAAAGCACAAACTCTGAGAACATTCACTCTTCTTGTACTTAAGTCCGCACTGTGCCTTTTATATTCAATTCCGATGCGATTTCTGTGTTTCATCGTCAATGTGAAGGTCCAAGGGATACAGTAAACCTGCACTGGTGCATCGGAATCCAATACTGGTCTCCCAGGAGCCGCCCAAAGCACAAACTCTGAGAAGATTCACTCTTCTTGTACTTAAGTCAGCATTGTGGCTTTTATATTCAATTCCGATGCGATTTCTGTGTTTCATCGTCAATATGAAGGTCCAAGGGATACAGTAAACCTGCACTGGTGCATCGGAATCCAATACTGGTCTCCCAGGAGCCGCTCAAACCACAAAGTCTTAGACTCACTCTTCTTGTACTTAAGTCGGCATTGTGCTTTTATATTCAATTCCGATGCGATTTCTGTGTTTCATCGTCAATGTGAAGGTCCAAGGGATACAGTAAACCTGCACTGGTGCATCGGAATACAATACTGGTCTCCCAGGAGCCGCCCAAAGCACAAACTCTGAGATGATTCACTCTTCTTGTACTTAAGTCGGCACTGTGCCTTTTATATTCAATTGCGATGCGATTTCTGTGTTTCATCGTCAATGAGAAGGTCCAAGGGATACAGTAAACCAGCACTGGTGCATCGGAATCCAATACTGGTCTCCCAGGATCCGCTCAAAGCACAAACTCTTAGGAGATTCTGTCATCTTGTACTTAAGTCGGCATTGTGCCTTTTATATTCAATTCCGATGCGATTTCTGTGTTTCATTGTCAATGTGAAGGTCCAAGGGATACAGTAAACCTGCACTGGTGCATCGGAATCCAATACTGGTCTCCCAGGAGCCGCTCAAAGCACAAACTCTGAGAAGATTCACTCTTCTTGTACTTAAGTCGGCACTGTGCCTTTTATATTCAATTCCGATGCGATTTCTGTGTTTCATCGTCAATGTGAAGGTCCAAGGGATACAGTAAACCTGCACTGGTGCATCGGAATCCAATACTGGTCTCCCAGGAGCCGCCCAAAGCACAAACTCTGAGAAGATTCACTCTTCTTGTACTTAAGTCGGCACTGTGCCTTTTATATTCAATTCCGATGCGATTTCTGTGTTTCATCGTCAATGTGAAGGTCCAAGGGATACAGTAAACCTGCACTGGTGCATCGGAATCCAATACTGGTCTCCCAGGAGCCGCCCAAAGCACAAACTCTGAGAAGATTCACTCTTCTTGTACTTAAGTCGGCACTGTGCCTTTTATATTCAATTCCGATGCGATTTCTGTGTTTCATCGTCAATGTGAAGGTCCAAGGGATACAGTAAACCTGCACTGGTGCATCGGAATACAATACTGGTCTCCCAGGAGCCGCCCAATGCACAAACTCTGAGATGATTCACTCTTCTTGTACTTAAGTCGGCACTGTGCCTTTTATATTCAATTGCGATGCGATTTCTGTGTTTCATCGTCAATGTGAAGGTCCAAGGGATACAGTAAACCTGCACTGGTGCATCGGAATCCAATACTGGTCTCCCAGGATCCGCTCAAAGCACAAACTCTTAGGATACTCTGTCATCTTGTACTTAAGTCGGCATTGTGCCTTTTATATTCAATTCCGATGCGATTTCTGTGTTTCATTGTCAATGTGAAGGTCCAAGGGATACAGTAAACCTGCACTGGTGCATCGGAATCCAATACTGGTCTCCCAGGAGCCGCTCAAAGCACAAACTCTGAGAAGATTCACTCTTCTTGTACTTAAGTCGGCACTGTGCCTTTTCTATTCAATTCCGATGCGATTTCTGTGTTTCATCGTCAATGTGAAGGTCCAAGGGATACAGTAAACCTGCACTGGTGCATCGGAATCCAATACTGGTCTCCCAGGAGCCGCCCAAAACACAAACTCTGAGAAGATTCACTCTTCTTGTACTTAAGTCGGCACTGTGCCTTTTATATTCAATTCCGATGCGATTTCTGTGTTTCATCGTCAATGTGAAGGTCCAAGGGATACAGTAAACCTGCACTGGTGCATCGGAATCCAATACTGGTCTCCCAGGAGCCGCCCAAAGGACAAACTCTGAGAAGATTCACTCTTCTTGTACTTAAGTCGGCACTGTGCCTTTTATATTCAATTCCGATGCGATTTCTGTGTTTCATCGTCAATGTGAAGGTCCAAGGGATACAGTAAACCTGCACTGGTGCATCGGAATCCAATACTGGTCTCCCAGGAGCCGCCCAAAGGACAAACTCTGAGAGGATTCAGTCTTCTTGTACTTAAGTCGGCATTGTGCCTTTTATATTCAATTCCGATGCGATTTCTGTGTTTCATCGTCAATGTGAAGGTCAAAGGGATACAGTAAACCTGCACTGGTGCATCGGAATCCAATACTGGTCTCCCAGGAGCCGCTCAAACCACAAAGTCTTAGACTCACTCTTCTTGTACTTAAGTCGGCATTGTGCTTTTATATTCAATTCCGATGCGATTTCTGTGTTTCATCGTCAATGTGAAGGTCCAAGGGATACAGTAAACCTGCACTGGTGCATCGGAATACAATACTGGTCTCCCAGGAGCCGCCCAAAGCACAAACTCTGAGATGATTCACTCTTCTTGTACTTAAGTCGGCACTGTGCCTTTTATATTCAATTGCGATGCGATTTCTGTGTTTCATCGTCAATGTGAAGGTCAAAGGGATACAGTAAACCTGCACTGGTGCATCGGAATACAATACTGGTCTCCCAGGATCCGCTCAAAGCACAAACTCTTAGGAGATTCTGTCATCTTGTACTTAAGTCGGCATTGTGCCTTTTATATTCAATTCCGATGCGATTTCTGTGTTTCATTGTCAATGTGAAGGTCAAAGGGATACAGTAAACCTGCACTGGTGCATCGGAATCCAATACTGGTCTCCCAGGAGCCGCTCAAACCACAAAGTCTTAGACTCACTCTTCTTGTACTTAAGTCGGCATTGTGCTTTTATATTCAATTCCGACGCGATTTCTGTGTTTCATCGTCAATGTGAAGGTCCAAGGGATACAGTAAACCTGCACTGGTGCATCGGAATACAATACTGGTCTCCCAGGATCCGCTCAAAGCACAAACTCTTAGGAGATTCTGTCATCTTGTACTTAAGTCGGCATTGTGCCTTTTATATTCAATTCCGATGCGATTTCTGTGTTTCATCGTCAATGTGAAGGTCAAAGGGATACAGTAAACCTGCACTGGTGCATCGGAATCCAATACTGGTCTCCCAGGAGCCGCTCAAACCACAAAGTCTTAGACTCACTCTTCTTGTACTTAAGTCGGCATTGTGCTTTTATATTCAATTCCGATGCGATTTCTGTGTTTCATCGTCAATGTGAAGGTCCAAGGGATACAGTAAACCTGCACTGGTGCATCGGAATACAATACTGGTCTCCCAGGAGCCGCCCAAAGCACAAACTCTGAGATGATTCACTCTTCTTGTACTTAAGTCGGCACTGTGCCTTTTATATTCAATTGCGATGCGATTTCTGTGTTTCATCGTCAATGTGAAGGTCCAAGGGATACAGTAAACCAGCACTGGTGCATCGGAATCCAATACTGGTCTCCCAGGATCCGCTCAAAGCACAAACTCTTAGGAGATTCTGTCATCTTGTACTTAAGTCGGCATTGTGCCTTTTATATTCAATTCCGATGCGATTTCTGTGTTTCATTGTCAATGTGAAGGTCCAAGGGATACAGTAAACCTGCACTGGTGCATCGGAATCCAATACTGGTCTCCCAGGAGCCGCTCAAAGCACAAACTCTGAGAAGATTCACTCTTCTTGTACTTAAGTCGGCACTGTGCCTTTTATATTCAATTCCGATGCGATTTCTGTGTTTCATCGTCAATGTGAAGGTCCAAGGGATACAGTAAACCTGCACTGGTGCATCGGAATCCAATACTGGTCTCCCAGGAGCCGCCCAAAGCACAAACTCTGAGAAGATTCACTCTTCTTGTACTTAAGTCGGCACTGTGCCTTTTATATTCAATTCCGATGCGATTTCTGTGTTTCATCGTCAATGTGAAGGTCCAAGGGATACAGTAAACCTGCACTGGTGCATCGGAATCCAATACTGGTCTCCCAGGAGCCGCCCAAAGCACAAACTCTGAGAAGATTCACTCTTCTTGTACTTAAGTCGGCACTGTGCCTTTTATATTCAATTCCGATGCGATTTCTGTGTTTCATCGTCAATGTGAAGGTCCAAGGGATACAGTAAACCTGCACTGGTGCATCGGAATACAATACTGGTCTCCCAGGAGCCGCCCAATGCTCAAACTCTGAGATGATTCACTCTTCTTGTACTTAAGTCGGCACTGTGCCTTTTATATTCAATTGCGATGCGATTTCTGTGTTTCATCGTCAATGTGAAGGTCCAAGGGATACAGTAAACCTGCACTGGTGCATCGGAATCCAACACTGGTCTCCCAGGATCCGCTCAAAGCACAAACTCTTAGGAGACTCTGTCATCTTGTACTTAAGTCGGCATTGTGCCTTTTATATTGAATTCCGATGCGATTTCTGTGTTTCATTGTCAATGTGAAGGTCCAAGGGATACAGTAAACCTGCACTGGTGCATCGGAATCCAATACTGGTCTCCCAGGAGCCGCTCAAAGCACAAACTCTGAGAAGATTCACTCTTCTTGTACTTAAGTCGGCACTGTGCCTTTTCTATTCAATTCCGATGCGATTTCTGTGTTTCATCGTCAATGTGAAGGTCCAAGGGATACAGTAAACCTGCACTGGTGCATCGGAATCCAATACTGGTCTCCCAGGAGCCGCCCAAAACACAAACTCTGAGAAGATTCACTCTTCTTGTACTTAAGTCGGCACTGTGCCTTTTATATTCAATTCCGATGCGATTTCTGTGTTTCATCGTCAATGTGAAGGTCCAAGGGATACAGTAAACCTGCACTGGTGCATCGGAATCCAATACTGGTCTCCCAGGAGCCGCCCAAAGGACAAACTCTGAGAAGATTCACTCTTCTTGTACTTAAGTCGGCACTGTGCCTTTTATATTCAATTCCGATGCGATTTCTGTGTTTCATCGTCAATGTGAAGGTCCAAGGGATACAGCAAACCTGCACTGGTGCATCGGAATCCAATACTGGTCTCCCAGGAGCCGCCCAAAGGACAAACTCTGAGAGGATTCAGTCTTCTTGTACTTAAGTTGGCATTGTGCCGTTTATATTCAATTCCGATGCGATTTCTGTGTTTCATCGTCAATGTGAAGGTCAAAGGGATACAGTAAACCTGCACTGGTGCATCGGAATCCAATACTGGTCTCCCAGGAGCCGCCCAAAGCACAAACTCTGAGAAGATTCACTCTTCTTGTACTTAAGTCCGCACTGTGCCTTTTATATTCAATTCCGATGCGATTTCTGTGTTTCATCGTCAATGTGAAGGTCCAAGGGATACAGTAAACCTGCACTGGTGCATCGGAATCCAATACTGGTCTCCCAGGAGCCGCCCAAAGCACAAACTCTGAGAAGATTCACTCTTCTTGTACTTAAGTCGGCATTGTGGCTTTTATATCCAATTCCGATGCGATATCTGTGTTTCATCGTCAATATGAAGGTCCAAGGGATACAGTAAACCTGCACTGGTGCATCGGAATCCAATACTGGTCTCCCAGGAGCCGCCCAAAGGACAAACTCTGAGAGGATTCAGTCTTCTTGTACTTAAGTCGGCATTGTGCCTTTTATATTCAATTCCGATGCGATTTCTGTGTTTCATCGTCAATGTGAAGGTCAAAGGGATACAGTAAACCTGCACTGGTGCATCGGAATCCAATACTGGTCTCCCAGGAGCCGCCCAAAGCACAAACTCTGAGAACATTCACTCTTCTTGTACTTAAGTCCGCACTGTGCCTTTTATATTCAATTCCGATGCGATTTCTGTGTTTCATCGTCAATGTGAAGGTCCAAGGGATACAGTAAACCTGCACTGGTGCATCGGAATCCAATACTGGTCTCCCAGGAGCCGCCCAAAGCACAAACTCTGAGAAGATTCACTCTTCTTGTACTTAAGTCAGCATTGTGGCTTTTATATTCAATTCCGATGCGATTTCTGTGTTTCATCGTCAATATGAAGGTCCAAGGGATACAGTAAACCTGCACTGGTGCATCGGAATCCAATACTGGTGTCCCAGGAGCCGCTCAAACCACAAAGTCTTAGACTCACTCTTCTTGTACTTAAGTCGGCATTGTGCTTTTATATTCAATTCCGATGCGATTTCTGTGTTTCATCGTCAATGTGAAGGTCCAAGGGATACAGTAAACCTGCACTGGTGCATCGGAATACAATACTGGTCTCCCAGGAGCCGCCCAATACACAAACTCTGAGATGATTCACTCTTCTTGTACTTAAGTCGGCACTGTGCCTTTTATATTCAATTGCGATGCGATTTCTGTGTTTCATCGTCAATGTGAAGGTCCAAGGGATACAGTAAACCAGCACTGGTGCATCGGAATCCAATACTGGTCTCCCAGGATCCGCTCAAAGCACAAACTCTTAGGAGACTCTGTCATCTTGTACTTAAGTCGGCATTGTGCCTTTTATATTCAATTCCGATGCGATTTCTGTGTTTCATTGTCAATGTTAAGGTCCAAGGGATACAGTAAACCTGCACTGGTGCATCGGAATCCAATACTGGTCTCCCAGGAGCCGCTCAAAGCACAAACTCTGAGAAGATTCACTCTTCTTGTACTTAAGTCGGCACTGTGCCTTTTATATTTAATTCCGATGCGATTTCTGTGTTTCATCGTCAATGTGAAGGTCCAAGGGATACAGTAAACCTGCACTGGTGCATCGGAATCCAATACTGGTCTCCCAGGAGCCGCCCAAAGCACAAACTCTGAGAAGATTCACTCTTCTTGTACTTAAGTCGGCACTGTGCCTTTTATATTCAATTCCGATGCGATTTCTGTGTTTCATCGTCAATGTGAAGGTCCAAGGGATACAGTAAACCTGCACTGGTGCATCGGAATCCAATACTGGTCTCCCAGGAGCCGCCCAAAGCACAAACTCTGAGAAGATTCACTCTTCTTGTACTTAAGTCGGCACTGTGCCTTTTATATTCAATTCCGATGCGATTTCTGTGTTTCATCGTCAATGTGAAGGTCCAAGGGATACAGTAAACCTGCACTGGTGCATCGGAATACAATACTGGTCTCCCAGGAGCCGCCCAATGCACAAACTCTGAGATGATTCACTCTTTCTGTACTTAAGTCGGCACTGTGCCTTTTATATTCAATTGCGATGCGATTTCTGTGTTTCATCGTCAATGTGAAGGTCCAAGGGATACAGTAAACCTGCACTGGTGCATCGGAATCCAATACTGGTCTCCCAGGATCCGCTCAAAGCACAAACTCTTAGGAGACTCTGTCATCTTGTACTTAAGTCGGCATTGTGCCTTTTATATTCAATTCCGATGCGATTTCTGTGTTTCATTGTCAATGTGAAGGTCCAAGGGATACAGTAAACCTGCACTGGTGCATCGGAATCCAATAATGGTCTCCCAGGAGCCGCTCAAAGCACAAACTCTGAGAAGATTCACTCTTCTTGTACTTAAGTCGGCACTGTGCCTTTTATATTCAATTCCGATGCGATTTCTGTGTTTCATCGTCAATGTGAAGGTCCAAGGGATACAGTAAACCTGCACTGGTGCATCGGAATCCAATACTGGTCTCCCAGGAGCCGCCCAAAACACAAACTCTGAGAAGATTCACTCTTCTTGTACTTAAGTCGGCACTGTGCCTTTTATATTCAATTCCGATGCGATTTCTGTGTTTCATCGTCAATGTGAAGGTCCAAGGGATACAGTAAACCTGCACTGGTGCATCGGAATCCAATACTGGTCTCCCAGGAGCCGCCCAAAGGACAAACTCTGAGAAGATTCACTCTTCTTGTACTTAAGTCGGCACTGTGCCTTTTATATTCAATTCCGATGCGATTTCTGTGTTTCATCGTCAATGTGAAGGTCCAAGGGATACAGTAAACCTGCACTGGTGCATCGGAATCCAATACTGGTCTCCCAGGAGCCGCCCAAAGGACAAACTCTGAGAGGATTCAGTCTTCTTGTACTTAAGTCGGCATTGTGCCTTTTATATTCAATTCCGATGCGATTTCTGTGTTTCATCGTCAATGTGAAGGTCAAAGGGATACAGTAAACCTGCACTGGTGCATCGGAATCCAATACTGGTCTCCCAGGAGCCGCCCAAAGCACAAACTCTGAGAACATTCACTCTTCTTGTACTTAAGTCCGCACTGTGCCTTTTATATTCAATTCCGATGCGATTTCTGTGTTTCATCGTCAATGTGAAGGTCCAAGGGATACAGTAAACCTGCACTGGTGCATCGGAATCCAATACTGGTCTCCCAGGAGCCGCCCAAAGCACAAACTCTGAGAAGATTCACTCTTCTTGTACTTAAGTCGGCATTGTGGCTTTTATATTCAATTCCGATGCGATATCTGTGTTTCATCGTCAATATGAAGGTCCAAGGGATACAGTAAACCTGCACTGGTGCATCGGAATCCAATACTGGTCTCCCAGGAGCCGCCCAAAGGACAAACTCTGAGAGGATTCAGTCTTCTTGTACTTAAGTCGGCATTGTGCCTTTTATATTCAATTCCGATGCGATTTCTGTGTTTCATCGTCAATGTGAAGGTCAAAGGGATACAGTAAACCTGCACTGGTGCATCGGAATCCAATACTGGTCTCCCAGGAGCCGCCCAAAGCACAAACTCTGAGAACATTCACTCTTCTTGTACTTAAGTCCGCACTGTGCCTTTTATATTCAATTCCGATGCGATTTCTGTGTTTCATCGTCAATGTGAAGGTCCAAGGGATACAGTAAACCTGCACTGGTGCATCGGAATACAATACTGGTCTCCCAGGAGCCGCCCAAAGCACAAACTCTGAGAAGATTCACTCTTCTTGTACTTAAGTCAGCATTGTGGCTTTTATATTCAATTCCGATGCGATTTCTGTGTTTCATCGTCAATATGAAGGTCCAAGGGATACAGTAAACCTGCACTGGTGCATCGGATTCCAATACTGGTGTCCCAGGAGCCGCTCAAACCACAAAGTCTTAGACTCACTCTTCTTGTACTTAAGTCGGCATTGTGCTTTTATATTCAATTCCGATGCGATTTCTGTGTTTCATCGTCAATGTGAAGGTCCAAGGGATACAGTAAACCTGCACTGGTGCATCGGAATACAATACTGGTCTCCCAGGAGCCGCCCAATGCACAAACTCTGAGATGATTCACTCTTCTTGTACTTAAGTCGGCACTGTGCCTTTTATATTCAATTGCGATGCGATTTCTGTGTTTCATCGTCAATGTGAAGGTCCAAGGGATACAGTAAACCAGCACTGGTGCATCGGAATCCAATACTGGTTCCCAGGATCCGCTCAAAGCACAAACTCTTAGGAGACTCTGTCATCTTGTACTTAAGTCGGCATTGTGCCTTTTATATTCAATTCCGATGCGATTTCTGTGTTTCATTGTCAATGTGAAGGTCCAAGGGATACAGTAAACCTGCACTGGTGCATCGGAATCCAATACTGGTCTCCCAGGAGCCGCTCAAAGCACAAACTCTGAGAAGATTCACTCTTCTTGTACTTAAGTCGGCACTGTGCCTTTTATATTCAATTCCGATGCGATTTCTGTGTTTCATCGTCAGTGTGAAGGTCCAAGGGATACAGTAAACCTGCACTGGTGCATCGGAATCCAATACTGGTCTCCCAGGAGCCGCCCAAAGCACAAACTCTGAGAAGATTCACTCTTCTTGTACTTAAGTCGGCACTGTGCCTTTTATATTCAATTCCGATGCGATTTCTGTGTTTCATCGTCAATGTGAAGGTCCAAGGGATACAGTAAACCTGCACTGGTGCATCGGAATCCAATACTGGTCTCCCAGGAGCCGCCCAAAGCACAAACTCTGAGAAGATTCACTCTTCTTGTACTTAAGTCGGCACTGTGCCTTTTATATTCAATTCCGATGCGATTTCTGTGTTTCATCGTCAATGTGAAGGTCCAAGGGATACAGTAAACCTGCACTGGTGCATCGGAATACAATACTGGTCTCCCAGGAGCCGCCCAATGCACAAACTCTGAGATGATTCACTCTTTCTGTACTTAAGTCGGCACTGTGCCTTTTATATTCAATTGCGATGCGATTTCTGTGTTTCATCGTCAATGTGAAGGTCCAAGGGATACAGTAAACCTGCACTGGTGCATCGGAATCCAATACTGGTCTCCCAGGATCCGCTCAAAGCACAAACTCTTAGGAGACTCTGTCATCTTGTACTTAAGTCGGCATTGTGCCTTTTATATTCAATTCCGATGCGATTTCTGTGTTTCATTGTCAATGTGAAGGTCCAAGGGATACAGTAAACCTGCACTGGTGCATCGGAATCCAATACTGGTCTCCCAGGAGCCGCCCAAAGCACAAACTCTGAGAACATTCACTCTTCTTGTACTTAAGTCCGCACTGTGCCTTTTATATTCAATTCCGATGCGATTTCTGTGTTTCATCGTCAATGTGAAGGTCCAAGGGATACAGTAAACCTGCACTGGTGCATCGGAATCCAATACTGGTCTCCCAGGAGCCGCCCAAAGCACAAACTCTGAGAAGATTCACTCTTCTTGTACTTAAGTCAGCATTGTGGCTTTTATATTCAATTCCGATGCGATTTCTGTGTTTCATCGTCAATATGAAGGTCCAAGGGATACAGTAAACCTGCACTGGTGCATCGGAATCCAATACTGGTGTCCCAGGAGCCGCTCAAACCACAAAGTCTTAGACTCACTCTTCTTGTACTTAAGTCGGCATTGTGCTTTTATATTCAATTCCGATGCGATTTCTGTGTTTCATCGTCAATGTGAAGGTCCAAGGGATACAGTAAACCTGCACTGGTGCATCGGAATACAATACTGGTCTCCCAGGAGCCGCCCAATACACAAACTCTGAGATGATTCACTCTTCTTGTACTTAAGTCGGCACTGTGCCTTTTATATTCAATTGCGATGCGATTTCTGTGTTTCATCGTCAATGTGAAGGTCCAAGGGATACAGTAAACCAGCACTGGTGCATCGGAATCCAATACTGGTCTCCCAGGATCCGCTCAAAGCACAAACTCTTAGGAGACTCTGTCATCTTGTACTTAAGTCGGCATTGTGCCTTTTATATTCAATTCCGATGCGATTTCTGTGTTTCATTGTCAATGTTAAGGTCCAAGGGATACAGTAAACCTGCACTGGTGCATCGGAATCCAATACTGGTCTCCCAGGAGCCGCTCAAAGCACAAACTCTGAGAAGATTCACTCTTCTTGTACTTAAGTCGGCACTGTGCCTTTTATATTTAATTCCGATGCGATTTCTGTGTTTCATCGTCAATGTGAAGGTCCAAGGGATACAGTAAACCTGCACTGGTGCATCGGAATCCAATACTGGTCTCCCAGGAGCCGCCCAAAGCACAAACTCTGAGAAGATTCACTCTTCTTGTACTTAAGTCGGCACTGTGCCTTTTATATTCAATTCCGATGCGATTTCTGTGTTTCATCGTCAATGTGAAGGTCCAAGGGATACAGTAAACCTGCACTGGTGCATCGGAATCCAATACTGGTCTCCCAGGAGCCGCCCAAAGCACAAACTCTGAGAAGATTCACTCTTCTTGTACTTAAGTCGGCACTGTGCCTTTTATATTCAATTCCGATGCGATTTCTGTGTTTCATCGTCAATGTGAAGGTCCAAGGGATACAGTAAACCTGCACTGGTGCATCGGAATACAATACTGGTCTCCCAGGAGCCGCCCAATGCACAAACTCTGAGATGATTCACTCTTTCTGTACTTAAGTCGGCACTGTGCCTTTTATATTCAATTGCGATGCGATTTCTGTGTTTCATCGTCAATGTGAAGGTCCAAGGGATACAGTAAACCTGCACTGGTGCATCGGAATCCAATACTGGTCTCCCAGGATCCGCTCAAAGCACAAACTCTTAGGAGACTCTGTCATCTTGTACTTAAGTCGGCATTGTGCCTTTTATATTCAATTCCGATGCGATTTCTGTGTTTCATTGTCAATGTGAAGGTCCAAGGGATACAGTAAACCTGCACTGGTGCATCGGAATCCAATAATGGTCTCCCAGGAGCCGCTCAAAGCACAAACTCTGAGAAGATTCACTCTTCTTGTACTTAAGTCGGCACTGTGCCTTTTATATTCAATTCCGATGCGATTTCTGTGTTTCATCGTCAATGTGAAGGTCCAAGGGATACAGTAAACCTGCACTGGTGCATCGGAATCCAATACTGGTCTCCCAGGAGCCGCCCAAAACACAAACTCTGAGAAGATTCACTCTTCTTGTACTTAAGTCGGCACTGTGCCTTTTATATTCAATTCCGATGCGATTTCTGTGTTTCATCGTCAATGTGAAGGTCCAAGGGATACAGTAAACCTGCACTGGTGCATCGGAATCCAATACTGGTCTCCCAGGAGCCGCCCAAAGGACAAACTCTGAGAAGATTCACTCTTCTTGTACTTAAGTCGGCACTGTGCCTTTTATATTCAATTCCGATGCGATTTCTGTGTTTCATCGTCAATGTGAAGGTCCAAGGGATACAGTAAACCTGCACTGGTGCATCGGAATCCAATACTGGTCTCCCAGGAGCCGCCCAAAGGACAAACTCTGAGAGGATTCAGTCTTCTTGTACTTAAGTCGGCATTGTGCCTTTTATATTCAATTCCGATGCGATTTCTGTGTTTCATCGTCAATGTGAAGGTCAAAGGGATACAGTAAACCTGCACTGGTGCATCGGAATCCAATACTGGTCTCCCAGGAGCCGCCCAAAGCACAAACTCTGAGAACATTCACTCTTCTTGTACTTAAGTCCGCACTGTGCCTTTTATATTCAATTCCGATGCGATTTCTGTGTTTCATCGTCAATGTGAAGGTCCAAGGGATACAGTAAACCTGCACTGGTGCATCGGAATCCAATACTGGTCTCCCAGGAGCCGCCCAAAGCACAAACTCTGAGAAGATTCACTCTTCTTGTACTTAAGTCGGCATTGTGGCTTTTATATTCAATTCCGATGCGATATCTGTGTTTCATCGTCAATATGAAGGTCCAAGGGATACAGTAAACCTGCACTGGTGCATCGGAATCCAATACTGGTCTCCCAGGAGCCGCCCAAAGGACAAACTCTGAGAGGATTCAGTCTTCTTGTACTTAAGTCGGCATTGTGCCTTTTATATTCAATTCCGATGCGATTTCTGTGTTTCATCGTCAATGTGAAGGTCAAAGGGATACAGTAAACCTGCACTGGTGCATCGGAATCCAATACTGGTCTCCCAGGAGCCGCCCAAAGCACAAACTCTGAGAACATTCACTCTTCTTGTACTTAAGTCCGCACTGTGCCTTTTATATTCAATTCCGATGCGATTTCTGTGTTTCATCGTCAATGTGAAGGTCCAAGGGATACAGTAAACCTGCACTGGTGCATCGGAATACAATACTGGTCTCCCAGGAGCCGCCCAAAGCACAAACTCTGAGAAGATTCACTCTTCTTGTACTTAAGTCAGCATTGTGGCTTTTATATTCAATTCCGATGCGATTTCTGTGTTTCATCGTCAATATGAAGGTCCAAGGGATACAGTAAACCTGCACTGGTGCATCGGATTCCAATACTGGTGTCCCAGGAGCCGCTCAAACCACAAAGTCTTAGACTCACTCTTCTTGTACTTAAGTCGGCATTGTGCTTTTATATTCAATTCCGATGCGATTTCTGTGTTTCATCGTCAATGTGAAGGTCCAAGGGATACAGTAAACCTGCACTGGTGCATCGGAATACAATACTGGTCTCCCAGGAGCCGCCCAATGCACAAACTCTGAGATGATTCACTCTTCTTGTACTTAAGTCGGCACTGTGCCTTTTATATTCAATTGCGATGCGATTTCTGTGTTTCATCGTCAATGTGAAGGTCCAAGGGATACAGTAAACCAGCACTGGTGCATCGGAATCCAATACTGGTTCCCAGGATCCGCTCAAAGCACAAACTCTTAGGAGACTCTGTCATCTTGTACTTAAGTCGGCATTGTGCCTTTTATATTCAATTCCGATGCGATTTCTGTGTTTCATTGTCAATGTGAAGGTCCAAGGGATACAGTAAACCTGCACTGGTGCATCGGAATCCAATACTGGTCTCCCAGGAGCCGCTCAAAGCACAAACTCTGAGAAGATTCACTCTTCTTGTACTTAAGTCGGCACTGTGCCTTTTATATTCAATTCCGATGCGATTTCTGTGTTTCATCGTCAGTGTGAAGGTCCAAGGGATACAGTAAACCTGCACTGGTGCATCGGAATCCAATACTGGTCTCCCAGGAGCCGCCCAAAGCACAAACTCTGAGAAGATTCACTCTTCTTGTACTTAAGTCGGCACTGTGCCTTTTATATTCAATTCCGATGCGATTTCTGTGTTTCATCGTCAATGTGAAGGTCCAAGGGATACAGTAAACCTGCACTGGTGCATCGGAATCCAATACTGGTCTCCCAGGAGCCGCCCAAAGCACAAACTCTGAGAAGATTCACTCTTCTTGTACTTAAGTCGGCACTGTGCCTTTTATATTCAATTCCGATGCGATTTCTGTGTTTCATCGTCAATGTGAAGGTCCAAGGGATACAGTAAACCTGCACTGGTGCATCGGAATACAATACTGGTCTCCCAGGAGCCGCCCAATGCACAAACTCTGAGATGATTCACTCTTTCTGTACTTAAGTCGGCACTGTGCCTTTTATATTCAATTGCGATGCGATTTCTGTGTTTCATCGTCAATGTGAAGGTCCAAGGGATACAGTAAACCTGCACTGGTGCATCGGAATCCAATACTGGTCTCCCAGGATCCGCTCAAAGCACAAACTCTTAGGAGACTCTGTCATCTTGTACTTAAGTCGGCATTGTGCCTTTTATATTCAATTCCGATGCGATTTCTGTGTTTCATTGTCAATGTGAAGGTCCAAGGGATACAGTAAACCTGCACTGGTGCATCGGAATCCAATAATGGTCTCCCAGGAGCCGCTCAAAGCACAAACTCTGAGAAGATTCACTCTTCTTGTAGTTAAGTCGGCACTGTGCCTTTTATATTCAATTCCGATGCGATTTCTGTGTTTCATCGTCAATGTGAAGGTCCAAGGGATACAGTAAACCTGCACTGGTGCATCGGAATCCAATACTGGTCTCCCAGGAGCCGCCCAAAGGACAAACTCTGAGAAGATTCACTCTTCTTGTACTTAAGTCGGCACTGTGCCTTTTATATTCAATTCCGATGCGATTTCTGTGTTTCATCGTCAATGTGAAGGTCCAAGGGATACAGTAAACCTGCACTGGTGCATCGGAATCCAATACTGGTCTCCCAGGAGCCGCCCAAAGCACAAACTCTGAGAAGATTCACTCTTCTTGTACTTAAGTCGGCATTGTGGCTTTTATATTCAATTCCGATGCGATATCTGTGTTTCATCGTCAATATGAAGGTCCAAGGGATACAGTAAACCTGCACTGGTGCATCGGAATCCAATACTGGTCTCCCAGGAGCCGCCCAAAGGACAAACTCTGAGAGGATTCAGTCTTCTTGTACTTAAGTCGGCATTGTGCCTTTTATATTCAATTCCGATGCGATTTCTGTGTTTCATCGTCAATGTGAAGGTCAAAGGGATACAGTAAACCTGCACTGGTGCATCGGAATCCAATACTGGTCTCCCAGGAGCCGCCCAAAGCACAAACTCTGAGAACATTCACTCTTCTTGTACTTAAGTCCGCACTGTGCCTTTTATATTCAATTCCGATGCGATTTCTGTGTTTCATCGTCAATGTGAAGGTCCAAGGGATACAGTAAACCTGCACTGGTGCATCGGAATCCAATACTGGTCTCCCAGGAGCCGCCCAAAGCACAAACTCTGAGAAGATTCACTCTTCTTGTACTTAAGTCGGCACTGTGCCTTTTATATTCAATTGCGATGCGATTTCTGTGTTTCATCGTCAATGTGAAGGTCCAAGGGATACAGTAAACCAGCACTGGTGCATCGGAATCCAATACTGGTCTCCCAGGATCCGCTCAAAGCACAAACTCTTAGGAGACTCTGTCATCTTGTACTTAAGTCGGCATTGTGCCTTTTATATTCAATTCCGATGCGATTTCTGTGTTTCATTGTCAATGTTAAGGTCCAAGGGATACAGTAAACCTGCACTGGTGCATCGGAATCCAATACTGGTCTCCCAGGAGCCGCTCAAAGCACAAACTCTGAGAAGATTCACTCTTCTTGTACTTAAGTCGGCACTGTGCCTTTTATATTTAATTCCGATGCGATTTCTGTGTTTCATCGTCAATGTGAAGGTCCAAGGGATACAGTAAACCTGCACTGGTGCATCGGAATCCAATACTGGTCTCCCAGGAGCCGCCCAAAGCACAAACTCTGAGAAGATTCACTCTTCTTGTACTTAAGTCGGCACTGTGCCTTTTATATTCAATTCCGATGCGATTTCTGTGTTTCATCGTCAATGTGAAGGTCCAAGGGATACAGTAAACCTGCACTGGTGCATCGGAATCCAATACTGGTCTCCCAGGAGCCGCCCAAAGCACAAACTCTGAGAAGATTCACTCTTCTTGTACTTAAGTCGGCACTGTGCCTTTTATATTCAATTCCGATGCGATTTCTGTGTTTCATCGTCAATGTGAAGGTCCAAGGGATACAGTAAACCTGCACTGGTGCATCGGAATACAATACTGGTCTCCCAGGAGCCGCCCAATGCACAAACTCTGAGATGATTCACTCTTTCTGTACTTAAGTCGGCACTGTGCCTTTTATATTCAATTGCGATGCGATTTCTGTGTTTCATCGTCAATGTGAAGGTCCAAGGGATACAGTAAACCTGCACTGGTGCATCGGAATCCAATACTGGTCTCCCAGGATCCGCTCAAAGCACAAACTCTTAGGAGACTCTGTCATCTTGTACTTAAGTCGGCATTGTGCCTTTTATATTCAATTCCGATGCGATTTCTGTGTTTCATTGTCAATGTGAAGGTCCAAGGGATACAGTAAACCTGCACTGGTGCATCGGAATCCAATAATGGTCTCCCAGGAGCCGCTCAAAGCACAAACTCTGAGAAGATTCACTCTTCTTGTACTTAAGTCGGCACTGTGCCTTTTATATTCAATTCCGATGCGATTTCTGTGTTTCATCGTCAATGTGAAGGTCCAAGGGATACAGTAAACCTGCACTGGTGCATCGGAATCCAATACTGGTCTCCCAGGAGCCGCCCAAAACACAAACTCTGAGAAGATTCACTCTTCTTGTACTTAAGTCGGCACTGTGCCTTTTATATTCAATTCCGATGCGATTTCTGTGTTTCATCGTCAATGTGAAGGTCCAAGGGATACAGTAAACCTGCACTGGTGCATCGGAATCCAATACTGGTCTCCCAGGAGCCGCCCAAAGGACAAACTCTGAGAAGATTCACTCTTCTTGTACTTAAGTCGGCACTGTGCCTTTTATATTCAATTCCGATGCGATTTCTGTGTTTCATCGTCAATGTGAAGGTCCAAGGGATACAGTAAACCTGCACTGGTGCATCGGAATCCAATACTGGTCTCCCGGGAGCCGCCCAAAGGACAAACTCTGAGAGGATTCAGTCTTCTTGTACTTAAGTCGGCATTGTGCCTTTTATATTCAATTCCGATGCGATTTCTGTGTTTCATCATCAATGTGAAGGTCAAAGGGATACAGTAAACCTGCACTGGTGCATCGGAATCCAATACTGGTCTCCCAGGAGCCGCCCAAAGCACAAACTCTGAGAACATTCACTCTTCTTGTACTTAAGTCCGCACTGTGCCTTTTATATTCAATTCCGATGCGATTTCTGTGTTTCATCGTCAATGTGAAGGTCCAAGGGATACAGTAAACCTGCACTGGTGCATCGGAATCCAATACTGGTCTCCCAGGAGCCGCCCAAAGCACAAACTCTGAGAAGATTCACTCTTCTTGTACTTAAGTCGGCATTGTGGCTTTTATATTCAATTCCGATGCGATATCTGTGTTTCATCGTCAATATGAAGGTCCAAGGGATACAGTAAACGTGCACTGGTGCATCGGAATCCAATACTGGTCTCCCAGGAGCCGCCCAAAGGACAAACTCTGAGAGGATTCAGTCTTCTTGTACTTAAGTCGGCATTGTGCCTTTTATATTCAATTCCGATGCGATTTCTGTGTTTCATCGTCAATGTGAAGGTCAAAGGGATACAGTAAACCTGCACTGGTGCATCGGAATCCAATACTGGTCTCCCAGGAGCCGCCCAAAGCACAAACTCTGAGAACATTCACTCTTCTTGTACTTAAGTCCGCACTGTGCCTTTTATATTCAATTCCGATGCGATTTCTGTGTTTCATCGTCAATGTGAAGGTCCAAGGGATACAGTAAACCTGCACTGGTGCATCGGAATACAATACTGGTCTCCCAGGAGCCGCCCAAAGCACAAACTCTGAGAAGATTCACTCTTCTTGTACTTAAGTCAGCATTGTGGCTTTTATATTCAATTCCGATGCGATTTCTGTGTTTCATCGTCAATATGAAGGTCCAAGGGATACAGTAAACCTGCACTGGTGCATCGGATTCCAATACTGGTGTCCCAGGAGCCGCTCAAACCACAAAGTCTTAGACTCACTCTTCTTGTACTTAAGTCGGCATTGTGCTTTTATATTCAATTCCGATGCGATTTCTGTGTTTCATCGTCAATGTGAAGGTCCAAGGGATACAGTAAACCTGCACTGGTGCATCGGAATACAATACTGGTCTCCCAGGAGCCGCCCAATGCACAAACTCTGAGATGATTCACTCTTCTTGTACTTAAGTCGGCACTGTGCCTTTTATATTCAATTGCGATGCGATTTCTGTGTTTCATCGTCAATGTGAAGGTCCAAGGGATACAGTAAACCAGCACTGGTGCATCGGAATCCAATACTGGTTCCCAGGATCCGCTCAAAGCACAAACTCTTAGGAGACTCTGTCATCTTGTACTTAAGTCGGCATTGTGCCTTTTATATTCAATTCCGATGCGATTTCTGTGTTTCATTGTCAATGTGAAGGTCCAAGGGATACAGTAAACCTGCACTGGTGCATCGGAATCCAATACTGGTCTCCCAGGAGCCGCTCAAAGCACAAACTCTGAGAAGATTCACTCTTCTTGTACTTAAGTCGGCACTGTGCCTTTTATATTCAATTCCGATGCGATTTCTGTGTTTCATCGTCAATGTGAAGGTCCAAGGGATACAGTAAACCTGCACTGGTGCATCGGAATCCAATACTGGTCTCCCAGGAGCCGCCCAAAGCACAAACTCTGAGAAGATTCACTCTTCTTGTACTTAAGTCGGCACTGTGCCTTTTATATTCAATTCCGATGCGATTTCTGTGTTTCATCGTCAATGTGAAGGTCCAAGGGATACAGTAAACCTGCACTGGTGCATCGGAATCCAATACTGGTCTCCCAGGAGCCGCCCAAAGCACAAACTCTGAGAAGATTCACTCTTCTTGTACTTAAGTCGGCACTGTGCCTTTTATATTCAATTCCGATGCGATTTCTGTGTTTCATCGTCAATGTGAAGGTCCAAGGGATACAGTAAACCTGCACTGGTGCATCGGAATACAATACTGGTCTCCCAGGAGCCGCCCAATGCACAAACTCTGAGATGATTCACTCTTTCTGTACTTAAGTCGGCACTGTGCCTTTTATATTCAATTGCGATGCGATTTCTGTGTTTCATCGTCAATGTGAAGGTCCAAGGGATACAGTAAACCTGCACTGGTGCATCGGAATCCAATACTGGTCTCCCAGGATCCGCTCAAAGCACAAACTCTTAGGAGACTCTGTCATCTTGTACTTAAGTCGGCATTGTGCCTTTTATATTCAATTCCGATGCGATTTCTGTGTTTCATTGTCAATGTGAAGGTCCAAGGGATACAGTAAACCTGCACTGGTGCATCGGAATCCAATAATGGTCTCCCAGGAGCCGCTCAAAGCACAAACTCTGAGAAGATTCACTCTTCTTGTACTTAAGTCGGCACTGTGCCTTTTATATTCAATTCCGATGCGATTTCTGTGTTTCATCGTCAATGTGAAGGTCCAAGGGATACAGTAAACCTGCACTGGTGCATCGGAATCCAATACTGGTCTCCCAGGAGCCGCCCAAAGGACAAACTCTGAGAAGATTCACTCTTCTTGTACTTAAGTCGGCACTGTGCCTTTTATATTCAATTCCGATGCGATTTCTGTGTTTCATCGTCAATGTGAAGGTCCAAGGGATACAGTAAACCTGCACTGGTGCATCGGAATCCAATACTGGTCTCCCAGGAGCCGCCCAAAGCACAAACTCTGAGAAGATTCACTCTTCTTGTACTTAAGTCGGCATTGTGGCTTTTATATTCAATTCCGATGCGATATCTGTGTTTCATCGTCAATATGAAGGTCCAAGGGATACAGTAAACCTGCACTGGTGCATCGGAATCCAATACTGGTCTCCCAGGAGCCGCCCAAAGGACAAACTCTGAGAGGATTCAGTCTTCTTGTACTTAAGTCGGCATTGTGCCTTTTATATTCAATTCCGATGCGATTTCTGTGTTTCATCGTCAATGTGAAGGTCAAAGGGATACAGTAAACCTGCACTGGTGCATCGGAATCCAATACTGGTCTCCCAGGAGCCGCCCAAAGCACAAACTCTGAGAACATTCACTCTTCTTGTACTTAAGTCCGCACTGTGCCTTTTATATTCAATTCCGATGCGATTTCTGTGTTTCATCGTCAATGTGAAGGTCCAAGGGATACAGTAAACCTGCACTGGTGCATCGGAATCCAATACTGGTCTCCCAGGAGCCGCCCAAAGCACAAACTCTGAGAAGATTCACTCTTCTTGTACTTAAGTCAGCATTGTGGCTTTTATATTCAATTCCGATGCGATTTCTGTGTTTCATCGTCAATATGAAGGTCCAAGGGATACAGTAAACCTGCACTGGTGCATCGGAATCCAATACTGGTGTCCCAGGAGCCGCTCAAACCACAAAGTCTTAGACTCACTCTTCTTGTACTTAAGTCGGCATTGTGCTTTTATATTCAATTCCGATGCGATTTCTGTGTTTCATCGTCAATGTGAAGGTCCAAGGGATACAGTAAACCTGCACTGGTGCATCGGAATACAATACTGGTCTCCCAGGAGCCGCCCAATGCACAAACTCTGAGATGATTCACTCTTCTTGTACTTAAGTCGGCACTGTGCCTTTTATATTCAATTGCGATGCGATTTCTGTGTTTCATCGTCAATGTGAAGGTCCAAGGGATACAGTAAACCAGCACTGGTGCATCGGAATCCAATACTGGTCTCCCAGGATCCGCTCAAAGCACAAACTCTTAGGAGACTCTGTCATCTTGTACTTAAGTCGGCATTGTGCCTTTTATATTCAATTCCGATGCGATTTCTGTGTTTCATCGTCAATGTGAAGGTCCAAGGGATACAGTAAACCTGCACTGGTGCATCGGAATCCAATACTGGTCTCCCAGGAGCCGCCCAAAGCACAAACTCTGAGAAGATTCACTCTTCTTGTACTTAAGTCGGCACTGTGCCTTTTATATTCAATTCCGATGCGATTTCTGTGTTTCATCGTCAATGTGAAGGTCCAAGGGATACAGTAAACCTGCACTGGTGCATCGGAATCCAATACTGGTCTCCCAGGAGCCGCCCAAAGCACAAACTCTGAGAAGATTCACTCTTCTTGTACTTAAGTCGGCACTGTGCCTTTTATATTCAATTCCGATGCGGTTTCTGTGTTTCATCGTCAATGTGAAGGTCCAAGGGATACAGTAAACCTGCACTGGTGCATCGGAATACAATACTGGTCTCCCAGGAGCCGCCCAATGCACAAACTCTGAGATGATTCACTCTTTCTGTACTTAAGTCGGCACTGTGCCTTTTATATTCAATTGCGATGCGATTTCTGTGTTTCATCGTCAATGTGAAGGTCCAAGGGATACAGTAAACCTGCACTGGTGCATCGGAATCCAATACTGGTCTCCCAGGATCCGCTCAAAGCACAAACTCTTAGGAGACTCTGTCATCTTGTACTTAAGTCGGCATTGTGCCTTTTATATTCAATTCCGATGCGATTTCTGTGTTTCATTGTCAATGTGAAGGTCCAAGGGATACAGTAAACCTGCACTGGTGCATCGGAATCCAATAATGGTCTCCCAGGAGCCGCTCAAAGCACAAACTCTGAGAAGATTCACTCTTCTTGTACTTAAGTCGGCACTGTGCCTTTTATATTCAATTCCGATGCGATTTCTGTGTTTCATCGTCAATGTGAAGGTCCAAGGGATACAGTAAACCTGCACTGGTGCATCGGAATCCAATACTGGTCTCCCAGGAGCCGCCCAAAACACAAACTCTGAGAAGATTCACTCTTCTTGTACTTAAGTCGGCACTGTGCCTTTTATATTCAATTCCGATGCGATTTCTGTGTTTCATCGTCAATGTGAAGGTCCAAGGGATACAGTGAACCTGCACTGGTGCATCGGAATCCAATACTGGTCTCCCAGGAGCCGCCCAAAGGACAAACTCTGAGAAGATTCACTCTTCTTGTACTTAAGTCGGCAATGTGCCTTTTATATTCAATTCCGATGCGATTTCTGTGTTTCATCGTCAATGTGAAGGTCCAAGGGATACAGTAAACCTGCACTGGTGCATCGGAATCCAATACTGGTCTCCCAGGAGCCGCTCAAACCACAAAGTCTTATACTCACTCTTCTTGTACTTAAGTCGGCATTGTGCTTTTATATTCAATTCCGATGCGATTTCTGTGTTTCATCGTCAATGTGAAGGTCCAAGGGATACAGTAAACCTGCACTGGTGCATCGGAATACAATACTGGTCTCCCAGGAGCCGCCCAATGCACAAACTCTGAGATGATTCACTCTTCTTGTACTTAAGTCGGCACTGTGCCTTTTATATTCAATTCCGATGCGATTTCTGTGTTTCATCGTCAATGTGAAGGTCCAAGGGATACAGTAAACCTGCACTGGTGCATCGGAATCCAATACTGGTCTCCCAGGAGCCGCCCAAAGCACAAACTCTGAGAAGATTCACTCTTCTTGTACTTAAGTCGGCACTGTGTCTTTTATATTCAATTCCGATGCGATTTCTGTGTTTCATTGTCAATGTGAAGGTCCAAGGGATACAGTAAACCTGCACTGGTGCATCGGATACCAATACTGGTCTCCCAGAATCCGCTCAAAGCACAAACTCTTAGGAGACTCACTCTTGTTGTACTTAAGTCGGCATTGTGGCTTTTATATTCAATTCTGATGCGATTTCTGTGTTTCATTGTCAATGTGAAGGTCCAAGGGATACAGTAAACCTGCACTGGTGCATCGGAATCCAATACTGGTCTCCCAGGAGCCGCCCAAAGCACAAACTCTGAGAAGATTCACTCTTCTTGTACTTAAGTCGGCACTGTGCCTTTTATATTCAATTCCGATGCGATTTCTGTGTTTCATCGTCAATGTGAACGTCCAAGGGATACAGTAAACCTGCACTGGTGCATCGGAATCCAATACTGGTCTCCCAGGAGCCGCCCAAAACACAAACTCTGAGAAGATTCACTCTTCTTGTACTTAAGTCGGCACTGTGCCTTTTATATTCAATTCCGATGCGATTTCTGTGTTTCATCGTCAATGTGAAGGTCCAAGGGATGCAGTAAACCTGCACTGGTGCATCGGAATCCAATACTGGTCTCCCAGGAGCCGCCCAAAGGACAAACTCTGAGAAGATTCACTCTTCTTGTACTTAAGTCGGCACTGTGCCTTTTATATTCAATTCCGATGCGATTTCTGTGTTTTATCGTCAATGTGAAGGTCCAAGGGATACAGTAAACCTGCACTGGTGCATCGGAATCCAATACTGGTCTCCCAGGAGCCGCCCAAAGGACAAACTCTGAGAGGATTCAGTCTTCTTGTACTTAAGTCGGCATTGTGCCTTTTATATTCAATTCCGATGCGATTTCTGTGTTTCATCGTCAATGTGAAGGTCAAAGGGATACAGTAAACCTGCACTGGTGCATCGGAATCCAATACTGGTCTCCCAGGAGCCGCCCAAAGCACAAACTCTGAGAACATTCACTCTTCTTGTACTTAAGTCCGCACTGTGCCTTTTATATTCAATTCCGATGCGATTTCTGTGTTTCATCGTCAATGTGAAGGTCCAAGGGATACAGTAAACCTGCACTGGTGCATCGGAATCCAATACTGGTCTCCCAGGAGCCGCCCAAAGCACAAACTCTGAGAAGATTCACTCTTCTTGTACTTAAGTCGGCATTGTGGCTTTTATATTCAATTCCGATGCGATTTCTGTGTTTCATCGTCAATATGAAGGTCCAAGGGATACAGTAAACCTGCACTGGTGCATCGTAATCCAATACTGGTCTCCCAGGAGCCGCTCAAACCACAAAGTCTTAGACTCACTCTTCTTGTACTTAAGTCGGCATTGTGCTTTTATATTCAATTCCGATGCGATTTCTGTGTTTCATCGTCAATGTGAAGGTCCAAGGGATACAGTAAACCTGCACTGGTGCATCGGAATACAATACTGGTCTCCCAGGAGCCGCCCAATGCACAAACTCTGAGATGATTCACTCTTCTTGTACTTAAGTCGGCACTGTGCCTTTTATATTCAATTGCGATGCGATTTCTGTGTTTCATCGTCAATGTGAAGGTCCAAGGGATACAGTAAACCTGCACTGGTGCATCGGAATCCAATACTGGTCTCCCAGGAGCCGCCCAAAGCACAAACTCTGAGAAGATTCACTCTTCTTGTACTTAAGTCGGCACTGTGCCTTTTATATTCAATTCCGATGCGATTTCTGTGTTTCATCGTCAAGGTGAAGGTCCAAGGGATACAGTAAACTTGCACTGGTGCATCGGAATCCAATACTGGTCCCCCAGGAGCCGCTCAAACCACAAACTCTTAGGAGACTCACTCTTCTTGTACTTAAGTCGGCACTGTGTCTTTTATATTCAATTCCGATGCGATTCCTGTGTTTCATTGTCAATGTGAAGGTCCAAGGGATACAGTAAACCTGCACTGGTGCATCGGAATCCAATACTGGTCTCCCAGGAGACGCTCAAACCACAAACTCTTAGACTCACTCTTCTTGTACTTAAGTCGGCATTGTGCCTTTTATATTCAATTCCGATGCGATTTCTGTGTTTCATCGTCAATGTGAAGGTCCAAGGGATACAGTAAACCTGCACTGGTGCATCGGAATCCAATACTGGTCTCCCAGGAGCCGCCCAAAGCACAAACTCTGAGAAGATTCACTCTTCTTGTACTTTAGTCGGCACTGTGTCTTTTATATTCAATTCCGATGCGGTTTCTGTGATTCATTGTAAATGTGAAGGTCCAAGGGATACAGTAAACCTGCACTGGTGCATCGGAATCCAATACTGGTCTCCCAGGAGCCCTTCAAACCACAAACTCTTAGGAGACTCACTCTTCTTGTACTTAAGTCGGCACTGTGTCTTTTATATTCAATTCCGATGCGATTTCTGTGTTTCATTGTCAATGTGAAGGTCCAAGGGATACAGTAAACCTGCACTGGTGCATCGGAATCCAATACTGGTCTCCCAGGAGACGCTCAAACCACAAACTCTTAGACTCACTCTTCTTGTACTTAAGTCGGCATTGTGCCTTTTATATTCAATTCCGATGCGATTTCTGTGTTTCATCGTCAATGTGAAGGTCCAAGGGATACAGTAAACCTGCACTGGTGCATCGGAATCCAATACTGGTCTCCCAGGAGCCGCTCAAACCACAAACTCTTAGGAGACTCTGTCTTCTTGTACTTAAGTCGGCACTGTGTCTTTTATATTCAATTCCGATGCGATTTCTGTGTTTCATTGTCAATGTGAAGGTCCAAGGGATACAGTAAACCTGCACTGGTGCATCGGAATCCAATACTGGTCTCCCAGGAGCCGCTCAAACCACAAAATCTTAGGAGACTCACTCTTCTTGTACTTAAGTCGGCACTGTGCCTTTTATATTCAATTCCGATGCGATTTCTGTGTTTCATTGTAAATGTGAAGGTCCAAGGGATACAGTAAACCTGCACTGGTGCATCGGAATCCAATACTGGTCTCCCAGGAGACGCTCAAACCACAAACTCTTAGACTCACTCTTCTTGTACTTAAGTCGGCATTGTGCCTTTTATATTCAATTCCGATGCGATTTCTGTGTTTCATCGTCAATGTGAAGGTCCAAGGGATACAGTAAACCTGCACTGGTGCATCGGAATCCAATACTGGTCTCCCAGGAGCCGCTCAAACCACAACCTCTTAGGAGACTCTGTCTTCTTGTACTTAAGTCGGCACTGTGTCTTTTATATTCAATTCCGATGCGATTTCTGTGTTTCATCGTCAATGTGAAGGTCCAAGGGATACAGTAAATCTGCACTGGTGCACCGGAATCCAATACTGGTCTCCCAGGAGCCGCCCAATGCACAAACTCTGAGAAGATTCACTCTTCTTGTACTTAAGTCGGCACTGTGACTTTTATATTCAATTCCGATGCGATTTCTGTGTTTCATTGTCAATGTGAAGGTCCAAGGGATACAGTAAACCTGCACTGGTGCATCGGAATCCAATACTGGTCTCCCAGGAGACACTCAAACCACAAACTCTTAGACTCACTCTTCTTGTACTTAAGTCGGCATTGTGCCTTTTATATTCAATTCCGATGCGATTTCTGTGTTTCATCGTCAATGTGAAGGTCCACGGGATACAGTAAACCTGCACTGGTGCATCGGAATCCAATACTGGTCTCCCAGGAGCCGCTCAAACCACAAACTCTTAGGAGACTCACTCTTCTTGTACTTAAGTCGGCACTGTGTCTTTTATATTCAATTCAGATGCGATTTCTGTGTTTCATTGTCAATGTGAAGGTCCAAGGGATACAGTAAACCTGCACTGGTGCATCGGAATCCAATACTGGTCTCCCAGGAGACGCTCAAACCACAAACTCTTAGACTCACTCTTCTTGTACTTAAGTCGGCATTGTGCCTTTTATATTCAATTCCGA
Source organism: Schistocerca nitens (assembly GCF_023898315.1). Lineage (NCBI taxonomy): Eukaryota > Metazoa > Arthropoda > Insecta > Orthoptera > Acrididae > Schistocerca > Schistocerca nitens. The sequence goes on along the minus strand of NW_026045908.1, from coordinate 9,724,188 downwards.
TGCGATTTCTGTGTTTCATCGTCAATGTGAAGGTCCAAGGGATACAGTAAACCTGCACTGGTGCATCGGAATCGAATACTGGTCTCCCAGGAGCCGCCCAAAGCACAAACTCTGAGAAGATTCACTCTTCTTGTACTTTAGTCGGCACTGTGTCTTTTATATTCAATTCCGATGCGATTTCTGTGTTTCATTGTAAATGTGAAGGTCCAAGGGATACAGTAAACCTGCACTGGTGCATCGGAATCCAATACTGGTCTCCCAGAATCCGCTCAAAGCACAAACGCTTAGGAGACTCACTCTTCTTGTACTTAAGTCGGCATTGTGCCTTTTATATTCAATTCCGATGCGATTTCTGTGTTTCATCGTCAATTTGAAGGTCCAAGGGATACAGTAAATCTGCACTGGTGCATCGGAATCCAATACCGGTCTCCCAGGAGCCGCCCAATGCACAAACTCTGAGAAGATTCACTCTTCTTGTACTTAAGTTGGCTCTGTGCCTTTTATATTCAATTGCGATGCGATTTCTGTGTTTCATCGTCAATGTGAAGGTCCAAGGGATACAGTAAACCTGCACTGGTGCATCGGAATCCAATACTGGTCTCCCAGGAGCCCCTCAAACCACAAACTCTTAGGAGACTCACTCTTCTTGTACTTAAGTCGGCACTGTGTCTTTTATATTCAATTCCGATGCGATTTCTGTGTTTCATTGTCAATGTGAAGGTCCAAGGGATACAGTAAACCTGCACTGGTGCATCGGAATCCAATACTGGTCTCCCAGGAGACGCTCAAACCACAAACTCTTAGACTCACTCTTCTTGTACTTAAGTCGGCATTGTGCCTTTTATATTCAATTCCGATGCGATTTCTGTGTTTCATCGTCAATGTGAAGGTCCAAGGGATACAGTAAACCTGCACTGGTGCATCGGAATCCAATACTGGTCTCCCAGGAGCCGCTCAAACCACAAACTCTTAGGAGACTCTGTCTTCTTGTACTTAAGTCGGCACTGTGTCTTTTATATTCAATTCCGATGCGATTTCTGTGTTTCATTGTCAATGTGAAGGTCCAAGGGATACAGTAAATCTGCACTGGTGCATCGGAATCCAATACTGGTCTCCCAGGAGCCGCCCAATGCACAAACTCTGAGAAGATTCACTCTTCTTGTACTTAAGTCGGCACTGTGTCTTTTATATTCAATTCCGATGCGATTTCTGTGTTTCATTGTCAATGTGAAGGTCCAAGGGATACAGTAAACCTGCACTGGTGCATCGGAATCCAATACTGGTCTCCCAGGAGCCGCTCAAACCACAAACTCTTAGGAGACTCACTCTTCTTGTACTTAAGTCGGCACTGTGCCTTTTATATTCAATTCCGATGCGATTTCTGTGTTTCATTGTCAATGTGAAAGTCCAAGGGATACAGTAAACCTGCACTGGTGCATCGGAATCCAATACTGGTCTCCCAGGAGACGCTCAAACCACAAACCCTTAGACTCACTCTTCTTGTACTTAAGTCGGCATTGTGCCTTTTATATTCAATTCCGATGCGATTTCTGTGTTTCATCGTCAATGTGAAGGTCCAAGGGATACAGTAAACCTGCACTGGTGCATCGGAATCCAATACTGGTCTCCCAGGAGCCGCTCAAACCACAACCTCTTAGGAGACTCTGTCTTCTTGTACTTAAGTCGGCACGGTGTCTTTTATATTCAATTCCGATGCGATTTCTGTGTTTCATCGTCAATGTGAAGGTCCAAGGGATACAGTAAATCTGCACTGGTGCACCGGAATCCAATACTGGTCTCCCAGGAGCCGCCCAATGCACAAACTCTGAGAAGATTCACTCTTCTTGTACTTAAGTCGGCACTGTGTCTTTTATATTCAATTCCGATGCGATTTCTGTGTTTCATTGTCAATGTGAAGGTCCAAGGGATACAGTAAACCTGCACTGGCGCATCGGAATTCAATACTGGTCTCCCAGGAGACGCTCAAACCACAAACTCTTAGACTCACTCTTCTTGTACTTAAGTCGGCATTGTGCCTTTTATATTCAATTCCGATGCGATTTCTGTGTTTCATCGTCAATGTGAAGGTCCAAGGGATACAGTAAACCTGCACTGGTGCATCGGAATCCAATACTGGTCTCCCAGGAGCCGCTCAAACCACAAACTCTTAGGAGACTCACTCTTCTTGTACTTAAGTCGGCACTGTGTCTTTTATATTCAATTCCGATGCGATTTCTGTGTTTCATTGTCAATGTGAAGGTCCAAGGGATACAGTAAATCTGCACTGGTGCATCGGAATCCAATACTGGTCTCCCAGGAGCCGCCCAATGCACAAACTCTGAGAAGATTCACTCTTCTTGTACTTAAGTCGGCACTGTGTCTTTTATATTCAATTCCGATGCGATTTCTGTGTTTCATTGTCAATGTGAAGGTCCAAGGGATACAGTAAACCTGCACTGGTGCATCGGAATCCAATACTGGTTCCCAGGAGACGCTCAAACCAAAAACTCTTAGACTCACTCTTCTTGTACTTAAGTCGGCATTGTGCCTTTTATATTCAATTCCGATGCGATTTCTGTGTTTCATCGTCAAGGTGAAGGTCCAAGGGATACAGTAAACCTGCACTGGTGCATCGGAATCCAATACTGGTCTCCCAGGAGCCGCTCAAACCACAAACTCTTAGGAGACTCACTCTTCTTGTACTTAAGTCGGCACTGTGTCTTTTATATTCAATTCCGATGCGATTTCTGTGTTTCATTGTCAATGTGAAGGTCCAAGGGATACAGTAAACCTGCACTGGTGCATCGGAATCCAATACTGGTCTCCCAGGAGACGCTCAAACCACAAACTCTTAGACTCACTCTTCTTGTACTTAAGTCGGCATTGTGCCTTTTATATTCAATTCCGATGCGATTTCTGTGTTTCATCGTCAATGTGAAGGTCCAAGGGATACAGTAAACCTGCACTGGTGCATCGGAATCCAATACTGGTCTCCCAGGAGCCGCCCAAAGCACAAACTCTGAGAAGATTCACTCTTCTTGAACTTTAGTCGGCACTGTGTCTTTTATATTCAATTCCGATGCGATTTCTGTGTTTCATTGTAAATGTGAAGGTCCAAGGGATACAGTAAACCTGCACTGGTGCATCGGAATCCAATACTGGTCTCCCAGAATCCGCTCAAAGCACAAACGCTTAGGAGACTCACTCTTCTTGTACTTAAGTCGGCATTGTGCCTCTTATATTCAATTGCGATGCGATTTCTGTGTTTCATCGTCAATTTGAAGGTCCAAGGGATACAGTAAACCTGCACTGGTGCATCGGAATCCAATACTGGTCTCCCAGGAGCCGCCCAAAGCACAAACTCTGAGAAGATTCACTCTTCTTGTACTTAAGTCGGCTCTGTGCCTTTTATATTCAATTCCGATGCGATTTCTGTGTTTCATCGTCAATGTGAAGGTCCAAGGGATACAGTAAACCTGCACTGGTGCATCGGAATCCAATACTGGTCTCCCAGGAGCCGCCCAAAGAACAAACTCTGAAAAGATTCATTCTTCTTGTACTTAAGTCGGCACTGTGTCTTTTATATTCAATTCCGATGCGATTTCTGTGTATCATTCTCAATGTGAAGGTCCAAGGGATACAGTAAACCTGTACTGGTGCATCGGAATCCAATACTGGTCTCCCAGGATCCGCTCAAAGCACAAACTCTTAGGAGACTCTGTCTTCTTGTACTTAAGTCGGCATTGTGCCTTTTATATTCAATTCCGATGCGATTTCTGTGTTTCATCGTCAATGTGAAGGTCCAAGGGATACAGTAAACCTGCACTGGTGCATCGGAATCCAATACTGGTCACCCAGGAGCCGCCCAAAGCACAAACTCTGAGAACATTCACTCTTCTTGTACTTAAGTCGGCACTGTGCCTTTTATATTCAATTCCGATGCGATTTCTGTGTTTCATCGTCAATGTGAAGGTCCAAGGGATACAGTAAACCTGCACTGGTGCATCGGAATCCAATACTGGTCTCCCAGGAGCCGCCCAAAGCACAAACTCTGAGAAGATTCACTCTTCTTGTACTTAAGTCGGCATTGTGGCTTTTATATTCAATTCCGATGCGATTTCTGTGTTTCATCGTCAATGTGAAGGTCCAAGGGATACAGTAAACCTGCACTGGTGCATCGGAATCCAATACTGGTCTCCCAGGAGCCGCCCAAAGCACAAACTCTGAGAAGATTCACTCTTCTTGTACTTAAGTCGGCATTGTGGCTTTTATATTCAATTCCGATGCGATTTCTGTGTTTCATCGTCAATGTGAAGGTCCAAGGGATACAGTAAACCTGCACTGGTGCATCGGAATTCAATACTGGTCTCCCAGGAGACGCTCAAACCACAAACTCTTAGACTCACTCTTCTTGTACTTAAGTCGGCATTGTGCCTTTTATATTCAATTCCGATGCGATTTCTGTGTTTCATCGTCAATGTGAAGGTCCAAGGGATACAGTAAACCTGCACTGGTGCATCGGAATCCAATACTGGTCTCCCAGGAGCCGCTCAAACCACAAACTCTTAGGAGACTCACTCTTCTTGTACTTAAGTCGGCACTGTGTCTTTTATATTCAATTCCGATGCGATTTCTGTGTTTCATTGTCAATGTGAAGGTCCAAGGGATACAGTAAATCTGCACTGGTGCATCGGAATCCAATACTGGTCTCCCAGGAGCCGCCCAATGCACAAACTCTGAGAAGATTCACTCTTCTTGTACTTAAGTCGGCACTGTGTCTTTTATATTCAATTCCGATGCGATTTCTGTGTTTCATTGTCAATGTGAAGGTCCAAGGGATACAGTAAACCTGCACTGGTGCATCGGAATCCAATACTGGTTCCCAGGAGACGCTCAAACCAAAAACTCTTAGACTCACTCTTCTTGTACTTAAGTCGGCATTGTGCCTTTTATATTCAATTCCGATGCGATTTCTGTGTTTCATCGTCAAGGTGAAGGTCCAAGGGATACAGTAAACCTGCACTGGTGCATCGGAATCCAATACTGGTCTCCCAGGAGCCGCTCAAACCACAAACTCTTAGGAGACTCACTCTTCTTGTACTTAAGTCGGCACTGTGTCTTTTATATTCAATTCCGATGCGATTTCTGTGTTTCATTGTCAATGTGAAGGTCCAAGGGATACAGTAAACCTGCACTGGTGCATCGGAATCCAATACTGGTCTCCCAGGAGACGCTCAAACCACAAACTCTTAGACTCACTCTTCTTGTACTTAAGTCGGCATTGTGCCTTTTATATTCAATTCCGATGCGATTTCTGTGTTTCATCGTCAATGTGAAGGTCCAAGGGATACAGTAAACCTGCACTGGTGCATCGGAATCCAATACTGGTCTCCCAGGAGCCGCCCAAAGCACAAACTCTGAGAAGATTCACTCTTCTTGTACTTTAGTCGGCACTGTGTCTTTTATATTCAATTCCGATGCGATTTCTGTGTTTCATTGTAAATGTGAAGGTCCAAGGGATACAGTAAACCTGCACTGGTGCATCGGAATCCAATACTGGTCTCCCAGAATCCGCTCAAAGCACAAACGCTTAGGAGACTCACTCTTCTTGTACTTAAGTCGGCATTGTGCCTTTTATATTCAATTGCGATGCGATTTCTGTGTTTCATCGTCAATTTGAAGGTCCAAGGGATACAGTAAACCTGCACTGGTGCATCGGAATCCAATACTGGTCTCCCAGGAGCCGCCCAAAGCACAAACTCTGAGAAGATTCACTCTTCTTGTACTTAAGTCGGCTCTGTGCCTTTTATATTCAATTCCGATGCGATTTCTGTGTTTCATCGTCAATGTGAAGGTCCAAGGGATACAGTAAACCTGCACTGGTGCATCGGAATCCAATACTGGTCTCCCAGGAGCCGCCCAAAGAACAAACTCTGAGAAGATTCATTCTTCTTGTACTTAAGTCGGCACTGTGTCTTTTATATTCAATTCCGATGCGATTTCTGTGTATCATTCTCAATGTGAAGGTCCAAGGGATACAGTAAACCTGTACTGGTGCATCGGAATCCAATACTGGTCTCCCAGGATCCGCTCAAAGCACAAACTCTTAGGAGACTCTGTCTTCTTGTACTTAAGTCGGCATTGTGCCTTTTATATTCAATTCCGATGCGATTTCTGTGTTTCATCGTCAATGTGAAGGTCCAAGGGATACAGTAAACCTGCACTGGTGCATCGGAATCCAATACTGGTCACCCAGGAGCCGCCCAAAGCACAAACTCTGAGAACATTCACTCTTCTTGTACTTAAGTCGGCACTGTGCCTTTTATATTCAATTCCGATGCGATTTCTGTGTTTCATCGTCAATGTGAAGGTCCAAGGGATACAGTAAACCTGCACTGGTGCATCGGAATCCAATACTGGTCTCCCAGGAGCCGCCCAAAGCACAAACTCTGAGAAGATTCACTCTTCTTGTACTTAAGTCGGCATTGTGGCTTTTATATTCAATTCCGATGCGATTTCTGTGTTTCATCGTCAATGTGAAGGTCCAAGGGATACAGTAAACCTGCACTGGTGCATCGGAATCCAATACTGGTCTCCCAGGAGCCGCCCAAAGCACAAACTCTGAGAACATTCACTCTTCTTGTACTTAAGTCGGCACTGTGCCTTTTATATTCAATTCCGATGCGATTTCTGTGTTTCATCGTCAATGTGAAGGTCCAAGGGATACAGTAAACCTGCACTGGTGCATCGTAATCCAATACTGGTCTCCCAGGAGCCGCCCAAAGCACAAACTCTGAGAAGATTCACTCTTCTTGTACTTAAGTCGGCACTGTGCCTTTTATATTCAATTGCGATGCGATTTCTGTGTTTCATCGTCAATGTGAAGGTCCAAGGGATACAGTAAACCTGCACTGGTGCATCGGAATCCAATACTGGTCTCCCAGGAGCCGCCCAAAGCACAAACTCTGAGAAGATTCACTCTTCTTGTACTTAAGTCGGCACTGTGTCTTTTATATTCAATTCCGATGCGATTTCTGTGTTTCATTGTCAATGTGAAGGTCCAAGGGATACAGTAAAGCTGCACTGGTGCATCGGAATCCAATACTGGTCTCCCAGGATCCGCTCAAAGCACAAACTCTTAGGAGACTCACTCTTCTCTTACTTAAGTCGGCATTGTGCCTTTTATATTCAATTCCGATGCGATTTCTGTGTTTCATCGTCAATTTGAAGGTCCAAGGGATACAGTAAACCTGCACTGGTGCATCGGAATCCAATACTGGTCTCCCAGGATCCGCCCAATGCACAAACTCTGAGATGATTCACTCTTCTTGTACTTAAGTCGGCACTGTGCCTTTTATATTCAATTGCGATGCGATTTCTGTGTTTCATCTTCAATGTGAAGGTCCAAGGGATACAGTAAACCTGCACTGGTGCATCGGAATCCAATACTGGTCTCCCAGGAGCCGCCCAAAGAACAAACTCTGAGAAGATTCATTCTTCTTGTACTTAAGTCGGCACTGTGTCTTTTATATTCAATTCCGATGCGATTTCTGTGTTTCATTCTCAATGTGAAGGTCCAAGGGATACAGTAAACCTGCACTGGTGCATCGGAATCCAATACTGGTCTCCCAGGATCCGCTCAAAGCACAAACTCTTAGGAGACTCTGTCTTCTTGTACTTAAGTCGGCATTGTGCCTTTTATATTCAATTCCGATGCGATTTCTGTGTTTCATTGTCAATGTGAAGGTCCAAGGGATACAGTAAACCAGCACTGGTGCATCGTAATCCAATACTGGTCTCCCAGGAGCCGCCCAAAGCACAAACTCTGAGAAGATTCACTCTTCTTGTACTTAAGTAGGCACTGTGCCTTTTATATTCAATTCCGATGCGATTTCTGTGTTTCATCGTCAATGTGAAGGTCCAAGGGATACAGTAAACCTGCACTGGTGCATCGGAATCCAATACTGGTCTCCCAGGAGCCGCCCAAAGCACAAACTCTGAGAAGATTCACTCTTCTTGTACTTAAGTCGGCACTTTGCCTTTTATATTCAATTCCGATGCGATTTCTGTGTTTCATCGCCAAGGTGAAGGTCCAAGGGATACATTAAACCTGCACTGGTGCATCGGAATCCAATACTGGTCTCCCAGGAGCCGCTCAAACCACAAACTCTTAGGAGACTCACTCTTCTTGTACTTAAGTCGGCACTGTGTCTTTTATATTCAATTCCGATGCTATTTCTGTGTTCCATTGTCAATGTGAAGGTCCAAGGGATACAGTAAACCTGCACTGGTGCATCGGAATCCAATACTGGTCTCCCAGGAGACGCTCAAACCACAAACTCTTAGACTCACTCTTCTTGTACTTAAGTCGGCATTGTGCCTTTTATATTCTATTCCGATGCGATTTCTGTGTTTCATCGTCAATGTGAAGGTCCAAGGGATACAGTAAACCTGCACTGGTGCATCGGAATCCAATACTGGTCTCCCAGGAGCCGCCCAAAGCACAAACTCTGAGAAGATTCACTCTTCTTGTACTTAAGTCGGCACTGTGCCTTTTATATTCAATTCCGATGCGATTTCTGTGTTTCATCGTCAATGTGAAGGTCCAAGGGATACAGTAAACCTGCACTTGTGCATCGGAATCCAATACTGGTCTCCCAGGAGCCGCTCAAACCACAAACTCTTAGGAGACTCACTCTTCTTGTACTTAAGTCGGCACTGTGTCTTTTATATTCAATTCCGATGCGATTTCTGTGTTTCATTCTCAATGTGAAGGTCCAAGGGATACAGTAAACCTGCACTGGTGCATCGGAATCCAATACTGGTCTCCCAGGATCCGCTCAAAGCACAAACTCTGAGAAGATTCACTCTTCTTGTACTTAAGTCGGCACTGTGCCTTTTATATTCAATTCCGATGCGATTTCTGTGTTTCATCGTCAATGTGAAGGTCCAAGGGATACAGTAAACCTGCACTCGTGCATCGGAATCCAATACTGGTCTCCCAGGAGCCGCCCAAAGCACAAACTCTGAGAAGATTCACTCTTCTTGTACTTAAGTCGGCACTGTGCCTTTTATATTCAATTCCGATGCGATTTCTTTGTTTCATCGTCAATGTGAAAGTCCAAGGGATACAGTAAACCTGCACTGGTGCATCGTAATCCAATACTGGTCTCCCAGGAGCCGCCCAAAGCACAAACTCTGAGAAGATTCACTCTTCTTGTACTTAAGTCGGCACTGTGCCTTTTATATTCAATTCCGATGCGATTTCTGTGTTTCATCGTCAATGTGAAGGTCCAAGGGATACAGTAAACCTGCACTGGTGCATCGGAATCCAATACTGGTCTCCCAGGAGCCGCCCAAAGCACAAACTCTGAGAAGATTCACTCTTCTTGTACTTAAGTCGGCACTGTGTCTTTTATATTCAATTCCGATGCGATTTCTGTGTTTCATTGTCAATGTGAAGGTCCAAGGGATACAGTAAACCTGCACTGGTGCATCGGAATCCAATACTGGTCTCCCAGGAGCCGCTCGCACCACAAACTCTTAGACTCACTCTTCTTGTACTTAAGTCGGCATTGTGCCTTTTATATTCAATTCCGATGCGATTTCTGTGTTTCATCGTCAATTTGAAGGTCCAAGGGATACAGTAAACCTGCACTGGTGCATCGGAATCCAATACTGGTCTCCCAGGAGCCGCCCAAAGCACAAACTCTGAGATGATTCACTCTTCTTGTACTTAAGTCGGCACTGTGCCTTTTATATTCAATTGAGATGCGATTTCTGTGTTTCATTCTCAATGTGAAGGTCCAAGGGATACAGTAAACCTAAACTGGTGCATCGGAATCCAATACTGGTCTCCCAGGATCCGCTCAAAGCACAAACTCTTAGGAGACTCTGTCTTCTTGTACTTAAGTCGGCATTGTGCCTTTTATATTCAATTCCGATGCGATTTCTGTGTTTCATTGTCAATGTGAAGGTCCAAGGGATACAGTAAACCTGCACTGGTGCATCGTAATCCAATACTGGTCTCCCAGGAGCCGCCCAAAGCACAAACTCTGAGAAGATTCACTCTTCTTGTACTTAAGTCGGCACTGTGCTTTTTATATTCAATTCCGATGCGATTTCTGTGTTTCATCGTCAATGTGAAGGTCCAAGGGATACAGTAAACCTGCACTGGTGCATCGGAATCCAATACTGGTCTCCCAGGAGCCGCCCAAAGCACAAACTCTGAGAAGATTCACTCTTCTTGTACTTAAGTCGGCACTGTGTCTTTTATATTCAATTCCGATGCGATTTCTGTGTTTCATTGTCAATGTGAAGGTCCAAGGGATACAGTAAAGCTGCACTGGTGCATCGGAATCCAATACTGGTCTCCCAGGATCCGCTCAAAGCACAAACTCTTAGGAGACTCACTCTTCTCTTACTTAAGTCGGCATTGTGCCTTTTATATTCAATTCCGATGCGATTTCTGTGTTTCATCGTCAATTTGAAGGTCCAAGGGATACAGTAAACCTGCACTGGTGCATCGGAATCCAATACTGGTCTCCCAGGATCCGCCCAATGCACAAACTCTGAGATGATTCACTCTTCTTGTACTTAAGTCGGCACTGTGCCTTTTATATTCAATTGCGATGCGATTTCTGTGTTTCATCTTCAATGTGAAGGTCCAAGGGATACAGTAAACCTGCACTGGTGCATCGGAATCCAATACTGGTCTCCCAGGAGCCGCCCAAAGAACAAACTCTGAGAAGATTCATTCTTCTTGTACTTAAGTCGGCACTGTGTCTTTTATATTCAATTCCGATGCGATTTCTGTGTTTCATTCTCAATGTGAAGGTCCAAGGGATACAGTAAACCTGCACTGGTGCATCGGAATCCAATACTGGTCTCCCAGGATCCGCTCAAAGCACAAACTCTTAGGAGACTCTGTCTTCTTGTACTTAAGTCGGCATTGTGCCTTTTATATTCAATTCCGATGCGATTTCTGTGTTTCATTGTCAATGTGAAGGTCCAAGGGATACAGTAAACCAGCACTGGTGCATCGTAATCCAATACTGGTCTCCCAGGAGCCGCCCAAAGCACAAACTCTGAGAAGATTCACTCTTCTTGTACTTAAGTAGGCACTGTGCCTTTTATATTCAATTCCGATGCGATTTCTGTGTTTCATCGTCAATGTGAAGGTCCAAGGGATACAGTAAACCTGCACTGGTGCATCGGAATCCAATACTGGTCTCCCAGGAGCCGCCCAAAGCACAAACTCTGAGAAGATTCACTCTTCTTGTACTTAAGTCGGCACTTTGCCTTTTATATTCAATTCCGATGCGATTTCTGTGTTTCATCGCCAAGGTGAAGGTCCAAGGGATACATTAAACCTGCACTGGTGCATCGGAATCCAATACTGGTCTCCCAGGAGCCGCTCAAACCACAAACTCTTAGGAGACTCACTCTTCTTGTACTTAAGTCGGCACTGTGTCTTTTATATTCAATTCCGATGCTATTTCTGTGTTCCATTGTCAATGTGAAGGTCCAAGGGATACAGTAAACCTGCACTGGTGCATCGGAATCCAATACTGGTCTCCCAGGAGACGCTCAAACCACAAACTCTTAGACTCACTCTTCTTGTACTTAAGTCGGCATTGTGCCTTTTATATTCTATTCCGATGCGATTTCTGTGTTTCATCGTCAATGTGAAGGTCCAAGGGATACAGTAAACCTGCACTGGTGCATCGGAATCCAATACTGGTCTCCCAGGAGCCGCCCAAAGCACAAACTCTGAGAAGATTCACTCTTCTTGTACTTAAGTCGGCACTGTGCCTTTTATATTCAATTCCGATGCGATTTCTGTGTTTCATCGTCAATGTGAAGGTCCAAGGGATACAGTAAACCTGCACTTGTGCATCGGAATCCAATACTGGTCTCCCAGGAGCCGCTCAAACCACAAACTCTTAGGAGACTCACTCTTCTTGTACTTAAGTCGGCACTGTGTCTTTTATATTCAATTCCGATGCGATTTCTGTGTTTCATTCTCAATGTGAAGGTCCAAGGGATACAGTAAACCTGCACTGGTGCATCGGAATCCAATACTGGTCTCCCAGGATCCGCTCAAAGCACAAACTCTGAGAAGATTCACTCTTCTTGTACTTAAGTCGGCACTGTGCCTTTTATATTCAATTCCGATGCGATTTCTGTGTTTCATCGTCAATGTGAAGGTCCAAGGGATACAGTAAACCTGCACTCGTGCATCGGAATCCAATACTGGTCTCCCAGGAGCCGCCCAAAGCACAAACTCTGAGAAGATTCACTCTTCTTGTACTTAAGTCGGCACTGTGCCTTTTATATTCAATTCCGATGCGATTTCTTTGTTTCATCGTCAATGTGAAAGTCCAAGGGATACAGTAAACCTGCACTGGTGCATCGTAATCCAATACTGGTCTCCCAGGAGCCGCCCAAAGCACAAACTCTGAGAAGATTCACTCTTCTTGTACTTAAGTCGGCACTGTGCCTTTTATATTCAATTCCGATGCGATTTCTGTGTTTCATCGTCAATGTGAAGGTCCAAGGGATACAGTAAACCTGCACTGGTGCATCGGAATCCAATACTGGTCTCCCAGGAGCCGCCCAAAGCACAAACTCTGAGAAGATTCACTCTTCTTGTACTTAAGTCGGCACTGTGTCTTTTATATTCAATTCCGATGCGATTTCTGTGTTTCATTGTCAATGTGAAGGTCCAAGGGATACAGTAAACCTGCACTGGTGCATCGGAATCCAATACTGGTCTCCCAGGAGCCGCTCGCACCACAAACTCTTAGACTCACTCTTCTTGTACTTAAGTCGGCATTGTGCCTTTTATATTCAATTCCGATGCGATTTCTGTGTTTCATCGTCAATTTGAAGGTCCAAGGGATACAGTAAACCTGCACTGGTGCATCGGAATCCAATACTGGTCTCCCAGGAGCCGCCCAAAGCACAAACTCTGAGATGATTCACTCTTCTTGTACTTAAGTCGGCACTGTGCCTTTTATATTCAATTGAGATGCGATTTCTGTGTTTCATTCTCAATGTGAAGGTCCAAGGGATACAGTAAACCTAAACTGGTGCATCGGAATCCAATACTGGTCTCCCAGGATCCGCTCAAAGCACAAACTCTTAGGAGACTCTGTCTTCTTGTACTTAAGTCGGCATTGTGCCTTTTATATTCAATTCCGATGCGATTTCTGTGTTTCATTGTCAATGTGAAGGTCCAAGGGATACAGTAAACCTGCACTGGTGCATCGTAATCCAATACTGGTCTCCCAGGAGCCGCCCAAAGCACAAACTCTGAGAAGATTCACTCTTCTTGTACTTAAGTCGGCACTGTGCTTTTTATATTCAATTCCGATGCGATTTCTGTGTTTCATCGTCAATGTGAAGGTCCAAGGGTTACAGTAAACCTGCACTGGTGCATCGGAATCCAATACTGGTCTCCCAGGAGCCGCCCAAAGCACAAACTCTGGGAAGATTCACTCTTCTTGTACTTAAGTCGGCACTGTGCCTTTTATATTCAATTCCGATGCGATTTCTGTGTTTCATCGCCAAGGTGAAGGTCCAAGGGATACATTAAACCTGCACTGGTGCATCGGAATCCAATACTGGTCTCCCAGGAGCCGCTCAAACCACAAACTCTTAGGAGACTCACTCTTCTTGTACTTAAGTCGGCACTGTGTCTTTTATATTCAATTCCGATGCGATTTCTGTGTTCCATTGTCAATGTGAAGGTCCAAGGGATACAGTAAACCTGCACTGGTGCATCGGAAACCAATACTGGTCTCCCAGGAGACGCTCAAACCACAAACTCTTAGACTCACTCTTCTTGTACTTAAGTCGGCATTGTGCCTTTTATATTCTATTCCGATGCGATTTCTGTGTTTCATCGTCAATGTGAAGGTCCAAGCGATACAGTAAACCTGCACTGGTGCATCGGAATCCAATACTGGTCTCCCAGGAGCCGCCCAAAGCACAAACTCTGAGAAGATTCACTCTTCTTGTACTTAAGTCGGCACTGTGCCTTTTATATTCAATTCCGATGCGATTTCTGTGTTTCATCGTCAATGTGAAGGTCCAAGGGATACAGTAAACCTGCACTTGTGCATCGGAATCCAATACTGGTCTCCCAGGAGCCGCTCAAACCACAAACTCTTAGGAGACGCACTCTTCTTGTACTTAAGTCGGCACTGTGTCTTTTATATTCAATTCCGATGCGATTTCTGTGTTTCATTGTCAATGTGAAGGTCCAAGGGATACAGTAAACCTGCACTGGTGCATCGGAATCCAATACTGGTCTCCCAGGAGCCGCTCGCACCACAAACTCTTAGACTCACTCTTCTTGTACTTAAGTCGGCATTGTGCCTTTTATATTCAATTCCGATTCGATTTCTGTGTTTCATCGTCAATTTGAAGGTCCAAGGGATACAGTCAACCTGCACTGGTGCATCGGAATACAATACTGGTCTCCCAGGAGCCGCCCAAAGAACAAACTCTGAGAAGATTCATTCTTCTTGTACTTAAGTCGGCACTGTGTCTTTTATATTCAATTCCGATGCGATTTCTGTGTTTCATTCTCAATGTGAAGGTCCAAGGGATACAGTAAACCTGCACTGGTGCATCGGAATCCAATACTGGTCTCCCAGGATCCGCTCAAAGCACAAACTCTGAGAAGATTCACTCTTCTTGTACTTAAGTCGGCACTGTGCCTTTTATATTCAATTCCGATGCGATTTCTGTGTTTCATCGTCAATGTGAAGGTCCAAGGGATACAGTAAACCTGCACTCGTGCATCGGAATCCAATACTGGTCTCCCAGGAGCCGCCCAAAGCACAAACTCTGAGAAGATTCACTCTTCTTGTACTTAAGTCGGCACTGTGCCTTTTATATTCAATTCCGATGCGATTTCTGTGTTTCATCGCCAAGGTGAAGGTCCAAGGGATACATTAAACCTGCACTGGTGCATCGGAATCCAATACTGGTCTCCCAGGAGCCGCTCAAACCACAAACTCTTAGGAGACTCACTCTTCTTGTACTTAAGTCGGCACTGTGTCTTTTATATTCAATTCCGATGCTATTTCTGTGTTCCATTGTCAATGTGAAGGTCCAAGGGATACAGTAAACCTGCACTGGTGCATCGGAATCCAATACTGGTCTCCCAGGAGACGCTCAAACCACAAACTCTTAGACTCACTCTTCTTGTACTTAAGTCGGCATTGTGCCTTTTATATTCTATTCCGATGCGATTTCTGTGTTTCATCGTCAATGTGAAGGTCCAAGGGATACAGTAAACCTGCACTGGTGCATCGGAATCCAATACTGGTCTCCCAGGAGCCGCCCAAAGCACAAACTCTGAGAAGATTCACTCTTCTTGTACTTAAGTCGGCACTGTGTCTTTTATATTCAATTCCGATGCGATTTCTGTGTTTCATTGTCAATGTGAAGGTCCAAGGGATACAGTAAACCTGCACTGGTGCATCGGAATCCAATACTGGTCTCCCAGAATCCGCTCAAAGCACAAACTCTTAGGAGACTCACTCTTCTTGTACTTAAGTCGGCATTGTGCCTTTTATATTCAATTCCGATGCGATTTCTGTGTTTCATCGACAATTTGAAGGTCCAAGGGATACAGTAAACCTGCACTGGTGCATCGGAATCCAATACTGGTATCCCAGGAGCCGCCCAATGCACAAACTCTGAGATGATTCACTCTTCTTGTACTTAAGTCGGCACTGTGCCTTTTATATTCAATTGCGATGCGATTTCTGTGTTTCATCGTCAATGTGAAGGTTCAAGGGATACAGTAAACCTGGACTGGTGCATCGGAATCCAATACTGGTCTCCCAGGAGCCGCCCAAAGAACAAACTCTGAGACGATTCATTCTTCTTGTACTTAAGTCGGCACTGTGTCTTTTATATTCAATTCCGATGCGATTTCTGTGTTTCATTCTCAATGTGAAGGTCCAAGGGATACAGTAAACCTGCACTGGTGCATCGGAATCCAATACTGGTCTCCCAGGATCCGCTCAAGCACAAACTCTTAGGAGACTCTGTCTTCTTGTACTTAAGTCGGCATTGTGCCTTTTATATTCAATTCCGATGCGATTTCTGTGTTTCATTGTCAATGTGAAGGTCCAAGGGATACAGTAAACCTGCACTGGTGCATCGGAATCCAATACTGGTCTCCCAGGAGCCGCCGAAAGCACAAACTCTGAGAAGATTCACTCTTCTTGTACTTAAGTCGGCACTGTGCCTTTTATATTCAATTCCGATGCGATTTCTGTGTTTCATCGTCAATGTGAAGATCCAAGGGATACAGTAAACCTGCACTGGTGCATCGGAATCCAATACTGGTCTCCCAGGAGCCGCCCAAAGCACAAACTCTGAGAAGATTCACTCTTCTTGTACTTAAGTCGGCACTGTGCCTTTTATATTCAATTCCGATGCGATTTCTGTGTTTCATCGTCAAGGTGAAGGTCCAAGGGATACAGTAAACCTGCACTGGTGCATCGGAATCCAATACTGGTCTCCCAGGAGCCGCTCAAACCACAAACTCTTAGGAGACTCACTCTTCTTGTACTTATGTCGGCACTGTGTCTTTTATATTCAATTCCGATGCGATTTCTGTGTTTCATTGTCAATGTGAAGGTCCAAGGGATACAGTAAACCTGCACTGGTGCATCAGAATCCAATACTGGTCTCCCAGGAGCCGCCCAAAGCACAAACTCTGCGAAGATTCACTCTTCTTGTACTTAAGTCGGCACTGTGCCTTTTATATTCAATTCCGATGCGATTTCTGTGTTTCATCGTCAGTGTGAAGGTCCAAGGGATACAGTAAACCTGCACTGGTGCATCGGAAACCAATACTGGTCTCCCAGGAGCCGCCCAAAACACAAACTCTGAGAAGATTCACTCATCTTGTACTTAAGTCGGCACTGTGCCTTTTATATTCAATTCCGATGCGATTTCTGTGTTTCATCGTCAATGTGAAGGTCCAAGGGATACAGTAAACCTGCACTGGTGCATCGGAATCCAATACTGGTCTCCCAGGAGCCGCCCAAAGCACAAACTCTGAGAAGAGTCACTCTTCTTGTACTTAAGTCGGCACTGTGCCTTTCATATTCAATTGCGATGCGATTTCTGTGTTTCATTCTCAATGTGAAGGTCCAAGGGATACAGTAAACCTGCACTGGTGCATCGGAATCCAATACTGGTCTCCCAGGATCCGCAAAAGCACAAACTCTTAGGAGACTCTGTCTTCTTGTACTTAAGTCGGCATTGTGCCTTTTATATTCAATTCCGATGCGATTTCTGTGTTTCATTGTCAATGTGAAGGTCCAAGGGATACAGTAAACCTGCAGTGGTGCATCGGAATCCAATACTGGTCTCCCAGGAGCCGCCCAAAGCACAAACTCTGAGAAGATTCACTCTTCTGTACTTAAGTCGGCACTGTGCCTTTTATATTCAATTCCGATGCGATTTCTGTGTTTCATCGTCAATGTGAAGGTCCAAGGGATACAGTAAACCTGCACTGGTGCATCGGAATCCAATACTGGTCTCCCAGGAGCCGCCCAAAGCACAAACTCTGAGAAGATTCACTCTTCTTGTACTTAAGTCGGCATTGTGCCTTTTATATTAAATTCCGATGCGATTTCTGTGTTTCATCGTCAATGTGAAGGTCCAAGGGATACAGTAAACCTGCACTGGTGCATCGGAATCCAATACTGGTCTCAAAGGAGCCGCCCAAAGCACAAACTCTGAGAAGATTCACTCTTCTTGTACTTAAGTCGGCACTGTGCCTTTTATATTCAATTCCGATGCGATTTCTGTGTTTCATTCTCAATGTGAAGGTCCAAGGGATACAGTAAACCTGCACTGGTGCATCGGAATCCAATACTGGTCTCCCAGGATCCGCAAAAGCACAAACTCTTAGGAGACTCTGTCTTCTTGTACTTAAGTCGGCATTGTGCCTTTTATATTCAATTTCGATGCGATTCCTGTGTTTCATTGTCAATGTGAAGGTCCAAGGGATACAGTAAACCTGCACTGGTGCATCGGAATCCAATACTGGTCTCCCAGGAGCCGCCCAAAGCACAAACTCTGAGAAGATTCACTCTTCTTGTACTTAAGTCGGCACTGTGCCTTTTATATTCAATTCCGATGCGATTTCGGTGTTTCATCGTCAATGTGAAGGTCCAAGGGATACAGTAAACCTGCACTGGTGCATCGGAATCCAATACTGGTCTCCCAGGAGCCGCCCAAAGCACAAACTCTGAGAAGATTCACTCTTCTTGTACTTAAGTCGGCACTGTGCCTTTTATATTCAATTCCGATGCGATTTCTGTGTTTCATCGTCAAGGTGAAGGTCCAAGGGATACAGTAAACCTGCACTGGTGCATCGGAATCCAATACTGGTCTCCCAGGAGCCGCTCAAACCACAAACTCTTAGGAGACTCACTCTTCTTGTACTTAAGTCGGCACTGTGTCTTTTATATTCAATTCCGATGCTATTTCTGTGTTCCATTGTCAATGTGAAGGTCCAAGGGATACAGTAAACCTGCACTGGTGCATCGGAATCCAATACTGGTCTCCCAGGAGACGCTCAAACCACAAACTCTTAGACTCACTCTTCTTGTACTTAAGTCGGCATTGTGCCTTTTATATTCTATTCCGATGCGATTTCTGTGTTTCATCGTCAATGTGAAGGTCCAAGGGATACAGTAAACCTGCACTGGTGCATCGGAATCCAATACTGGTCTCCCAGGAGCCGCCCAAAGCACAAACTCTGAGAAGATTCACTCTTCTTGTACTTAAGTCGGCACTGTGTCTTTTATATTCAATTCCGATGCGATTTCTGTGTTTCATTGTCAATGTGAAGGTCCAAGGGATACAGTAAACCTGCACTGGTGCATCGGAATCCAATACTGGTCTCCCAGAATCCGCTCAAAGCACAAACTCTTAGGAGACTCACTCTTCTTGTACTTAAGTCGGCATTGTGCCTTTTATATTCAATTCCGATGCGATTTCTGTGTTTCATCGACAATTTGAAGGTCCAAGGGATACAGTAAACCTGCACTGGTGCATCGGAATCCAATACTGGTATCCCAGGAGCCGCCCAATGCACAAACTCTGAGATGATTCACTCTTCT
Source organism: Schistocerca nitens (assembly GCF_023898315.1). Lineage (NCBI taxonomy): Eukaryota > Metazoa > Arthropoda > Insecta > Orthoptera > Acrididae > Schistocerca > Schistocerca nitens. The sequence goes on along the minus strand of NW_026045908.1, from coordinate 9,705,019 downwards.
TGTACTTAAGTCGGCACTGTGCCTTTTATATTCAATTGCGATGCGATTTCTGTGTTTCATCGTCAATGTGAAGGTTCAAGGGATACAGTAAACCTGGACTGGTGCATCGGAATCCAATACTGGTCTCCCAGGAGCCGCCCAAAGAACAAACTCTGAGACGATTCATTCTTCTTGTACTTAAGTCGGCACTGTGTCTTTTATATTCAATTCCGATGCGATTTCTGTGTTTCATTCTCAATGTGAAGGTCCAAGGGATACAGTAAACCTGCACTGGTGCATCGGAATCCAATACTGGTCTCCCAGGATCCGCTCAAGCACAAACTCTTAGGAGACTCTGTCTTCTTGTACTTAAGTCGGCATTGTGCCTTTTATATTCAATTCCGATGCGATTTCTGTGTTTCATTGTCAATGTGAAGGTCCAAGGGATACAGTAAACCTGCACTGGTGCATCGGAATCCAATACTGGTCTCCCAGGAGCCGCCGAAAGCACAAACTCTGAGAAGATTCACTCTTCTTGTACTTAAGTCGATACTGTGCCTTTTATATTCAATTCCGATGCGATTTCTGTGTTTCATCGTCAATGTGAAGATCCAAGGGATACAGTAAACCTGCACTGGTGCATCGGAATCCAATACTGGTCTCCCAGGAGCCGCCCAAAGCACAAACTCTGAGAAGATTCACTCTTCTTGTACTTAAGTCGGCACTGTGCCTTTTATATTCAATTCCGATGCGATTTCTGTGTTTCATCGTCAAGGTGAAGGTCCAAGGGATACAGTAAACCTGCACTGGTGCATCGGAATCCAATACTGGTCTCCCAGGAGCCGCTCAAACCACAAACTCTTAGGAGACTCACTCTTCTTGTACTTATGTCGGCACTGTGTCTTTTATATTCAATTCCGATGCGATTTCTGTGTTTCATTGTCAATGTGAAGGTCCAAGGGATACAGTAAACCTGCACTGGTGCATCAGAATCCAATACTGGTCTCCCAGGAGCCGCCCAAAGCACAAACTCTGCGAAGATTCACTCTTCTTGTACTTAAGTCGGCACTGTGCCTTTTATATTCAATTCCGATGCGATTTCTGTGTTTCATCGTCAGTGTGAAGGTCCAAGGGATACAGTAAACCTGCACTGGTGCATCGGAAACCAATACTGGTCTCCCAGGAGCCGCCCAAAACACAAACTCTGAGAAGATTCACTCATCTTGTACTTAAGTCGGCACTGTGCCTTTTATATTCAATTCCGATGCGATTTCTGTGTTTCATCGTCAATGTGAAGGTCCAAGGGATACAGTAAACCTGCACTGGTGCATCGGAATCCAATACTGGTCTCCCAGGAGCCGCCCAAAGCACAAACTCTGAGAAGAGTCACTCTTCTTGTACTTAAGTCGGCACTGTGCCTTTCATATTCAATTGCGATGCGATTTCTGTGTTTCATTCTCAATGTGAAGGTCCAAGGGATACAGTAAACCTGCACTGGTGCATCGGAATCCAATACTGGTCTCCCAGGATCCGCAAAAGCACAAACTCTTAGGAGACTCTGTCTTCTTGTACTTAAGTCGGCATTGTGCCTTTTATATTCAATTCCGATGCGATTTCTGTGTTTCATTGTCAATGTGAAGGTCCAAGGGATACAGTAAACCTGCAGTGGTGCATCGGAATCCAATACTGGTCTCCCAGGAGCCGCCCAAAGCACAAACTCTGAGAAGATTCACTCTTCTGTACTTAAGTCGGCACTGTGCCTTTTATATTCAATTCCGATGCGATTTCTGTGTTTCATCGTCAATGTGTAGGTCCAAGGGATACAGTAAACCTGCACTGGTGCATCGGAATCCAATACTGGTCTCCCAGGAGCCGCCCAAAGCACAAACTCTGAGAAGATTCACTCTTCTTGTACTTAAGTCGGCATTGTGCCTTTTATATTAAATTCCGATGCGATTTCTGTGTTTCATCGTCAATGTGAAGGTCCAAGGGATACAGTAAACCTGCACTGGTGCATCGGAATCCAATACTGGTCTCAAAGGAGCCGCCCAAAGCACAAACTCTGAGAAGATTCACTCTTCTTGTACTTAAGTCGGCACTGTGCCTTTTATATTCAATTCCGATGCGATTTCTGTGTTTCATTCTCAATGTGAAGGTCCAAGGGATACAGTAAACCTGCACTGGTGCATCGGAATCCAATACTGGTCTCCCAGGATCCGCAAAAGCACAAACTCTTAGGAGACTCTGTCTTCTTGTACTTAAGTCGGCATTGTGCCTTTTATATTCAATTCCGATGCGATTCCTGTGTTTCATTGTCAATGTGAAGGTCCAAGGGATACAGTAAACCTGCACTGGTGCATCGGAATCCAATACTGGTCTCCCAGGAGCCGCCCAAAGCACAAACTCTGAGAAGATTCACTCTTCTTGTACTTAAGTCGGCACTGTGCCTTTTATATTCAATTCCGATGCGATTTCGGTGTTTCATCGTCAATGTGAAGGTCCAAGGGATACAGTAAACCTGCACTGGTGCATCGGAATCCAATACTGGTCTCCCAGGAGCCGCCCAAAGCACAAACTCTGAGAAGATTCACTCTTCTTGTACTTAAGTCGGCACTGTGCCTTTTATATTCAATTCCGATGCGATTTCTGTGTTTCATCGTCAAGGTGAAGGTCCAAGGGATACAGTAAACCTGCACTGGTGCATCGGAATCCAATACTGGTCTCCCAGGAGCCGCTCAAACCACAAACTCTTAGGAGACTCACTCTTCTTGTACTTAAGTCGGCACTGTGTCTTTTATATTCAATTCCGATGCGATTTCTGTGTTTCATTGTCAATGTGAAGGTCCAAGGGATACAGTAAACCTGCACTGGTGCATCGGAATCCAATACTGGTCTCCCAGGAGACGCTCAAACCACAAACTCTTAGACTCACTCTTCTTGTACTTAAGTCGGCATTGTGCCTTTTATATTCAATTCCGATGCGATTTCTGTGTTTCATCGTCAATGTGAAGGTCCAAGGGATACAGTAAACCTGCACTGGTGCATCGGAATCCAATACTGGTCTCCCAGGAGCCGCTCAAACCACAAACTCTTAGGAGACTCACTCTTCTTGTACTTATGACGGCACTGTGTCTTTTATATTCAATTCCGATGCGATTTCTGTGTTTCATTGTCAATGTGAAGGTCCAAGGGATACAGTAAACCTGCACTCGTGCATCGGAATCCAATACTGGTCTCCCAGGAGCCGCCCAAAACACAAACTCTGAGAAGATTCACTCTTCTTGTACTTAAGTCGGCACTGTGCCTTTTATATTCAATTCCGATGCGATTTCTGTGTTTCATCGTCAATGTGAAGGTCCAAGGGATACAGTAAACCTGCACTGGTGCATCGGAATCCAATACTGGTCTCCCAGGAGCCGCCCAAAGCACAAACTCTGAGAAGAGTCACTCTTCTTGTACTTAAGTCGGCACTGTGCCTTTTATATTCAATTCCGATGCGATTTCTGTGTTTCATTCTCAATGTGAAGGTCCAAGGGATACAGTAAACCTGCACTGGTGCATCGGAATCCAATACTGGTCTCCCAGGATCCGCAAAAGCACAAACTCTTAGGAGACTCTGTCTTCTTGTACTTAAGTCGGCATTGTGCCTTTTATATTCAATTCCGATGCGATTTCTGTGTTTCATTGTCAATGTGAAGGTCCAAGGGATACAGTAAACCTGCAGTGGTGCATCGGAATCCAATACTGGTCTCCCAGGAGCCGCCCAAAGCACAAACTCTGAGAAGATTCACTCTTCTGTACTTAAGTCGGCACTGTGCCTTTTATACTCAATTCCGATGCGATTTCTGTGTTTCATCGTCAATGTGAAGGTCCAAGGGATACAGTAAACCTGCACTGGTGCATCGGAATCCAATACTGGTCTCCCAGGAGCCGCCCAAAGCACAAACTCTGAGAAGATTCACTCTTCTTGTACTTAAGTCGGCATTGTGCCTTTTATATTCAATTCCGATGCGATTTCTGTGTTTCATCGTCAATGTGAAGGTCCAAGGGATACAGTAAACCTGCACTGGTGCATCGTAATCCAATACTGGTCTCCCAGGAGCCGCCCAAAGCACAAACTCTGAGAAGATTCACTCTTCTTGTACTTAAGTCGGCACTGTGCCTTTTATATTCAATTCCGATGCGATTTCTGTGTTTCATTCTCAATGTGAAGGTCCAAGGGATACAGTAAACCTGCACTGGTGCATCGGAATCCAATACTGGTCTCCCAGGATCCGCAAAAGCACAAACTCTTAGGAGACTCTGTCTTCTTGTACTTAAGTCGGCATCGTGCCTTTTATATTCAATTCCGATGCGATTTCTGTGTTTCATTGTCAATGTGAAGGTCCAAGGGATACAGTAAACCTGCACTGGTGCATCGGAATCCAATACTGGTCTCCCAGGAGCCGCCCAAAGCACAAACTCTGAGAAGATTCACTCTTCTTGTACTTAAGTCGGCACTGTGCCTTTTATATTCAATTCCGATGCGATTTCGGTGTTTCATCGTCAATGTGAAGGTCCAAGGGATACAGTAAACCTGCACTGGTGCATCGGAATCCAATACTGGTCTCCCAGGAGCCGCCCTAAGCACAAACTCTGAGAAGATTCAATCTTCTTGTACTTAAGTCGGCACTGTGCCTTTTATATTCAATTCCGGTGCGATTTCTGTGTTTCATCGTCAAGGTGAAGGTCCAAGGGATACAGTAAACCTGCACTGGTGCATCGGAATCCAATACTGGTCTCCCAGGAGCCGCTCAAACCACAAACTCTTAGGAGACTCACTCTTCTTGTACTTAAGTCGGCACTGTGTCTTTTATATTCAATTCCGATGCGATTTCTGTGTTTCATTGTCAATGTGAAGGTCCAAGGGATACAGTAAACCTGCACTGGTGCATCGGAATCCAATACTGGTCTCCCAGGATCCGCAAAAGCACAAACTCTTAGGAGACTCTGTCTTCTTGTACTTAAGTCGGCATTGTGCCTTTTATTTTCAATTCCGATGCGATTTCTGTGTTTCATTGTCAATGTGAAGGTCCAAGGGATACAGTAAACCTGCAGTGGTGCATCGGAATCCAATACTGGTCTCCCAGGAGCCGCCCAAAGCACAAACTCTGAGAAGATTCACTCTTCTGTACTTAAGTCGGCACTGTGCCTTTTATATTCAATTCCGATGCGATTTCTGTGTTTCATCGTCAATGTGAAGGTCCAAGGGATACAGTAAACCTGCACTGGTGCATCGGAATCCAATACTGGTCTCCCAGGAGCCGCCCAAAGCACAAACTCTGAGAAGATTCACTCTTCTTGTACTTAAGTCGGCATTGTGCCTTTTATATTCAATTCCGAAGCGATTTCTGTGTTTCATCGTCAATGTGAAGGTCCAAGGGATACAGTAAACCTGCACTGGTGCATCGGAATCCAATACTGGTCTCCCAGGAGCCGCCCAAAGCACAAACTCTGAGAAGATTCACTCTTCTTGTACTTAAGTCGGCACTGTGCCTTTTATATTCTTTTCCGATGCGATTTCTGTGTTTCATTCTCAATGTGAAGGTCCAAGGGATACAGTAAACCTGCACTGGTGCATCGGAATCCAATACTGGTCTCCCAGGATCCGCAAAAGCACAAACTCTTAGGAGACTCTGTCTTCTTGTACTTAAGTCGGCATTGTGCCTTTTATATTCAATTCCGATGCGATTTCTGTGTTTCATTGTCAATGTGAAGGTCCAAGGGATACAGTAATTCTGCACTGGTGCATCGGAATCCAATACTGGTCTCCGAGGAGCCGCCCAAAGCACAAACTCTGAGAACATTCACTCTTCTTGTACTTAAGTCGGCACTGTGCCTTTTATATTCAATTCCGATGCGATTTCGGTGTTTCATCGTCAATGTGAAGGTCCAAGGGATACAGTAAACCTGCACTGGTGCATCGGAATCCAATACTGGTCTCCCAGGAGCCGCTCAAACCACAAACTCTTAGGAGACTCACTCTTCTTGTACTTAAGTCGGCACTGTGTCTTTTATATTCAATTCCGATGCGATTTCTGTGTTTCATTGTCAATGTGAAGGTCCAAGGGATACAGTAAACCTGCACTGGTGCATCGGAATCCAATACTGGTCTCCCAGGAGACGCTCAAACCACAAACTCTTAGACTCACTCTTCTTGTACTTAAGTCGGCATTGTTCCTTTTATATTCAATTCCGATGCGATTTCTGTGTTTCATCGTCAATGTGAAGGTCCAAGGGATACAGTAAACCTGCACTGGTGCATCGGAATCCAATACTGGTCTCCCAGGAGCCGCCCAAAGCACAAACTCTGAGAAGATTCACTCTTCTTGTACATAAGTCGGCACTGTGTCTTTTATATTCAATTCCGATGCGATTTCTGTGTTTCATTGTCAATGTGAAGGTCCAAGGGATACAGTAAACCTGCACTGGTGCATCGGAATCCAATACTGGTCTCCCAGGAGCCGCCCAATGCATAAACTCTGAGATGATTCACTCTTCTTGTACTTAAGTCGGCACTGTGCCTTTTATATTCAATTGCGATGCGATTTCTGTGTTTCATCGTCAATGTAAAGGTCCAAGGGATACAGTAAACCTGCACTGGTGCATCGGAATACAATACTGGTCTCCCAGGAGCCGCCCAAAGAACAAACTCTGAGAAGATTCATTCTTCTTGTACTTAAGTCGGCACTGTGTCTTTTATATTCAATTCCGATGCGATTTCTGTGTTTCATTCTCAATGTGAAGGTCAAGGGATACAGTAAACCTGCACTGGTGCATCGGAATCCAATACTGGTCTGCCAGGAGACGCTCAAACCACAAACTCTTAGACTCAGTCTTCTTGTACTTAAGTCGGCATTGTGCCTTTTATATTCAATTCCGACGCGATTTCTGTGTTTCATCGTCAATGTGAAGGTCCAAGGGATACAGTAAACCTGCACTGGTGCATCGGAATCCAATACTGGTCTCCCAGGAGCCGCCCAAAGCACAAACTCTGAGAAGATTCACTCTTCTTGTACTTAAGTCGGCACTGTGTCTTTTATATTCAATTCCGATGCGATTTCTGTGTTTCATTGTCAATGTGAAGGTCCAAGGGATACAGTAAACCTGCACTGGTGCATCGGAATCCAATATTGGTCTCCCAGGAGCCGCCCAATGCACAAACTCTGAGATGATTCGCTCTTCTTGTACTTAAGTCGGCACTGTGCCTTTTATATTCAATTGCGATGCGATTTCTGTGTTTCATCGTCAATGTAAAGGTCCAAGGGATACAGTAAACCTGCACTGGTGCATCGGAATACAATACTGGTCTCCCAGGAGCCGCCTAAAGAACAAACTCTGAGAAGATTCATTCTTCTTGTACTTAAGTCGGCACTGTGTCTTTTATATTCAATTCCGATGCGATTTCTGTGTTTCATTCTCAATGTGAAGGTCAAGGGATACAGTAAACCTGCACTGGTGCATCGGAATCCAATACTGGTCTCCCAGGAGCCGCTCAAACCTTAAACTCTTAGGAGACTCACTCTTCTTGTACTTAAGTCGGCATTGTGCCTTTGATATTCAATTCCGATGCGATTTCTGTGATTCATCGTGAATGTGAAGGTCCAAGGGATAGAGTAAACCTGCACTGGTGCATCGGAATCCAATACTGGTCTCCCAGGAGCCGCCCAAAGCACAAACTCTGAGAAGATTCACTCTTCTTGTACTTAAGTCGGCACTGTGCTTTTTATATTCAATTCCGATGCGATTTCGGTGTTTCATCGTCAATGTGAAGGTCCAAGGGATACAGTAAACCTGCACTGGTGCATCGGAATCCAATACTGGTCTCCCAGGAACCGCCCAATGCACAAACTCTGAGAAGATTCACTATTCTTGTACTTAAGTCAGCATTGTGCCTTTTATATTCAATTCCGATGCGATTTCTGTGTTTCATCGTCAATGTGAAGGTCCAAGGGATACAGTAAACCTGCAGTGGTGCATCGGAATCGAATACTGGTCCCCCAGGAGCCGCCCAAAGCACAAACTCTGAGAA